>NW_027206415.1:0-431905 GCF_024711535.1 Dipodomys merriami | reverse complement strand
GGGTTAGCGTGAGGGTGAGGGTGAGGGTAAGGTTTAGGGTGAGGGTTAGTGTGAGAATGAGGGTTAGGGTTAGGGTTAGGGTAAGGCTTACGGTTAGGGTGAGGCTGAGGGTTAGGTTTAGGGTGAGGATTAGGGTGACAGTGAGTGTTAGGGTGAGGGTGGCGGTTAGGTTTAGGGTTAGGGTGAGGGTTTGTTTTAGGGTTAGTGTTAGGGTGAATGGTAGGGTTAGGGTTAGTGTGAGGGTTAGGGTTAGAATTAAGGTAAGGTTAGTGTGAGGATAAGGGTTAGGGTGAGGGTGAGGGTTAGGGTTAGCGTTAGGTTTAGGGTGAGGGTGAGGGTTATAGTTAGGGTTATGGTTATGGTGAGCATGAGGGTTAGAATTAAGGTTAGGGTGTGGGTTAGGGTTATGCTAAGGGTTAGGGTTGGGGGAGTGGGAGGAAGAGGTTAAGGTTAAGGATTAGGGTTAGGTTTAGTGTTAGGCTTAGGGTGAAGGTGAGAGTAAGGGTGAGTTTTAGGGTGAGTGTGAGGGTTAGGGTTAGGGTTAGGGTGAGGCTTAGGGTTAGTGTGATGTTTAGGGTGAGTTTGAGGTTTAGGTTGAGGGTAAGTGTTCATGTGCGGGTGAGGGTTAGGGTTTGGCTAAGTGTAAGGTTACAGTTAGTGTTAGGGTTAGGGTGAGTGTGAGGGTTAGTATTAGCATTAGGGTGAGGGTTAGGGTTAGGCTAAGGGTTAGGGTTAGGTTTAGGTTTAAGTTGAGGGTGAAGCTGAGGGTTAGGATTAGGGTTAGGGTGAGAGCTAGGGTGAGGGTGAGGTTGAGGGTTAGTGTTAGGGTTAGGGTGATGGTTAGGGTGAGTTGTAGTGTTAGGGTTAGGGTTAGGGTGAGGGTTAGTGTTAGGATTAGGGGTAGTGTTAGGGCCAGGGTGAGGGTGAGGTTTAGGGTTAGGGTGACAGTTAAGTTGAGGGGTAGATTTAGGTTAGGGTGAGGGTTAGGTTTAGAGTGAGGTTTAGGGTTAGTGTTAGGGTGAGGGTTATGGTTAGTGTGATGGTGAGGGTTAGGGTGCGGGTGAGGTTTAGGGTTAGGGTGAGTGTTAGGGTGAGGGTGAGGGTTCGCGTGAGGTTGAGGGTTAAGGTGTGGGTGAGGGTTAGGTTTAGGGTGAGTGTTAGGGTGACGATGAGGGTTATGATGAGAGTGAAGTTTAGGTTTAGGTTTAGGGTGAGGGTTACGTTTAGGGTTGGCATTAGGGTGTGGGTTAGGATGAGGGGTAGTGTTAGGGTTAGGGTGAGGTTTAAGTTTAGTGTTAGGGTTAGGCTTAGGGTGAGGATAAGGTTTAGGGTGAGAGTGAGGGTTAGCGTTAGCCTTAGGGTTTGTGTGAGGGTTAGGGTGAGGTTTAGGGTGAGGGTTAGCCTTAGAGTTAAAGTTAGGTTTAGGATGAGGGTGACGGTTAAGGTTAGGGTTAGGGTTAGGGTGAGGTTTAAGTTTAGGGTGAGTTTTAGGGTTAGTTTGAGTGTTAGGGTTAGGTTTAGGGTGAGGTTTAGCTTGAGGCTAAGTCTTAGGGTGAGGGTTAGGGTGAGGCTAAGGGTTAGGGTTAGGTTTAGGGTGAGGGTGAGTGTTAGGAATGGGGTTAGGGTGAGGATGAGGGTTAGGGTTAGTATTAGTGTTAGGGTTATGGTTAGACTGAGGGTGAAGGTGAGGGTGAGGGTTAGGGTTAGGGTGAGGGTTAGGGTTAGGTTTAGTGCGAGGGTGAGTGTGAGGGTTAGCGTTAGGATTAGCGTTAGGTTTATGGTTAGGCTGCGGGTGAGGGAGAGGGTGAGGGTTGGGCTTAGGTTTAGGGTTAGGGTGAGGGTTCTGGTGAGGCTAAGGTTTAGGTTGAAGTTTAGGGTGAGGGTGAGGTTTAGGGTTAGGGTTAGGGTTAGCGTGAAGGTTATGGTGAGAGTTAGTGTTAGGGTGAGGGTTAGGGTGAGGTTGTGGGTTAGGGTTAGGGTGAGGGTGAGTGTTAGGATTAGTGTTAGGGTGAAGGCTAGGGTGAGGGTGAGAGTTAGGGTTAGGGTTAGGGTCAGAGTTAGGGTGAGGCGTAGTGTTAGGTTTAGGATGAGGGTTAGGTTAATGTGAGCATTAGGGTTATGGTTACGGTGGGTTAGGGTGAGGGTAAGGGTTAGGGTGAGTATTAGGGTGACAGTGAGGATTAGTGTGAGGTTGAGGGTTAGGGTTTGGGTTAGGGTGAGGGTTACGGTGAGGGTGAGGGTTAGGGTGAGGGGTAGGTTTAGGGTTATGGTGAGGGTTAGAGTTATTGTGAGGGTTAGGTTTAGAGTTATGGTCAGGGTTAGTGTGAGGATAATGGTTAGGGTGAGGGTTAGGATGAGGGTGAGGGTTAGAGTTAGCGTTAGGTTTAGGGTGAGGGTGAGGGTTACGGTTAGGGTTAGGGTTAGGGTGAGTGTGAGGGTTAGGATTAGGGATAGGGTGAGGGTTAGTTTTAGACTAAGGTTTAGAGTTAGGGATAGGTTTAAGGTTAGGGTGAGGCTGAGGGTTAGGATTAGGGTTAGGGTTAGGGTGAGCGTGATGGTGAGGCTTAGGCTTAGGATTAGGGTTAGGTTTAGGGTTAGGCTTAGGGTGAGGGTGAGGGTAAGGGTGAGTTTTAGTGTGAGGGTGAGGGTGAGGGTTAGGGTGAGGTTTAGTGTTAGTGTGAAGTTGAGGAAGAGGTTGAGGTTTAGGGTGAGGGTGAGGGTTCGGGTGAGGGTGAAGGTAAGTGTGTGTGTGAGGGTTAGGGTTAGTGTGACGGTTAGGGTGAGGGTGAGGGTTAGTGTAAGTGTTAGTTTTAGCATTCCAGTGAGCGTTAGGGTTAGGGTTAGCGTTAGGTTGAGGGTTAGGGTTAGAGTTAGGGTGAGGGTTACGTTTAGGTTTAGGGTGAGAGTTAGAGTGAGGGTTAGGGTTAGGGTTAGGGTGAAAGTAAGGTTTAGGGTGAGGGTGAGGGTGAGAGTGAGGGTTAGAGTTAGCGTTCAGGTGAGGGCTAGGGTTGGGTGAGTGTCGCGACCGCCTCGACCCGCAAGGATGACGCGACAACAGGTTCTTCTTTCAGGCGGTTTATTCAGGACCTTGTTTACAGCTTCTTTTCTCCTACTTCTCTTCTGCCTGCTTCTTCCTGCTTCTTCCTGCTTCTCCTTCCCATCCGCCCCTGCGCTCTGGTTATAAGCCTCCTGAATGGCCAATCCTGAAGCGCCACGTGGCATATACTGATAGGGCTGTAAACACGGAAGCAAACTAGGAGCCAAGTCATAGCCATATAAGGAGTTTTTTACAGAGAGCACTCGTCACCGGGAAGACGGAAGGCGGGAGCCCATGCCATCTGAGGTCGGCGCCGCCCCACACGCCCCTGCCATTTTAGCTAAAATGTTGCTTTTGCGGCCGTCTTTTGGTTGCGGCTCCCGCAGCTCTCCACTGCTCCCCCTTTTTTGTTTTATTAAGCAACAGGTAAAAGTAGAGGTTGGGCCTCTGTCTAAAACATTAATGAGAGGCCCTTGCACTGGTCTTCACCTGAGGTGTGCGCCTTCCCCAGTGATGACCAGGCCTGTCCGATGCCTTTTTTGCAGAGGTGGGATCTTGGGCATCAACCCACTTGCAACCCAACATGCTCTTCTTGGGCTCACGCCAGGGAGTGATTCCCAAGTGCAGTGCGTTTGCCTCGCACCCTGTGCTATTCCTTTAACATGGCAAGCCACGCGTAGGGGGACTGTCCGGCCTCAATGGCAGTGAAGGCCTGGACCTCCGTAGCCATACTTCTGCGCTGCGAGCTCCTAATCCGGTATATGCACCACAGGCACAACAAGATCACTAATGCCAGGATACCAATAAGGGAGCCCATTCCCGCCCACTCCTTCAAATGATCCACAGCTGTCAAACTCTCCAGTCCAATTGTCTAAAAGATAAGGGCATCGGTCTTGGGAACATGGACAGGATCCTCCATCTCGGCACTGGTCTTACAGGCTGTCGTTGTGAGGGCGATCAGAAGAATCATCACCACCCTTTGCATCTTGTGCTTCTTCTCCTTGGACCCTCCTAACGAGTCGTTCAGGTACCCAAACCGGATCCTGTTGGTCCTGTGGAAAAACACAAACAGAACCTCGTGCCCATGTTAGCACGGGATCAGGCCCGCGCCAGAGCCCTGTCAAAATATCTTTCCATTTTACCATTCCTTTTGTTAGACCTTGAGTCTTGTTATGCCTGTCCGCCGCAGACAGGCCTTGAGCATCCAAATTTAAAAAATTAATAGTGAATAAAGTAAGAGAAAGCCTTTCCTTAGGGGTACGGCCATGGCCAATTCCCCCTTTTTGTTTTTGTAAAGTCTCCGTTAGCGTGTGATGTGCACGTTCTACGATGCCTTGACCTTGAGGGTTATAGGGCAACCCATGAAGAAGTTGAACATCCATTGCTTTGCAAATGGAGAAAAATTGATTTCCTGCATATGCAGGACCATTATCAGTTTTAAGCTGTTTTGGTTTGCCCCAAGCCGCCCACGCCTCTAGGCAGTGGGTAATAACCTGATGTGCCTTTTCTCCAGTCATAGGGGAGGCATATATAATGCCAGAGCATGTGTCTACAGAAACATGCACGAATTTCTGGCGTCCAAATTCAGGTACATGGGTAACATCCATTTGCCATATTTTAAGAGGCAAAAGGCCTTGAGGATTAACACCAACACTAGGTAAGTGGTAATAAATTACACAATGAGGGCAATCTAAAACTATTTGTCGGGCATCCACACGGGAAAGTTGAAATTGTTTTTGTAAAGCTTTTGAGTTAACATGAAAGTTATTATGAAAAGTTTTTGCTCTATCCAAATTTGAACTAAAAAAAAATCCAATCTTGACGGGTATAACAATCAACAATATCATTGCCTTCGCTTAAAGGGCCAGGCAGACCAGTATGGGCACGAATATGTAAGGGATAGAAAGGGTGTTGTCGTTGCCAAAGCAATCGTTGTAAGCGACAAAACAAATATCCAACAGGAGAGGCCTGTTTAATTGGCCCTGCAGCCTCCAAGACTCTTAAAGCATTTATAACATAAACAGAGTTTGAAATTAAATTAAAAGGAAAAGGACAGGTTTGAAACACTTTTACAACAATTTGTAGTTCCACTAATTGTTGAGCACTGGCTTGAAACTGGTGGCGGACTGGGTCATGGCCTTCCACCATGTACACGCCGCATCCCGTTTTAGAGCCATCGGTAAAAATATTGCAAGCTCTAGCAAGGGGATTTAAGGAGGTAACTTTAGGAAAAACTACAGGATGTTCTTTTAGAAAATTTAACAGGGGATGTTTTGGAAAATGGTTATCTATCTGTCCTTTAAAACTACATTGTAAGACTGCCCAATCATCTACAGTAGCACATAATGTTTGTACTTGATGATTAGTATATGGAACAATAATGAAGCATGGAGCATTGCCAAAATGTTGGATGCACTGCTGAACCCCCAACAACGCCAGACTGGCTACCGCGGCAGGGTAATACTCAATGGATTTTGCCGGAGAAACTTTTGGGTAAATCCAAAGCAATGGGCCATCTTGCCATAAAAGCCCTGAAGATTGAACACATGTAGGGAGAATACACAAAGTAATTGGCTCACCTTCCTTAACTCTTTTTAACCATGCCTTTTGTAACTCATGCTCTACCTTTCGTAGTGAATCACGTGCCTCATCCGTAAACTGTCTTGGAGAATCTAATGCAGAGTCTCCTTGTAGCATGTTATATAAGGGCTTAAGTTCATAATTTGGCAGCTTTAAATAACATTGGATCCAATTAATGTCTCCCAATAATTTTTGATAATCATTCAGGGTTTTTAAATGATCCTTCCTCAATTCTACCTTTTGGGGTACAATATGAGATTTATGTATGGTAGCCCCTAAATATTCAACAACAGAGTGTTGTTGTACTTTCTCAGGGGCAATAAACAAGCTTTTAGCATTTAACAGCTTGTTAAGTTCCTCATAAGCTTTATGTAGTAATTGCTCTGATTTAGAGGCCAACAAAATATCATCCATATAATGAATGCAGCGCACCTTGGGATATTTTTGTCTAAGCGGCTTAAGAGCCTCGGTCACAAATAACTGACACATGGTTGGACTGTTTGTCATGCCCTCGGGAAGTACTACCCATTCGTACCTTTTGTCTGGTTCCTCATGATTGCAGGAAGGGAGGGTAAAAGCAAAACGTTCAGTGTCCCTAGCAAATAATGGAATAGAAAAGAAACAATCCTTTATGTCAATGACTATAACAGGCCAATTTTCAGGTAGGGAAGAAAGAAGCGGTAAGCCCCTCTGAACTGGACCCATAATTTGCATTTGTCCATTGATTGCACTCAAGTCATGTAGCAATCTCCACTTTCCGGATTTCCTTTTTATTACAAAAATAGGAGTATTCCAAGGAGAAACAGAAGGCTTAAGGTGCCCCAGTTCTACCTGTTCTTGTACTAGAGTTTGAGCAGCAGCAAGTTTTTCCAAGGGCAGTGGCCACTGAGGCACCCATACTGGATCCCCCGTCTTCCAAACTATGGGAATGCCCGCCCCAGTGGCCGCTATGAAAAACCCAGTCCCTGTTTGTCTAACTTTTGTTCGTGAGTCTATGAAACTTAAATCTTTCTACTATCCTACTATATCAATCAAGAAATTCAAAACACTTAGGATCCAATTAAAACTAATCAAAATTTGTGTTTGAGTTATAGGAAACTTACATTCAAAATCAACCTGAATCCAAGCATTTTTTCCTCAAGTTCCTGAGCAGAAACTTCTAAAATAAAGTCATTAGAAAGCTGACAGCAGAAGAGTCAATTTAAGAAAGGGAATTATAAGCTATTACTGGCCTACTGAATTTAAAGAACTTCTAGCTTTTATTTCTAATTAGGTATGAAAGAAAATAGGCCTGCAGTTTGGTTATGTTTTGTCCAAATACAATGCTAATTTAATAGATCCTTTAAATATCTAAATGCTAGTTACAAGGTATGACAATGATGAACAGTAAAATATAACTCTTTCAAATATGATTCTCAGCGGCCCCTATGAAAAACCCAGCCCATGTCTATCAAGTTTTCGGTGGGCATCAATAGGATCTTTACAGCCTTGCAAGTTTTTTCCCAGTCCTTGCCCTGGGCAGTAGCCCATTTGTAACAACATTTCCTTTGAGGTAAGGCTCCCAGACACTATGAACCAAGGAGCTACAATGTTGCATTCCTCAAGGAACCTCCGTAAAGTATCCTTTTTTAACTTTAGTCCTTTTGAGCATAGCAGCTCTTCCAGGGCCAGAAATATTGGATGTGACGTGGCGGCGCCCATCTTAGTTGTTTTTTGTTTTTTGTTTTTTGTTTTTGTTACTTTCACTTTAGGCCTCTATTTTATTTCTTCCCGTGTTTCCGCTCTCTCTTTTATCTACTGAGATGAGCAAAAAATCCCTCCTGCTTTTATCGCGGATCCCCTCTTACCTGGGAACTTACCCCCGCTCTTGTCGCGGATTCCCCCTTTTCCTGGGAATTTACCGGTGCACCACCCTGACCGCTGAAAGTTCTGAATCCTGTCGAGCCCCACGTTGGGCGCCACTTGTCGCGACTGCCTCGACCCGCAAGGATGACGCGACAACAGGTTCTTCTTTCAGGCGGTTTATTCAGGACCTTGTTTACAGCTTCTTTTCTCCTACTTCTCTCCTGCCCGCTTCTTCCTGCTTCTTCCTGCTTCTCCTTCCCATCGGCCCCCGCGCTCCAGTTATAAGCCTCCTGGATGGCCAATCCTGAAGCGCCACGTGGCATATACTGATAGGGCTGCAAACACAGAAGCAAACTAGGAGCCAAGTCATAGCTATATAAGGAGTTGTTTTTTACAGAGAGCACTCGTCACCAGGAAGACGGAAGGCAGGAGCCCGCGCCATCTTAGGTCGGAGCCACGCCACACGGCCCCGCCATTTTAGCTACAATGTTGCTTTTGTGGCAGTCTTTTGGTTGCAGCTCCGCAGCTCTCCACAGGTGAGGTTGAGGGTTAGGGTGAGGGTTAGGGTTAGTGTGAGGGTTTGGTTGAGGGTGAAGGTAAGGGTTAGGGTGAGGGTTAGGATGAGTGTGAGGGTTAGGGGTAGGGTTAGGGTGAGTGTCATGGGGAGGTTTAGGGTTAGGGTTAGGGTTAGGGTGAGGTTTAGGGTGAGGGTGAGGGTGAGGTTGAGGGTGAGGGTTAGGATTATGGTGAGGGTTAGGGTGATGGTGAGTGTTAGGTTTAGCATTAGGGTTAGGCTTAGGGTGAGGCTTAGGGTGAGGCTTAGGTTTAGAGTAAGGGCTAGGGTGAGGGTGAGGGTTAGGGTTAGGGTTAGGGATAGGGTGAGGATTAGTGTTAGGGTTAGGGTTAGGGTGAGCATTAGCCTGAGGGTTAGGGTTAGGGGTAGGGTGAGGGTAAGCATTAGGGTGAGGATAAAGGTGAGGGTGAGTTTTAGGATTAGCATTAGGGTTAAGGTGAGGGTGAGGGTTAGGATTAGGTTTAGGTTTAGGGTGAGGGCAGGGTGAAGGTGAGGGTGAGTGTTAGGGCTAGGATTAGAGTTTGGATTACTCTGATGGTGAGGGTTACGGTGAGGGTCATGGATAGTGTTAGGGTTAGGGTTAGGGTTAGGGTGAAGTTTAGGGTTATGGTTAGGGTTATGTTTAGTTTGAGGATTAGAGTTATGGTTATCTTTAGAGTTAGGGTGAGGGTAAATGTTAGGGTGAGGTTTATGGTGAGGGTTAGGGTTAGGGTTAAGCTGAGGGTGAGGGTCAGGTTGAGTGTTAGGGTTAGGGTGAGGTTTAGGGTTAGGGTGAGTGTTAGTTTTAGGGTTAGGGTTACAATGAGGGTGAGGGTTAGGGTGAGGGTGAGGGGTAGGTTTAGGGTTAGGGTGAGGTTTAGGTTTAGTGTGAGGGTTATGGTTAGGGTTAGCTTTAGGGTGAGGGTGAGGGTAAAGTTTAGGGTGAGAGTGAGGGTTAGGGTTAGGGGTATGGTTAGGCTTACGGTTAGGGTGTGGCTGAGGGTTAGGGTGAGGGTGAGGGTGAGCGTTAGGGTTAGGATTAGGTTGAGGGTTAGGGTTAGGTTGAGGGTTAGCGGTAGGGTGAGTGTGAGGGTGTGGGTGAGGGTGAGGGTTAGGTTTAGGTATAGAGTTAGGGTTAGGGTTAGGCTGAAGGTGAGGGTGAGTGTGAGGATGAGGGTTAGGGTTAGGGTGAGGGTTAGGTTTACTGTGACGGTTTGGTTGAGGGTGAAATTTAGGGTTAGGGTTAGGGTTAGGATAAGATTGAGGGCTAGGGTGATGTTGAGTGTTAGGTTAGCGTTAGGTTAGGGTGAGGGTTAGGGTTAGGGTTAGGGTGAGGGTTAGTGTGAGTGGTATAGCTAGCTTTAGGGTGAGTGTTAGGTTTAGTGTGAGGGTTAGGGTTAGGTTTAGAGTTAGGGTGAGGGTAATTGTTAGGGTGAGGTTTAGGGTGAGAGTGAGGGTTAGGGTTATCGTGAGTGTTAAGGTGAGGGTGAGGGTAAGGGTGAGGGTGAGGGTGAGGTTAATGTGAGGATGAGGGTTAGGGTTAGGGTTAGGGTTATAGTTAGGGTGAGGGTGAGGGTGTGGTTTAGGGTTAGGATTAGGGTTAGGGTTGGGGTTAGACTGAGGTTGAGCTTGAGCCTGAGGGTTAGGGTGAGGGTGAGGGTTAGGTTTAGCGTTAGGGTTAGGGTCAGAGTTAGGGTTAGAGTTAGGGTTAGCATTAGGTTGAGGGGTAGGTTTAGGGTAAGGGTGAGGATTAGGGTTAGTGTGCGGGTTAGAGTTAGGTTTAGGGTGAGGGTAAGGGTTAGGGTGAGGGTTTGGGTGAGGGTGAGGGGTAGGGGTAGGAGTAGGGTTAGGGGGAGGGTTAGGTTGAGGGTTAGAATTTGGGTTAGGGTTAGCGTGAGGGTTAGGGTTACGTTTAGGGTTAGGGTGAGGGTTACGGTGAGGATGATGGTAAGGGTAAAAGTGAGGTATAGGCTGAGGTTGAGGTTTATTGTGAGGGTTAGGGTTAGGTTTGGGGTTAGGGTAAGGGTTAGGGTTAGGGTCAGGGTGAGGGTTAGATTGAGGATTAAGGTTAGGGTTAGTGTGAGTTTTAGGGTGAGGATGAGGGTTAGGTTTACGGTGAGGGTGAGAGTTAGAAATAGGGCTAGGGTCAGGGCTAGGGTGAGGGTGAGTGTTAGGGTTAGGGTTAGGGTTATGGTGAGGTTTAGGATTAGGGTGAGGGGTAGGGTTAGTGTGAGGGTTAGTGTTAGGGTTAGGGTTAGTGTTAGGGTGAAGGTAAGTGTTCGGGTGAGGGTTAGGTTCAGGGTGAGGGTTAGGTTCAGGGTGAGGGTTATGGTTAGGGTTAGGTTAGTGTTAGGGTTATTGTTAGGGTTAGGGTTATGGTTACTGTTACGGTGAGTGTCAGGGTGAGAGTTCGGTTAGGTTGAGGTTTATTGTTTGGGTTAGGGTTAGAGTTAGGTTTAAGGTGAGGGTGAGGTTTAGGGGTAGAGTTAGGGTTAGGGTGAGGGTTAGGGTTAGGGTTAGGTTTAGAGTACGGGTTAGGGTGGGGTTGAAGGTAAGGGTAAATTTGAGGGTTAGGCTAAGGGTGAGGGTTACAGTAAGGGTGAGGGTTAGGGTTAGGTTTAGGGTGAGGGTGAGGGTTAGATTGAGGATTAGTGTTAGGGTTAGTGTGAGGTTTAGGGTGAGGATGAGGGTTAGGGTTAGTGTTACGTTGAGGTTTACGGTTATGGTGATGCTTAGGGTTAGTGTGAGCGTTAGTGTTAGCGTTAGGGTTTATGTTAGGGTGAGGGTAAGTGTTAGGGTGAGGTTTAGGGTGAGGGTTATGGTTAGGGTGAGGGTGAGGGTTAGGGTTAGGGTTATTGTTAGGGTTAGAGTTAGGGTTAGGGTTATGGTTAGGGTTAGGGTTAGGGTTAGGGTTAGGATGAGGTTTAGTTTTAGGATTATGGTTAGAGTTAAGTTTAGGGTGAGGGTGAGATTTAGTGTTAAAATTAGGGTTAGTGTTAGTTTTAGGGTTAGGGTGAGGGTTAGGTTTAGGGTTAGGCTTAGGCTTAGGCTTAGGCCGAGCATGAGGGTGAGGGTTAGGGTTCGGATTAGGGTGAAGGTTAGATTGAGGTTTAGGGTTAGGATTAGGGTAAGGGTGCGTTCTAGGGTTAGGGTTAGGGTGAGGGCTAGGGTTAGGGATAGGGTTTAGGATTAGAGTTAGGGTAAGGGTGATTGTGAGGATTAGGCTAAGTGTTAGGCTTAGAGTTAGGGTGAGGATTAGGGTTAGGGTTTGGGTTAGGGTGATGTTGAGGCTGAGGATTAGGGTTAGGTTTACGGTTAGGTTTAGGGTTAGGGTTAGTGTTAGTGTTAGTGTTAGGGTTAGGGTTATGGTGAGGGTTAGGGTTAGAGTTAGGCTTAGGCTTAGGCTTAGTGTTACGATGAGGGTGAGGGTGGGGTTGAGGATTAGAGATAGGGTTAGGGTTAGGCTTAGGGTTAGTGTTAGTGTTTGGGTGAGTGTTTGGGTTATTGTGAGAGTTATGGTTAGGGTGAGGGTTAGGATAAGGATTAGGGTTATTGTTAGGGTTAGGTTTAGGGATTCGGTTACGGTGAGGGTGAGGGTGAGGGTGAGGGTTAGGGTTAGGGTTAGGGCGAGGTTTAGGGTTTGGGTTAGGGTTAGAGTGAGGGTTAGGGTGAGTGTGAGGTTTAGGGTTAGAGTTAGGATTAAGGTGAAGGTTAGGTTGAGGTTTAGGGTTAGGGTTAGTGTTAGGGTAAGGGTTAGGGTGAGAGTTAGGGGGAGGTTTAGGATTACAGTTAGGGTTAGGTTTATGGTTAGTGTTAACCTTAGGGTTAGGGTGAGGGTGAGGTTTATGTTTAGAATTTGGGTGAGGCTGAGGGTCAGGGTGAGGGTTAGGATTAGGGTTAGGGTTAGGGTGAGTGTGAGGGTTAGGGTTAGGGTTGGGGTTAGCATTAGATATAGGCTGAGGGTGAGGGTGAGGGTGAGGGTAAGGGTTAGTTTGATGGTTAGGGTTAGGGTTAAGGTGAAGTTTAGTGTTAGGGTTAGTGTTAGAGTTAGGGTTAGTGTGAGGGTTAGGTTTAGGGGTAGATTTAGGGTTAGGGTGAGGATTTGGTTGAGTGTTATGGTTAGGGTGAGGGTTAGGGGGGAGGTGAAGGTAAGGGTATACATGACGGTTAGGCTGTGTGTGAGGGATATGTCAAGGGTGAGGGTTAGGTTTAGGGTGAGGTTTAGGGTTAGGGTTAGTGTGAGATTAAGGGTTCGGGTTAAGTTTACGGTTAGGGTTAGGGTTAGGGTAAGTGTTACGGTGAGGCTGAGGGTTAGTGTCAGTTTGAGAGTTAGGGTTAAGATTAGGGTTAGGGTGAGGGTTAGGGTTAGGGCTAATGTTAGGGTGAGGGTTAGGGTTACGATTAGGGTTAGGGTGAAGGCTAGGGGTGGGTGAGGTTTAAGGTTAGGGTTAGCGTGAGGTTTACGGTTAGGGTTAGGGTGAGGGTTAGGGTGAGGTTGAGGTTTAGGGTTAGAGTTAAAATTAGTGTGAGGCTCAGTTTGAGGGTTAGGGTTAGGGTTAGTGTTAGAGTTAAGGTTAGGTTGAGGGTTAGGTTGTGGGTGAGGGTTAGGCTTAGGGTTAGGATTAGGATTAGGTTTAGGCTTAGGGTAAGGGTGAGGGTTAGGTTTAGTGTTAGGGCTAGGGTTAGGTTTAGAGTGAGAGTTAGGGTTCGGTTGAGTTTACGGTTAGGGTGAAGGTTACCGTTAGGGTTAAGGTTAGTGTGAGCGTTAGGATTAGGTTGAGGTTTAGGGTTAGGATTAGGGTTAGGGTGAGTGTTAAGGTTAGGGTTAGGGTGTGTGAAGGATGAGGATTAGGGTTTGCGTGAGGGCTAGGGTGAGGGTGAGGGTTAGGGTTAGGGTTAGGGTTAGGATGAGTTTTAGGGTGAGGGTTAGTTTTAGTTTTAGGGTTATGTTTATGGTTAGGTTTAGGATTAGGGTTATGGTGAGGGTTAGGTTGAGGATTAGGTTTAAGGTGAGGGTGAGGGTTAGGGTTAGGGTGAGGGTTAGGGTTAGGACTAGGGTTAGGGTTAGGGTGAGTGTAAGGATTATGGTTGGGGTTAGGGTTAGGGTTAGGTTTAGGGTTAGGATTAGGGTTAGGGTGACGGTGAAGTTTAGGGTTAGGGTTAGGGTTAGTTGGAGGGTTAGGTCGGGGGTTAAGATTACGGTTAGTGTCAGGGTTAAGGTTAGGGTGAGGGTTAGGTTGAGGTTTAGGTTTATGGTTAGGGTTAGTGTTAGGTTTAGGGTTAAGGTGAGGGTGAGGGTTAGGGTTAGACTTAGGTTTAGGGTTAGGCTTAGGGTGAGGGTGGAGGTGAGGATTAGGGTTAGGGTGATGATTAGGGTTAGGATTCGGGTGAGGGTTAGTATGAGGGTTAGGGTTAGGATTAGGGTTAGGGTGAGGGCTAGGTTGAGGTTGAAGTTTAGGTTAAGGGTTAGGCTTAGGCTTAGTGTTAGGCTGAGAGTGAGGTTGAAAGTGAGGGTTATGGTTAGGATGATGGTTAGGTTTACAGTTAGGGTGAGGGTTAGGATGAGTTTTAGGGTTAGGGTGAGGATGATGGTAAGGGTAAAGGTGAGGTTTAGGGTAAGCGTGAGGGTTAAGATATGGGTGAGGTTAGGTTTAGGTTTAGGGTAAGGGTAAGAGTAAGGGTTAGGGTAAGGGTCAGGGTGAGGGTTAGATTGAGGATTAGGGTTAGGGTTAGTGTGAGGTTTAGAGTGAGGATGAAGGTTAGGGTTAGGGTGAGGTTGAGGGTTAGAATTAGGGTTAGAGTGAGGGCTAGGGTGAGGGTGAGGATTAGGATTAGGGTTAGGGTCAGTGTGAGGTTTAGAATTAGGGTGAGGGTTAGGGTTAGTGTGAGGGTTAGTGTTAGGTTTAGGGTTAGTGTTAGGGTGAGGGTAAGTGTTAGCGTGAGGGTTAGGGTTAGGGTGAGGGTTATGGTTAGGGTGAGGTTTTGGGTTAAGGTTAGGGTTATTGTTAGGGTTAGGTTTAGGGTTAGGGTTACGGTTACAGTGAGGGTTAGGGTGAGGTTTAGGTTTAGGGTTAGGATGAGGTTTAGGTTTAGGGTTACACTTAGACTTAGGGTTAGGGTGAGGGTGAGATTTAGGGTTAGAATTAGGGTTAGTGTTAGTGTTAGGGTTAGGGTGAGGGTTAGGGTTAGGCTTAGGCTTAGGCTTAGGTCGAGCATGAGGTTGAGGTTTAGGGTTCGGGTTAGCCTGAGGGTTAGGATTACCGATAGGGTGAGGGTTAAGATGAGGTTTATGGTTAGGTTTAGGGGAACGGTGAGGGCTAGGGTGAGGGTTAGGGTGAGGGCTAGATTTAGGGATAGGGTTATTTTTAGGATTACGGTTAGGGTGAGGGTGAGTTTGAGGGTTAGGTTTAGGCTTAGGGTTAGGCTTAGACTTAAGGTGAGGATTAGGGTTAGGGCTTGTGTTATGGTGAGGTTGAGGCTGAGGATTAGTGTTTGGTTTAGGGTTAGGTTTAGGGTTAGGGTTAGTGTTAGTGTTAGGGTTAGGGTTATGGTGAGGATTAAGGTTAGGGTTAGGGTTAGGGTTAGCCTTACTGTTAGGCTGAGGGTGAGTTTGGCCGTGAGGATTAGAGTTAGGGTTAGGGTTAGGCTTACAGTTAGTGTTAAGGTTAGGGTTAAGTTTACAGTTAGGTTGAGGCTGAGGGTGACGGTTATGGTTAATGTTATGATTAGGGTTGGGATTAGTGTTATATTTAGGGTTAGGGTTAGGGTTACTGTGAGGTTGAGGGTGAGGGTGATGGTTAGGGTTTGGGTGAGGTTTAGGGTTAGGTTTAGGGTTAGGGTTAGGGTGAGTGTGAGGGTTAGGGTTAGGGTTAGGTTTATGGTTATAGTTAGGCTGAGGATGAGGGTGAGGATCAGGGTGAGGGTTAGGGTGAGGGTGAGGGTTAGTGTTAGGGTGAGAGTTAGGGTTAGGTTAAGTTTAGGTTTAGGGTGAGGGTTAGGGTTAGGTTTAGGGTGAGCATTATGGTTAGAGTTAGGTTGAGGGTTAGGGTTAGGGTAAGGATGAGATTAAGGGTTAGGGTTAGGGTGAGGGTTTGGATGATGATTAGGGTTAAGATTAGGGTTAGGGTAGGGCTACGATGAGGGTGAGGATTAATCTTAGTGTTAGGTTAAGATTTAGGTTTAGGGTTAGGGTTAGGGTGAGGGTGAGGATGAGGGTTAGGGTTACGGTGAGGGTGAGGGTTAGGGTTAGGGTGAGGGTTAGGGTTAGGATTATTGTTAGGGTGAGGTTGAATGTTAGCATTAGTGTTAGGGTTAGGATTAATGTTATTGTTAGGGTTAGGGTTAGAGTTATGGTGAGGTTGAGGGTTAGGGTCGGCGTTACGTTTAGGGTTAGGTTCAGGTTTAGTTTTAGAGTTAGGATTAGGGTTAGGGTGAGGGTGATGTATATGGTTACATTTAGGTTTAGTTGGAGAGTTAGGTCGAGGGTTAGGGTTAGGCTTAGTGTTAGGGTTAAGGTTAGGGTGAGGGTTAGGTTGAGGTTTAGGTTTAGGGTTAGGGTTAGGGCTAGGATTAGGGTTAGGGTGAGGGTGAGTGTGAGGTTTGGGGTTAGAGTTAGGCTTAGGCTTAGGGTTAGGCTGAGGGTGAGGGTGGAGGTGAGGGTTAGGCTGATGGTTAGAGTTAGGGTTATGGTGAGGGTTAGTGTTAGGGTTAGGTTTAGAGTTAGAGTTAGGGTGAGGATGAGGTTTAGGGGTAGAGTTAGGGTTAGGGTGAGGGTTAGCGTTAGAGTGAGGGTTAGTGTTAGCGTTAGTGTGAAGTTTAGGGTGAAGATGAGGGTTAGGGTTAGGCTGAAGGCTAGGGAGAGGGTTAGGTTTAGGGTTAGTGTTAGTGTGAGGTTTAGGGTTAGGGTGATGGTTAGGGTTAGTGTGAGGGTTAGTGTTAGGGTTAGGGTTAGTGTTAGGGTGAGGGTAAATGTTAGGGTGAGGGTTAGGATTATGGGGAGGGTTAGGATGAGGGTTAGGGTTAGGATTAGGGTTAGGTTGAGGGTGAGTGTGGGTATTAGGGTTACGTTTAGGGTTAGAATTAGGTTTAGGCTGAGGGTGAGGTTGAGGGTGAGGGTTAGGGTTAGGTTGAGTGTTAGGCTAAGGGTTAGGGGGAGGTTTAGGAAGAGGGTTAGGGTTAGGTTTAGGGTTGGGTGAGGGCTAGGTTGAGGGTGAGGTTTAGGTTAGGGTTATGGTGAGCTTTAGGGTTAGGGTAAGGTTGAGAGTTAGGGTTCGGGTTAAGTTTAGGGTTAGGTTGAGGGTTACGTTAAAGGTTACAGTGAGAGTGAGGGTTAGGGTTAGGTTGAGGGTTAGGGTTCGGATTAGAGTTAGGTTGAGGGTGAGGGTGAGGGTTAGGGTTAGGGTTAGGGTTAGACTTAGGGTTAGACTGAGGGTGAGGGTCAGGGTGCGGGTTAGGGTTAGTGTAAGGGTTAGGGTTAGGTTTAGGGTGAGAGTTAGGGTTTGGTTAAGTTGCGGGTTAGTGTGAGGGTTAGGGTTAGGGTTACGGTGTGTGTGAGGGTTAGGGTAAGGTTGAGGGTTAGGGTTAGGATTAGGGTTAGGGTGAAGGTAAGGATGAGGATTAGGGTTAGGATTAGGGTTAGGGTCAGGGCTAGGGTGAGGGTGAGGGTTAGGGTTAGTGTTAGATTAAGGTTTAGGGTTAGGGTTAGGGTTAGGGTGAGGGTTAGGTTAAGGGTTAAGGTTACGGTGAGTGTGAGGGTTAGGATTAGGGTTAGTGTGAGGGTGAGTGTTAGGAATAGGGTTAGATTTAGGGTTAGGGTTAGGTTTAGCTTTAGGATAAGGGTTAGGGTGAGGGTGAGGTTTAGGGTTAGATATAGTGTTAGTTGGAGGTTTAGGTCGTGGGTTAAGGTTAGGGTTAGTGTTAGGGTTAAGGTTAGGGTGAGGGTTAGGTTGAGGTTTATTGTTAAGGTTATTGTTATGGTTAGGATTAGGGTTAGCATGAGGGTTAGGTTTAGGGTTAGGGTGAAGCTGAGGGTGAGGGTGAGGGTTAGGGTGAGTGTTAGGTTTAGGATTAGGGTTAGGGTGAGGGTGAGTGTTAGGCTTATGGTTAAGGTTAGGGTTAGGATTAGGGTTAGGAATAGGGTTAGGGTGAGGATGAAGTATAGGGTTAGGGTTAGGGTTAGTTGGAGGGTTAGGGTGAGGTTGAGGGCTAGGGTAAGGGTTAGGCTTAGGCTTAGGGTTAGGCTGAGAGTGAGGTTGAGGGTGAGTGTTAGGGTTAGGATGATGGTTAGGTTTACAGTTAGGGTGAGGGTTAGGATGAGGTTTATGGTTAGGGTGAGGGTTAGGGTGAGGATGATGGTAAGGGCAAAGGTGAGGTTTAGGCTGAGGGTGAGAGTTAGGATTAGGGTGATGGTTAGGGTTAGAGTGAGGCTTAGTGTTAGGGTTAGTGTGAAGTTTAGGGTTAGGATGAGTGTTAGGTTTAGGGTGAGGGCTAGGGACAGGGTGAGGTTTAGGGTTAGTGTTCGGGTGAGGGTAAGTGTTAGGGTGAGGGTTAGGATTATGGGGAGGGTTAGGATGAGGGTTAGGGTTAGGATTAGGGTTAGATTGAGGGTGAGTGTGGGTATTAGGGTTACGTTTAGGGTTAGGCTTAGGTTTAGGCTGAGGGTGAGGTTGAGGGTGAGGGTTAGGGTTAGGTTGAGTGTTAGGCTAAGGGTTAGGGGGAGGTTTAGGAAGAGTGTTAGGGTTAGGTTTAGGGTTGGGTGAGGGCTAGGTTGAGGGTGAGGTTTAGGTTAGGGTTATGGTGAGCTTTAGGGTTAGGGTAAGGTTGAGAGTTAGGGTTCGGGTTAAGTTTAGGGTTAGGTTGAGGGTTACATTAAAGGTTACAGTGAGGGTTAAAGTTAGGGTTATGTTGACGGTTAGGGTTCGGATTAGAGTTAGGGTGAGGGTGAGGGTGAGGGTTAGGGTTAGGGTTAGGGTTAGCCTTAGGGTTAGACTGAGGGTGAGGGTCAGGGTGCGGGTTAGGGTTAGTGTAAGGGTTAGGGTTAGGTTTAGGGTGAGAGTTAGGGTTTGGTTAAGTTGCGGGTTAGTGTGAGGGTTAGGGTTAGGGTTACGGTGTGTGTGAGTGTTAGGGTAAGGTTGAGGGTTAGGGTTAGGATTAGGGTTAGGGTGAAGGTAAGGATGAGGATTAGGGTTAGGATTAGGGTTAGGGTCAGGGCTAGGGTGAGGGTGAGGGTTAGGGTTAGTGTTAGATTAAGGTTTAGGGTTAGGGTTAGGGTTAGGGTGAGGGTTAGGTTAAGGGTTAAGGTTACGGTGAGTGTGAGGGTTAGGATTAGGGTTAGTGTGAGGGTGAGTGTTAGGAATAGGGTTAGGTTTAGGGTTAGGGTTAAGTTTAGCTTTAGGATAAGGGTTAGGGTGAGGGTGAGGTTTAGGGTTAGATATAGTGTTAGTTGGAGGTTTAGGTCGTGGGTTAAGGTTAGGGTTAGTGTTAGGGTTAAGGTTAGGGTAAGGGTTAGGTTGAGGTTTATTGTTAAGGTTATTGTTATAGTTAGGATTAGGGTTAGCATGAGGGTTAGGTTGAGGATTAGGGTTAAGGTGAGGGGGAGTGTTATGGTTAGGGTGAGTTTTAGGGTTAGGATTAGGGTTAGGGTGAGGGTGAGTGTTAGGATTATGGTTAAGGTTAGGGTTAGGATTAGGGTTAGGAATAGGGTTAGGGTGAGGATGAAGTATAGGGTTAGGGTTAGGGTTAGTTGGAGGTTTAGGTCGTTGTTTAAGATTACGGTTAGTGTGAGGGTTAAGGTTAGGGTGAGGGTTAGGTTGAGGTTTAGGGTTATCGTTAGGGTTAGTGTTAGGTTTAGGGTTAGGGTGAAGGTGAGGGTGAGGGTGAGGGTTAGGGTTAGACTTAGGTTTAGAGTTAGGCTTAGGGTGAGGGTGGAGATGAGGATTAGGGTTAGGGTGATGATTAGGGTTAGGGTTAGGGTGAGGGTTAGTATGAGGTTTAGGGGTAGGATTAGGGTTAGGGTGAGGGCTAGGGTGAGGTTGAGGGCTAGGGTAAGGGTTAGGCTTAGGCTTAGGGTTAGGCTGAGAGTGAGGTTGAGGGTGAGTGTTAGGGTTAGGATGATGGTTAGGTTTACAGTTAGGGTGAGGGTTAGGGTGAGGATGATGGTTAGGTTTACAGTTAGGGTGAGGGTTAGGATGAGGTTTATGGTTAGGGTGAGGGTTAGGGTGAGGATGATGGTAAGGACAAAGGTGAGGTTTAGGCTGAAGGTGTGAGTTAGGATTAGGGTGAGGGTTAGCGTTACAGTGAGGCTTAGTTTTAGGGTTAGTGTGAAGTTTAGGGTTAGGATGAGTGTTAGGTTTAGGATGAGGGCTAGGGACAGGGTGAGGTTTAGGGTTAGTGTTCGGGTGAGGGTAAGTGTTAGGATTATGAGGATGGTTAGGATGAGGGTTAGAGTTAGGATTAGTGTTAGGGTGAGGGTGAGTGTGGGTGTTAGGTTTAGGTTTAGGGTTAGGCTTAGGTTTAGGCTGAGGGTGAGTTTGACGTTGAGGGTTAGGGTTAGGGTGAGGGTTAGGGTAAGGGTTAGGGGGAGGGTTAGTAAGAGGGTTAGGGTTAGGATTAGGGTTGGGTGAGGGCTAGGTTGAGGGTGAGGTTTAGGTTAAGGTTATGGTGAGGTTTAGGGTTAGGGTAAGGTTGAGAGTTAGGGTTCGGGTTAAGTTTAGGGTTAGGTTGAGGGTTAGGGTAAGGGTTACAGTGAGGGTGAGGGTTAGGGTTCAGTTTATAGTTACGGTGAGGGTGAGGGTGAGGATTAGGGTTAGTGTGAATGTGAGGGTTTGGATGAGGGTTAGGGTTAGGATTAGGGTTAGTGTGAGGTTGAGGATTAGGATTAGTTTTAGGGGAAGGTTTAGGGTTAGGGTTAGGTTGAGGGTTAAGGTTAGGGTTAGGGTTAGGGGTGAGGTAGAGTGTTGGCATTAATGCTGGGGTTAGGGTTAGGGTTAGGTTTAGGGTTAGGATTACAGTTATTTTTAGGGTTAGGGTTAGAGTTATGGTGAGGTTGAGGGTTAGGTTGAGGTTTAGGTTTAGGTTTAGGGTTAGGGTTAGGATTAGGGTTAGGTTGAGGGTGAGTGTGAGGTTTAGGGTTAGGGTTAGGCTTAGGCTTAGCGTTAGGCTGAGGGTGAGGGTGGGTGTGAGGATTAGGGTTAGGGTGATGGTTAGGGTTAGGGTTAGGGGGAGGGTTAGTGTTAGTGTTAGGGTTAGAGTTAGGGTTAGGTTTAGGGTTAGAGTGAGGGTTAGCGTGGGGCTGAAGGTAAAGGTAAAGGTAAGGGTTAGGCTGAGAGTGAGGGTTACACTAAGGGTGAGGGTTAAGGTTAGGGTTAGAGTTAGGGTTAGGGTTAGGGTGAGGGTGAGGGTTAGATTGAGATTAGTGTTAGGGTTAGTGTGAAGTTTAGGGTGAGGATGAGGGTTAGGGTTAGGGAGAGGGCTAGGGATAGGGTGAGGTTTAGGGTTAGTGTTATTGTGAAGTTTTGGGTTAGGGTGATGGTTAGGGTTAGTGTGAGTGTTAGTGTTAGGGTTAGGGTTAGTGTTAGGGTGAGGGTAAGTGTTAGGGTGAGGGTTAGGGTTAGGGTGAATGTTATGGTTAGGGTGAGGGTTAGTGTTTGGGTTAGGGTTATTGTTAGCGTTAGGATTAGGGTTACGGTTATAGTGAGGGTGAGGGTGAGGGTGAGGGTGAGGTTATGGTTAGGGCTAGGATGAGGTTTAGGGATAGGGTTAGGATTAGGGTCAGGGTGAGGTTTAGAGTTAGAGTTAGGTTAGATGTGGCTGAGGGTGAGGGTTAGGGTTAGGATTAATTTTAGGGTTAGGCTTAAGGTGAGGGTTAAGTTGAGGGTGAGGGTTAGGGTTAGGGTTAGGAGTAGGATTAGGGTTAGGGTTAGGGTGATTGTGAGGGTTAGGGTTAGGGTTAGGGATAGTCTTAAGGTTAGGCTGAGGTTGAGGGTGAGGGTTATGGGTAGGTTAGGTTTAGGGTTAGGGATAGGGTGAGTGTGAGGATTAGGGTTAGAGTTAGGCTTAGTATTAGATTGAGGGTGAAGGTGTGGGTTAGGGTTAGGGTGAGCCTATGGGGTGGGTTAAGTTGAGGGTTAGGGTTAGGATTAGGGTTAGGGTGAGGATGAGTGTGTGTGTTAGGGTTAGATTTAGGGTTAGGCTTATGTTTAGGTTGAGGGTGAGGTTGTGGGTGAGGGTTAGTGTTAGTGTGAGGGTTTGTGTAAGGGTTAGGAGGAGGGTTAGGAACAGGGTTAGCGTTAGGATTAGGGTTGGGTAAGGGCTAGGGTGAGTGTGAGGTTTAGGGTTAGGGATAGGGTTAGGTTTAGGGTTAGGGTTAGGGTAACGGTGAGAGTTAGGGTTCGTGTAAAGTTTAGGGTTAGGTTGAGGGTTACGGTTCGGTTTAGGGTTAGGGTGAGGGTGAGGGTGAGGGTTAGGGTTAGTGTTAGGGTGAGGGTTAGGATGAGAGTTAGTGTTAGGTTTAGGGTTTTGTTGAGGTCTAACGTGACAGTGAGGGTTAGGATTAGGGTTAGGGTTAGAGTGAGGGTGAGGTTGAGGGTTAGGGTTAGGGTTAGTGTTAGGTTTATGGTTAGGGTGAGGGTTAGGTTGAGGGTGAGGGTTAGGCTTAGGGTTAAGATTGGTTTCAGGGTAAGGGTTAGGGTGAGTGGCAGCTTTATGGTTAGGGTTACGGTTAGGCTTAGGGTTAGGCTGAGGGTGAGGGTGAGGGTGAGGGTTAGGGTTAGTGTGAGGATTAGGGATTGGGTTAGGGTGATAGTTAGGGTTCGGTTATTTTTAGGGTTAGGGTGAGGGTTAGGGTTAGGTTTACGGTGATCATGAGGTTTAGGGTTAGGTTGAGAGTTAGGGTTATGGTTAGGGTTAGGGTGAGGGTTAAGGTTAGGGTTAGTGTGAGGGTAAGGATGAGTATTAGGGTTCGGTTTAGGGTTAGGGTCAAGGCTAGGGTGAGGGTGAGGGTTAGGGATAGTGTTAGATTAAGGTTTAGGTTTAGGGTTAGGGTTAGTGTGAGGGTTAAGTTTAGGGTTTGGGTTACGGTGAGGGTGAGGTTTAGGGTTAAGGTGAGTCTTAGGTTTAGGATTAGGGTAAGCTTGAGGGTGAGTGTTAGGATTATTGTTAGGGTTAGGGTTAGGGTTAGGTTTAGGGTTAGGATTAGTGTTATTGTTATGGTTAGGGTTATAGTTATGGTGAGAATGAGGGTGAGGGAGAGGGTGAGCGTTAGCTTTAGGGTTAGGGTGAGCTTTATGGTTAGGGTTAGGATTAGGGTTAGGATGAGGGTGAGGTTTTGGGTTAGATTTAGGGTTAGTTGGAGGGTTAGGTCCGGGGTTAGGGTTAGGGATTGTGTTAGGGTTAAAGTTAGGGTGAGAGTTAGGTTGAGGTTTAGGGATATGGTTATGGTTTGGTTTAGGTTTAGGGTTAGGGTTAGGGTGAGATTTAGGGTTAGGTTTAGGGTTAGGGTGAGAGTGAGGGTGAGGTTTAGGGTTAGAGTTAGGGTTACGGGGAGGGTTAGGGTTATGGTTTGGGTTAGGGTGAGGGTGGGGCTGAGGGTTAGGGTTAGGTTTAGGGTTAGGTTTAGGGTTAGGGTTAGTGTTAGGGTTACGGTGAGGGTTAGGGTTAGGGTTAGGCTTAGGGTTAGGCTGAGGGTGAGGGTGGGGGTGAGGATTATGATTAGGGTTAGGCTTAGGAGTAGGGTTATTGTTAGTTTAGTGTGGGGGTGAGTATTATGATTAGGGTTAGGCTTAGGGTTAAGGTTATTGTTAGTGTAATCCTTAGGGTTAAGTTTGCTGTGAGGGTGAGGCTGAGTGTGAGGGTTATGGTTATGGTTATGGTTAGGGTTAGGGTTAGAGTTAGAGTTATTGTTAGGGTTGGGTTAGAGTTAGGGTGAGGTTGATGGTGAGGGTGAGGTTTAGGGTTAGGGTGAGTTTTAGGGTGAGGTTTACGGTTAGGGTTAGGGTTAGGGTTAGGGTGAGAGTGAGGTTTAGGTTTAGAGTTAGGTTAGGGGGAAGGATAGTTTGAGGTTTAGGGTTAGGGTTATTGTTAGGGTTAGGGTGAGGTTGAGGGTTAGGTTGAGGTTTAGGGACAGGGTTAGGTTTAGGTTTAGGTTTAGGGTGAGGGTGAGTGTGAGGGTTAGATTGAGGGTTAGGCTTAGGCCTATGGTTAGGCGAAGGGGGAGTTGGAGGTGAGGATTAGGTTTAGGGTGATGCTTATGTTTAGGGTTAGTGTTATTTTTAGGGTTAGGGTTAGAGTTACGGTGAGGGTTAGGGTGCGGGTGAGGGTTAGGCTTAGGGTTAGGGTTAGGCTAAGGGTTAGGCTGAGGGTGAGGGTGAGGGTGAGGGTTAGGGTTAAGGTGAGATTTAGGGTTAAGGTTAGGCTGAGAGTTAATGGTCGGTTATGTTTAGGGTTAGGGTGAGGTTTAGGGTTAGGTTTACAGTGATCGTGAGGTTTAGGGTTAGGTTGAGAGTTAGGGTTAGGTTGAGGGTTAAGGTTAGGTTTAGGGTGAGGGTAAGGATGAGGATAAGGGTTAAGATTAGGGTTAGGGTGAGGGTGAGGGTTAGGGTTAGTGTTAGATTAAGGTTTAGGTTTGGGTTAGTGTTAGGGTGAGGGTTAGGTTGAGGGTTAGGGTTATGATGAGAGTGAGGATTAGGGCTAGGGTGAGGCTTAAGGTTAAGATTAGGATTAGCTTGAGGGTGAGTGTTAGGATTAGGATTACGGTTAGGGTTAGCGTTAGGTTTAGGGTTAGGATTAGTGTTATTGTTAGGGTTAGGGTTAGAGTTATGGTGAGGGTGAGGGTGAGGGTGAGGGTTAGGGTGAGGTTTAGGCTTATGGTTAGGATTAGGGTGAGGGTGAGGTTTAGGGTTAGATTTAGGGTTAGTTGGAAGGTTAGGTCGGGGGTTAGTTTTAGGGTTTGGGTTAAGGTTAGTATTAGGGTTAGGTTGAGGGTGAGTGTGAGGGTTAGGTTTAGGTTTAGCATTAGGCTGAGGGTGAGGGTGGGGGTGAGGATTAGCGTTAGGGTGATGGTTAGGTTTAGGGTTAGGGTGAGTGTTAGAATGAGGGTTAGGATTAGGATTAGGGTTAGGGTGTGGGCTAGGGTGAGGGTGAGGTTTAGGGTAAGGGTTAGGCTTAGGCTTAGGGTTAGGCTGAGCGTGAGGTTGAGGGTGAGGGTGAGGGTTAGGTTTAGGGTGATTTTTAGGTTTATGGTTATTGTGAGGGTTAGGATGAGGTTTAGGGTTAGGGTGAGGGTTATGGTGAGGATGATGGTAAGGATAAATGTGAGGTTTAGGCTGAGGTTGACGATTAGGATAAGGTTGTGGGTTAGGGTTAGGTTTAGGGTTAGGGTTAGGGTTTGGTTTAGGGTCAGGGTGAGGGTTAGATTGAGGATTAGGGTTAGGGTTAGTGTGAGGTTTAGGGTGAGCATGAGGGTTAGAGTTAGGGTGAGGGTGAGGGTTAGAATTAGGGTTAGGGTGAGGGCTAGGGTGAGGGTTAGGATTAGGGTTAGGGTTAGGGTTATGGTGAGGTTAAGAATTAGGGTGAGGATTAGGGTTAGTGTGAGGTTTAGTGTTAGGGTTAGGGTTAGTGTTGCAGTGAGGGTAAGTGTTAGGGTGAGGGTTAGTGTTAGGGTGAAGTTTAGTGTTAGTGTTAGGCTTAGAGTTAGGGTTAAGGTGAGGGTGAGGTTTATGGGTAGAGTTAGGGTTAGGGTGAGGGTTAGGGTTAGGGTACGGGTTAGGTTGGTTTTGACGGTGAGGGTAAATTTGAGTGTTAGGCTGAGGGTGTGGTTTACTGTAAGGATGAGGGTTAGGGTTAGGGTGAGGGTTAGTTTAAGGGTTAGGGCGAGGTGAGGCTTTGATTATTAGAGTTAGGGTTAGTTTGAGGTTTAGGGTGAGGGCGAGGGTTAGGGTTAGTATTAGGGTGAGGTTTACGGTTAGGGTGATGCTTAGGGTTAGTGTGAGCGTTAGTGTTAGCGTTAGGGTTTATGTTAGGGTGAGGGTAAGTGTTAGGGTGAGGGTTAGTGTTGGGGTGAGGGTTTTTGTTAGGGTGAGAGTGAGGGTTAGGGTTAGTTTTATTGTTACGTTTAGGGTTAGGGTTATTTTTATGGTTATTGTTAGGGTTAGGGTTAGGATGAGGTTTAGGTTTAGGGTTAGGTTTAGAGTTACTGTTAGGGTGAGGGTGAGATTTATGGTTAGAGTTAGGGTTAGTGTAAGTGTTGGGGTTAGGGTGAGGGTTAGGGTTAGGCTTAGGCTTAGGCTTAGGCTTAGGCAGAGCATGAGGGTGAGTGTTAGGGTTCGGGTTAGAGTGAGGGTTAGGGTTAGGTTAGGTTGAGGGTTAGGATGAGGTTTAGGTTAGGATTAGGGTAAGGGTGTGGGCTAGGGTTAGGGATAGGGTTAGGTTTAAGATTAGAGTTAGGGTTAGGGTTAGGCTTAGAGTTAGGGTGAGGGTTAGGTTTAGGGTTTGGGTTAAGGTGACGGTGCGGCTGAGGATTAGAGTTAGGTTTAGGGTTAGGTTTAAGGTTAGGTTTAGGGTTAGGGTTAGTGTTAGGTTTAGGGTTAAGATTACAGTGAGGGTTAGGGTTAGGGTTAGGGTTAGGCTTAGGGTTAGGGTTATTGTTAGTGTTATGTTTAGGGTTAAGTTTGCGGTGAGGGTGAGGCAAAAGTTGAGGGTTATGGTTAGGGTTAGGGTTAGGGTGAGGGTTAGGGTTAGTGTTATTCTTAGGGTTAGGGCTAAAGATACAGTGTGATTGAGGTTGTGGGTGTGGGTTAGGTTTAGGGTGAGTTTTAGGGTTAGGTTTAGGTTTAGGGTGAGGGTGAGGGTGAGGTTTAGGGTTAGAGTTAGGGTTATGGGGAGGGTTAGGGTTAGGATTTGGGTTAGGGGGAGGGTGGGGCTGAGGTTTAGGGTAAAGTTTAGGGTTAGGGTTAGGTTTAGGGTTATGGTGAGGTTTAGGGTTAGGGTTAGGTTTATGGTTAGGGTTAGGAGGAGGCTTGGGATTAGGGTTAGTGTTGGAGTTAGGGTTAGGGTGAGGGTGAGATTTAGGGTTAGAGTTAGGATTAGTGTTAGTGTTAGGGTTAGGGTGAGGGTTAGGCTTAGGCTTAGGCTTAGGCTTAGGCTTAGGTTTTGGCCAAGCATGAGTGTGAGGGTTAGTGTTCGGGTTAGAGTGAGGGTTAGTGTTATGGTTAGATTGAGGGTTAGGATGAAGTTTAGGTTTAGGATTAGCCTAAGCGTGAGGGCTAGGGTTAGGGTTAGGGTGAGGGCTAGGGTTATGGATAGGGTTAGGTTTAGGATTAGGGTTAGGGTGAGGGTGAGTGTGAGTGTTAGGGTTAGGGTTAGGCTAAGAGTTAAGGTGAGGGATAGGGTGAGGGTTTGGGTTAGGATGAGGGTGAGGCTGAGGATTGCGGTTAGGTTTAGGGTTAGGTCTAGGGTTAGGGTTAGTGTTAGGGTTAGGGTTTGGGTTACAGTGAGGGTTAGGGTTAGGGTTAGGGTTAAGCTTAGGGTTAGGCTGAGGGTCAGGGTGGGTTTGCAGATTAGAGTTAGGGTTAGGGTTAGGCTTAGGCTTAGGGTTATTGTTAGTGTTATGTCTAGGGTTAAGTTTGCAGTGAGGGTGAGGCTGAAGCTGAGGGTTATGGTTATGGTTAGGGTTAGGGTTAGTGTTATATTTGGGTAGGGTTAGAGGTATGGTGAGGTTGAGTTTGAGGGTGAGGGTTAGGGTTAGGGTAAGTTTAGGGTTTGGTTTAGGGTTAGGGTGAGTGTACGGGTGAGGTTTAGGCTTAGAGTTAGTGTTACGGGGATGGTTAGGGTTAGGGTTTGGGTTAGGGTGAGGGTGCGCTGAGGATCAGGATTAGGTTTAGGGTTAGGGCTAGGGTTAGTTTCGGGTCAGGGTTAGGGTTAGGGTGAGGATTAGGTTGAGGTTTAGGGATAGGGTTAGGTTTAGGGTAAGTTTTAGGGTTAGGGTGGGTGTGAAGATTAGGATTAGGGTTAGGGTTGGGTTAGGGTTAGGGTTAGGTTGAGGGTTAGGATGAGGGTTAGAGTTAGTATTAGGGTTAGGGTGAGGGTGAGTGTGAGAGTTAGGGTGAGGGTTAGGTTTAGGCTTATGGTTAGGCTAAGGGTGAGGGTGGGTGTGAGGATTAGGTTTAGGGTGATGGTTCGTGTTATGGTTAGTGATATTGTTAGCGTTTGGGTTAGAGTTACAGTGAGGCTGAGGGAGTGGGTGAGGTTTAGGTTTAGGGTTAGTGTGGTGTTAGGGTTAGGGTTTGGGTTATGGTTAGGGTGAGGGTGAGGTTTAGGGTTAGATATAGTTTTAGGGCGAGTGTTTGGGGGAGGGTGTGGTATAGGGTTATTGTTAGTGTTAGAGTGAGGGTGAGGGTTAGCTTGAGGTTTAGGGTTAGGGTTAGGGTTAGTGTTAGTGTGAGGCTTAGTGTTAGGTTTAGGGTTAGTGTTAGGGTGAGGGTTGGTGTTAGGGTGAGGGTTTGGGTTATTGTGAGGGTTATGGTTAGGGTGAGGGTTAGGATAAGGGTTAGGGTTATTGTTAGGGTTAGATTTAGGGTTTTGGTTACAGTAAGTGTGAGGGTGAGGGTTAGGGTTAGGGTCAGAGTTAGGGTTAGTGTGAAGTTTAGGGTTTGGGTTAGGGTTAGAGTGAGGGTTAGGTTGAGGGTGAGGTTTAGTGTTAGATTTAGGGTTAGGGTGAAGGTTAGGTTGAGGTTTAGGGTTAGGGTTAGTGTTATGGTTAGGGTTAGGGTGAGAGTTAGGGGGAGGGTTAGGGTTAGAGTTAGGGTTAGGTTTATGGTTAGGGTTAGCGTTAGGGTTAGGGTAAGCGTGAGGTTTAGGGTTAGAATTAGGTTTAGGGTGAGGCTGAGAGTGAGGGTGAGAGTTAGAATTAGGGTTAGGATTAGGATTAGGTTTAAGGTTAGGGTGAGTGTGAGGGTTAGGGTTCGGCTTAGCCTTAGGTTTAGGCAGAGGTTGAGGGTGCGGGTGAGTGTTAGGGTTAGTTTGAGGGTTAGGGTTAGCATTACGGTGAGAATTAGGGTTCAGGTTAATTTTAGGGTGAGGGTGAGGGTTATGGTAAGGGTTTCGGTGAGGGTGAGGGTTAGTGTTAGGTTGAGAGTTAGGGTTAGGATTAGGGTTAGTGTGAAGGTTAGGGTTAGGTTTAGTGTTAGGGTGAGAGTTAGGATGAAGGTTAGAATTAGGGTTAGGGTGCGGGCTAGGGGCGGGTGAGGTTTAGGGTTAGGGTTAGGGTAAGGGTTAGGGTTAGGGTCAGGGTGAGGCTTAGATTGAGGATTAGGGTTAGGGTTAGTGTGAGGTTTAGGCTGAGGATGAGGGTTAGGGTTAGGGTGAGGGTTAGAATTAGGGTTAGGGTGAGGGCTAGGGTGAGGTTGAGGGTTAGGGTTAGGATTAGGGTGAGGTTTAGGATTAAGGTAAGGCTTAAGGTTAGTGTGAGTGTTAGTGTTAGGGTTAGGGTTAGTGTTAGGGTGATGGTTAATGTTAGGGTGAGGATTAGGGTTAGGGTGAGGGTTATGGTTAGGGTGAGGGTTTGGGTTAGTGTTAGGGTTATTGTTAGGTTTAGGGTTAGAATTACGTTTACGGTGAGGGTGAGGGAGAGAGTTAGTGTTAGGGTTAGGGTGAGGTTTATTTTGAGGGTTAGGGTTAGAGTTAGGGTTCAGGTGAGGGTGAGGTTTAGGGGTAGAGTTAGTGTTAGTTTGAGGGTTAGGGTTAGGGTGTGGGTTAGGGTGGGGTTGACTGTAAGGTTAAATTTGAAGGTTAGGCTGAGGGTGAGGGTTACGGTAAGGTTAAGTGTTGGGTCTTCGTCCGTCCCACAAAAGACAGACGGGGTCCGAGGAAAGGTAAGTGCGGCACTCGCCGGTTCCTTAGTCTCCCTCAGCCCAGGAGACAATCAGACACAGTGGGGAGCCAAATCCAGCAGGTAGAAAAACTCGTTTATTAACAGAGAGCAGCCCCTTTTTAAAGACAAAGAGGGTGGGTGGTATGGTAAGGGAGGAAGAGGAACCAATCACTGTCAAGGTCACACCCTATCATTCACCTGACCCTTCACGGGCTGGTTAGGTACTGATCAGGAGATCAATTGGGGTCTGCCCACTCTACTCTCTCCCAGAGCCATCTTGGCTGGCCATGTGCTCTTCAGTAAATTAGGCTCTGCCCACTCAACCCCCTCCCAGCGCCATCTTTGCTGCCCATGTGCTCCACAGATTTCCCCCCTTTTTTTTTTGTTTTAATGACAGACCCACCTAGCACAGTAATAAACATCAGTCCCACCACAGTTAGAAATGCTGGAAGCAGTTCAATTAATTCCTGGGCACCTGGTGTCTTTTAAGTAAGCCAGTTCCTTGTACATGCCTTTAAGCTAGCACAGGAGTCAAGATGACCTTTGAGCTTTACTGTCAGCTCCCAATGGCTCCCAACATCATCTCCCCCCATCTTTGCTTAAAGAAGCGAACCTGCCTGTCTTAGGTTGGGTAGATCGCCTTGTCTGCCTTACCCATCATCCGGAACTTCTTCAGAGCGAAGCTGAAGGCCCTGTCTTAGGTTGGTCAGACTGACACCCCCTCTTACCCGTCTCTGGCTGCGATTCCTCTCGGGGGGGAAATTCATTCATTTGGAGCTTGATAACTGGCTGGCTAAGCTCATAAGAGTTTTGCAGTGCATGTATCGCAAGGAAGGCATAGAAAAACCATCAGCAAAAGCATTACCAGGCCAGGAAATGTTACTACTAGTCCTTTAACCTTAGTGAAGGATGGGATAGCAGTCTTTGCCACTTCAGAGTCCAGAGGTGGGGATTGTTCTAATCCAGCTATTTGCCTGTGGGGTTGGACAAGATCTAAGCTGGAAGCATAACAAAAGGTGGTTGTTTAACAATAAGTATGGGTTCAATGCCACTATACGAGCAATTAGTAAAAGAACAATTAAAGCATTTAACATTAAAATAATTAACTCCTACAAAAATATTAAACAGTCCATAGGGTGGTGATCAAAATGAAGGTCAGGCCACCAGGTCGAAGGGACAGCTTCTCTTGTGGTGCTCCTGATGATTTCTGCATTGCCAGCGTTGATCACTGCCCAGGTCACTCACTCAGGTTGATGCAGATTCCATAGGGTCGTTCACAGGATCGGGAGAGTCAGGACAGCCAACAGCTGGAGTGTCAGGACAGCTGGAGTATTGCCATCTGCAATTGTTAGAGAACACAAGAGAGCTTCTCAAGGGCTGGTTGCCCTTGGGGATGGTTAATAATTGTCTTTCTGGCTTTTGTCTTTAGCTTATTCTTGGGCATCCTCCTGTATAGAGGAAATGGGTAAAAACTTAAGGTTCCTGGCAGGGATCCAAATGGGATCAGACTCCCCTATGGGGAAAACGCATCCAAATCCCCTGCCCATAGTAACTAGGGGGTCAGGTCCTCTCCATTGTTGTGTCAGGGGGTCCTTCCACCTGACTTTCACTTGGGGCTTAGGGTTTAGTTGTCCCCAGTGCTTCTGAAATCTGGATTCAGTTGCCCCTTTTGAAAAATTTAAGATGTTAATGGTAAACAAAGCTATCTGTAACTGTACATGGGGGCTAACTCCCATTTTTTGTTTTAATAATTGCTCTTTTTCTATAATTGCTTGGCCTTGGGGATTATAGGGAATTCCTGTATGTGCTGTGGCCCAGCATGCTCCTGAGTAGGTATCTATAGAGACAAAGATATATTTAAACTTACCAAAGGCCAGGAAATGAGTGACATCCGTTTGCCAGAGGACGTTAGGTTTAAGGCCTCTGGGATTTACCCCCGGGGGTTGTAATGGGGGTACTTTTAAGAAAGGCTGGCATGTTTTACAGGTATGTACTATCCTTTTAAGGTCCTTTATAGAAATCTGAGGAAATCTATGTTGAAGACCTCTCCAATTAATATGGGTTAAATCATGCAAACAGGTAGCCTCTTGTAATGTTAATGCTTGTGGGCCAGTAGCTAACTGGTCCGTCCACTTATTGCCTAGGGAAAAAAACCCAGGAAGTTTTGAATGCCCTCTCAAATGTTGAAAATGAATAGGGGCTCCCCGCCCTTCTAATAGGCCCTTAAGGGTAACCATAGGGGGGGAAATAGGGTTTTCATCCAGCTTAAGATGTGCCTGGGGAATATGAGGGAGCAAGTTAATCATATACAGGCTATCAGAATACAAATTAAAGGGTTTTTGAATGTCCTAAAGAGCCATAATTATGGCCAGCATTTCCTTATATTGTGCTGACCCTTGACAAGGTTGAAATCTTTGTTGGCTCGGGGTCTTTTGTTGCTCCTCAAAGGCTGCATATGCAGAGCCCGCTTTACCTCCGTCAGTAAAAACATGAAGGGCACCAGGAATAGGCGCAGGAGAAAATAGAGATGGTATTTTGAGGGGAAGTCACCATGACAGTCCATTTGGATGGCCTGTAATGGCAGTCAGTTTGGCCTAGAAACCCCTCCAAGGAGAGAGCAAGATGAGCATTGGCTCGAGTGAGCCACTCAACATCTGCCATCCAAAAAGGAAAAACAATGGAGTGAAGGTCGAGGCCATAATGCCTTTGGGCTTGCGTCCTTCCCTTCACAATAGCATCTGCAAGTTGGTCTGCTTGAGAGTACACCAGAGGCATGCCACCCAGGGGAGTGTGAACCCACTCTAATGGCTCCCCATTTTGAGTTAAAACTGCAGATATTAATGTAACCCCTGCAAACAACCAAAGGGAAATGGGCTCACTGATAGAATACCTCTTTAGAGAAACTTTATCCAGGGCTTTTTGGAACTGCAAAAATATTGCTCTATGGCTGTCTGTAATTGTAATAACTTCTTGTGGCGTCCTATCTTTTAGCAGGGCAAATAAGGGCACAAGACTATCTTTAGGGACAGAAACCCATGGCAACAGCGAATTGATTTCCCCTAAAAGACTCTGAAGTTGGGTTAAGGTTAGAGTGGCTGGAATATCCAGCAAAGGCTTAAGGGGGCTGGCCTAAGTCAAGGTAAGGTGGGTCCCGAGCATCTTAAAAGGAGCTACCTTTTGAATTTTATTAAGGGCTATGGTAAAACCCCCCTTTTTTAATATGTCCAGAACCTGGGCCAGAAGGCCCTCCAGGCAGCTTGGGTCTCAGTGCCCCAGAATTATATCGTCCATGTAGGCATAGGCAAGGGAGATATCTGAACCCAGCACAGGCTCTAAAAGTGTGGCCAAGTATTGTTGGCAGAAGGCCGGGCTATTGGCCACACCCTGTGGCAGCACTGTCCATTCAAACCTCCGATCAGGCTGGGAAAAATTAAGAGAAGGTATAGAGAAAGCAAACTTCTCGCAGTCATCTGGATGCAGAGGGATAGAGAAAAAACAATCTTTAATATCAATCACAACCAAGGTATATTCTGAAGGTATAGCAGGAGTCCAGGGCATGCCTCTTAGGGGGGTTCCTACTAGCTCCATCTTTTCATTTACCTTCCGTAGATCTTGGAGCATCCGCCAAGCCCCGGAGGCTTTTTGAATAACAAATACGGGTGTGTTCCAAGGACTTATAGAAGGGCGGATATGCCTGAGGCTTATCTGTTCCTCCACCAGAAGGTGGAGGGCTTCAAGTTTAGGTTTGGTCAATAGCCACTGCTCCACCCAGATTGGGCTTCCTGGCTTCCACCTAATGGGAGGTACTTGGGGGGCAGTGGCCTTTAGGATTGGGGGTGCACCCGAGAGGGTCCCCTATGTTCTTCTCTGTAATTATGAAAGTTAAAAAAAATCCCCTTCCTTAACTCCCTCTAGATCCTGTTTAAGCCTTTGTGCTTCTTCCCCATCCAGGATATCATCATATGATGCTCGATGGTCTGTAGTGACCATGGCATCCATTTGTCTTAGCATATCTTGCCCTAGTAAATTGGCAGTGAGGTTCTTTGCCACTAAAGGGCATATCTTTCCCTGTTCTCCATCTGGGCTAGTCCATGTCATAAGGGCAACCGTTTCTTTGGTCTGGGAGTTGCCCCCTACCCCCAATATCGGGGGCCCAGGTGCAAGCTTCCAGTCCAAGGGCACTTCCTCCTCCCTGAGTATGGTTCGGTCTGCCCCAGTGTCGATTAAGCAGTGATACCTCTTTCCGCCTATGAGAATACTCATTTTAGGGCGGAGTCCCTCCACCAGGGGGATGGTCCAATGGACCTGGGCTGCCCTGCCATGAGGCTGCCTGGGCCTCACAGCAGAGGGGGTTCCTCCTTGAGTTAACGGGGCTGGAAGATGCCCCTCCCCTAGTTTAAAGGCTTCCCATCTAAATCAAACTTGGATCGACAATCCTTTTTCCAATGGTATCCCTTCCTGCACCTGGGGCAGGGCGTAGGTGGCAGTTTGGCCCCCCCGGGCCGGTTGGCGGATTGCTGTGTACAGTCCCTCCTAAAGTGCCCCTCTTGCCCGCATTTAAAACAAGTCCCTCTCCCCCCTGGGGTTCCTTGGCCCTGGGCTGCCGGCATCTGAGCCTGTAAAGCTAAAGCTAGTGATTCGGACCGGTGCTGTTGTGTTCCCACATCCTGTGAGGCCACCACCCATCTGCTCAGGGAACTCTCTTTCAATCCTGCGCAGGCCATGCGGTGGTCTGCATTCAGCCCTTCCCCCGTCCCTGCTAGCATGGCATAAGTAATAAGTATTGTAGGTTGAGCCTGCCGGTTACTCTCTGCTCTCACTCTGCATTCCTCCTTAAAGAAAGCACACCATTTAATAAACTGAGAACTAGTAAGAACGGCTTTGGCCACATCCATCCAGTCCTTAGGGACACAAGGGTGATAGGCAATGTCTTGTAATAGGGTCTGGGCCTAGGGAGAGTTTGGGCCATCCTCCGCCACCGCCTTGCGGAGCTCTTTAAGATCCTTAGCTTCCCATGGATACCATTCCAAGGGCCTGTTAGCTCCTGGTGCCAGATTGACTGGATACGCTTGGGGAAGCGAATCCTGTGGCCAAGAGTCTGGGCTCTTGGGTGGCCCTTCCTTTCCAGGGCTCTTTGGTGGCCCTTCCTTTCCAGAGGAGGTCTCCGAGGAGGTTACTTCCCTGGCCCTCGGCCCCTCCATAGACGGCTGGTAGGGGCCTGGGTCTTGCAAGTCCCTCTAACAGGTCTCGTAGGGCGCCATACCTCCTCTCCAATCAGGAGAATAGGGAGGGGGCCTAGGACCGTCAGTATCAGCTGGGTCAGAGGGGGTAGTATCAGCTGGGTCAGAGGGGGTAATTTTTACCCAGGTTTTGACTTCTACTGTGCATGTCTCAGTGCGTTCTCGATTGGATTTGACCCTTTCCTTTTCCTTCTCACTTCCCAAGTCCTCCTGTACCCCTTCTAGGCCTAATGTTGCCTCTTCCTCCTCCTTCTGTGATATAGCATTACCCATATTTAGGGTTTCACTTACCCCGAGAGACCGCTTAGCCTCGGCCGGTAGCTTTTCCTTTCGTGCCCCACGTTGGGCGCCAGATGTTGGGTCTTCGTCTGTCCCACAAAAGACAGACAGGGTCCGAGGAAAGGTAAGTGCGGTGCTCGCCCGTTCCCTAGTCTCCCTCAGCCCAGGAGACAATCAGACACAGCGGGGAGCCAAATCCAGCACGTAGCAAAAACGCGTTTATTAACAGAGCAGCCCCTTTTTAAAGACAAAGAGGGTGGGTGGTATGGTAAGGGAGGAAGAGGAACCAATCACTGTCAAGGTCACACCCTATCATTCACCTGAGCCTTCATGGGCTGCTTAGGTACTGATCCGATCAATTGAGGTCTGCCCACTCTACTCTCTCCCAGAGCCATCTATGCTGCCCATGTGCTCTACAGTTAAGCGTTAGAGTAAGGGTGAGGATTAGTTTTAGGTTTAGGGTGAGGGTGAGGGTTAGATTGAGGATTAGTGTTAGGGTTAGTGTGAGGTTTAGGGTGAGGATGAGGTTTAGGGTTAAGTGAGGGATCAGGTGAGGGTGAGGGTTAGGATTAGTGTTAGGGTGAGGTTTAGCGTTAGGGTGATGGTTAGGGTTAGTTTGAGCGTTAGTGTTAGCGTTAGGTTTAGTGTTAGGGTGAGGGTAAGTGTTAGGGTGAGGGATATGGTGAGGGTGAGGGTTATGGTGAGGGTGAGGGTTAGGGTTAGGGTTAGGGTTATTGTTAGGGTTAGGGTTAGGTTTAAGGTTACAGTTACAGTGAGGGAGAGGTTGAGGTTTAGGTTTAGGGTTAGGTTAGAATTAGGGTTAGCGTGAGGGTGAGATTTAGGGTTACAGTTAGGGTTAGTGTTACTGTTAGGGTTAAGGTGAAGGTTAGGGTTAGGCTTAGGCTTAGGCTTAGGCTTAGGTCCAGCATGAGAGTGAGGATTAGGGTTTGGGTTAGAGTGAGGGTTAGGGTTAGGGTTAGGGTGAGGGTAAGGATGAGGTTTAAGTTTAGGATTAGGTTAAGGGTGAGGGCTAGGGTGAGGGTTAGGGTGAGGACTAGGTTACAGATAGGGTTAGGTTTAGGATTAGGGTTAGGGTGAGGGTGAGTGTGAGGGTTAGGGTTAGGCTTAGGGTTATGAATAGAGTTAGGGTGAGGGTTAGGGTTATGGTGAGGGTTAGGGTTAGGGTTAGTGTTAGGCTTAGGATTAGGCTGAGTGTGAGGGTGGGGGTGAGGATTAGAGTTAGGGTTAGGGTTAGGGTTAGGCTTAGGGTTAGGGTTAGTGTTAGGGTGAGGGTTAGGGTTAGGTTTAGGGTTTGGGTTAGGTTGAGGGTTAGGTTTAGGGTTAGTGTTAGGGTGAGGGTTAGGATGAGGCTTAGGGTTAGGTTTAGGGTTAGGTTGAGGACTAGGTTGAGGGTTAGGGTGAGGGTTAGGTTTAGGGAAAGGATTAGGTTTAGGATTAGGGTTAGGGTGAGGGTGAGTGTGAGGGTTAGCGTTGGGGTTAGGCTTAGGGTTATGGTCAGGGTTAGGGTTAGGGTTTGGGTTAGGGTGAAGGTGAGGCTGAGGATTACGGTTAGGTTTAGGTTTAGGGTTAGGGTTAGGGTTAGGGTTAGTGTTAGTGTTAAGTTTGAGTTGAGCGTGAGGCTGAGGGTGAAGGTTATGGTTAGGTTTAGAGTTAGGGTTAGGGATAGGGTTAGTGTTATTTTTAGGGTTAGGGTTAGAGTTATTGTTAGGTTGAGGGTAAGGGTGAGATTTAGGGTTAGGTTGAGGTTTAGGGTTAGGTTTAGGATTAGGGTTAGTGTTAAAGTGAGGGTGAGTTTTAGGGTTAGAGTTAGGGTTAGCGGCAGTGTTATGGTGAGGTTTAGGGTTAGGGTTAGTGTTAGGGTTAGGGTGAGGGTGAGGGTTAGGTTGAGGTTTAGGGATAGGGTTAGGTTTAGATTTAGGTTTAGCGTGAGGGTGAGTATGAGGGTTAGGGTGAGGGTTAGGCTTAGGCTTAGGGTTATGCTGAGGGTGACAGTGGGTGTGAGGATTAGGGTTAAGGTAATGATTCGGTTTAGGGTTAGTGTTATTTTTAGGGTTAGGGTTAAGATTACATTAAGGGTGAGTGTGCAGGTGAGGGTTAGACTTAGGGTTAGGGTGGGGTTTAGGGTTACGGTTAGGGTTAGGGTGAGGCTGAGGTTTAGGGTTAAAAATAGTGTTAGGGGGAGGGTTAGGGATAGGGTTAGTGTTAGGGTTAGTGTGAAGGTAAGGGTTAGGTTGAGGTTTAGGGTTAGGGTTAAGGTTAGTGTGAGTGTTAGTATTATGGTTAGGGTTAGTGTTTGGCTGAGGGTCAGGTTTAGGTTTAGGGTTTGGGTTAGGTTGTGGGTTAGGTTTAGGGTTAGTGTTAGGGTTTGGGTTAGGGTGAGAGTTAGGGGGAGGGTTAGGTTTAGGGATGGTTTAGGTATAGGATTAGGGTTATGGTGAGGGTGAGTTTGTGTGTTAGGGTTAGGTTTAGGGTTAGGATTAGGGTTAGGCTTAGGGTTAGGTTTAGGGGGAGGGTTAGAATGAGGGTTAGGGTTAGGTTAGGGTTAGGGTAAGGGCTAGGGTGAGGGTGAGGTTTAGGGTTAGGTTTAGGGTGAGGTTTAGGGTTAGGGTTAGGGTTAGGGTGAGCATGAGGTTTAGGGTTAGAGTTATTGTTAGGGTGAAGCTGAGGGTGAGTGTTAGGGTTACAGAGAGTGTTAGGTTTAGGATTAGGTTAAGAGTGAGGGTTAGTGCGAGGTTGAGGGTTAGGGTTAGGCTTAGGGTTAGGCTGAGGTTGAGGGAAAGGGTGAGGGTTAGGGTTAGGATGAGGGTTAGGGTTAGGTTTATGGGGAGGGTTAAGGTTAGGTTTAGGTTTAGGATTAGAGTTAGGGTTTGGGTTAGGGTTAGAGTTAGGGTTAAGATGAGGCTGAGGGTGAGGGTTAGGGTTAGTGTTAGGATTAGGATTATGGTAAGGGTTAGGGTGAGTGTGAGGGTTATGATTAGGGTTAGGTTTAGGCATAGGTTTACACTGAGGCTGAGAGTGAGGGTGAGGTTTAGGGTTAGGATTAGGGTTACGGTGAGGGTGAGTGTGTGCATTAGGGTTATGTTTAGGGTTAGGCTTAGGGTTAGGCTGAGGGTGACGTTGAGGGTGAGGGTTAGGGTTAGGGTGAGGGTTAGGGTAAGGGTTAGGGTGAGGGTTATTTTTAGGGTTAGGGTGAGAGTTATTGTTCGGGTTAAGTTTAGTGTTAGGGTGAGGGTTAGGGTCAGGGTTACGGTGAGGGTGAGGGTTAGGGTTAGGTTGAGGGTTAGGGTTAGGATTAGGGTTAGGGTGAGGGTTAGGGTTAGGGTTATTATTAGGGTGAGGGTTAGGATGAGGGTTAGGATTTGGGGTAGGGTGAGGGCTAGGGTGAGGGTGAGTTTTAGGGTTAGGTTTAGGGTGAGGTTTAGGGTTAGGTTTAGGGTTAAGTTTAGGGTTACAGTGAGGGTTAGGGTTAGGGTTAGGGTTAAGCTTAGTCTTAGGGTTAGGCTGAGTGTGAGGGTGAGGGTGAGGATTAGGGTTAGTGTTAGGGTTAGGGTTTGTATTATTTTTAAGGTTAGGGATAGAGTAATGGTGAGGTTGAAGGTGAGGATTATTGTTAGGATGAGATTTAGGGTGAGGTTTAGGGTTAGGGTTAGGGTTAGCGTGAGGGTGAGGTTTAGGGTAAGGTTTAGGGTTAGGCGGAGGATTAGGGTGAGGTTTAGAATTAGGTTTAGTGTTAAGGTTTGGGTGAGGGTGAGGGTTAGGTTGAGATTTAGGGATAGGGTTAGTTATAGGATTAGGGTTAGGGTGAGGGTTAGTATGAGGGTTAGGGTGAGGGTTAGGCTTAGGCTTATGGTTAGGCTGAGGGTGAGGGTGGGTGTGAGGATTAGGGTTAGGGTGATGGTTCGGGTTAGGTTTAGTGTTCTTGTTAGGGTTTGTGTTAGAGTAATGGTGAGGGTGAATGTGCGGGTGCGGGTTAGGGTTAGGGTTAGGGTGGAGCATAGGGTTAGGGTTAGGGTGAGGGTGAGGTTGAGTTAGATATAGGGTTAGAGGGAGGGTTAGGGTGAGGGTTAGGGTTAGGGTTAGGCTTAGGGTTACACTGAGGGTGAGGGTGATGATGAGTGGAGGGATAGGATTAGGGTTAGTGTGAGGGTGACTGAGTGTGTTAGGGTTAGGTTTAGGTTTAGGCTAAGGGTGAGGTTGAGGGTGAGGGTTAGGGTTAGGGTGAGGTTTAGGTTAAGTGTTAGGGGAGGGTTAGGATGAGATTTAGAGTTAGGATTAGGGTTAGGGTGAGAGTGAGGTTGAGGGTTAGAGTTAGTGTTCGGGTGAGTGTTAGGATGAGGGTTAGGATTAGGGTTATGGTGAGGGCTAGAGTGACGGTGAGGTTTAGGGTTAGGGTTAGTTTGAGGTTTAGAATTAGGGGTAGGGGTAGGGTGAAGGTGAGGTTTAGGGTTAGAGTTAGGGTAAGGGTGAGGCTGAGGTTGAGGGTTAGGTTTAGGGTTAGTGTTAGAGTTAGGGTTAGAGTGAGGGTTAGGGTGAGGGTGAGGATTCTGGTTAGGGTTAGGTTTAGAATTAGAGTAAGAGTTAGGGTTAGGGTGAGGGTTAGTTTTAGGGTTATTGTAAGGGGTAGTGTTAGGGTTAGGGTAGGAGTTAGGGGGAGGGTTAGGTTTAAGGATAGGGTTAGGGATAGGATTAGGGTTAGGGTTAGGGTGAGTGTGAGGATTAGGGTTAGGTTTAGGGTTAGGCTTAGGGTTAGGCTGAGGGTGAGGGTGAGGGTGCGAGATAGGGTTAGGGTGAGGGTTAGGGTTAGGGTTATGGGGAGGGTTAGGATGAGGGTTACAGTTAGGATTAGGTTTAGGGTGAGGGCTAGGGTGAGGGTGAGGTTTAGGGTTAGGGTTAGGTTTAGGGTTAGTGTTAGGGTTAGAGTTAGGGTGATTGTGAAGTATAGGGTTAGAGTTAGGGTTAAGGTGTGGCTGAGGGTGAGGCTTAGGGTTAGTGTTAGGATTAAGTTTAGGGTAAGGGTTATGGTGAGTGTGAGGGTTAGAGTTAGGGTTAGGGTTAGGCTTAGGTTTACACTGAGGTTGAGGGTGAGTGTGAGGGTTAGGATTAGTATTAGGGTTAGGGTGAGGGTGATTGGGTGTGTTAGGGTTAAGTTTAGGTTTAGGCTAAGGGTTAGGCTAAGGGTGACTTTGAGGGTGAGGGTTAGGGTTAGGGTGAGGGTTAGGATATGTGTTAGGGTGAGGGTTAGGATGAGGGTTAGGGTTAGGATTAGAGTTAGGGTGAGAGTGAGGGTGAGGGTTAGAGTTAGTGTTCGGATGAGGGTTAGGATGATGGTTAGGATTAGGGTTAGGGTTAGGGTGAGGGTTTGGGTGAGGATAGGGTTTAGGGTTAGGGTTAGTTTGAGTTTTATAATTAGGGTTAGGGTTAAGAGAGGTTGAGGTTTAGGGATAAAGTTAGGGTAAGGGTGAGGCTGAGGTTGAGCGTTAGGTTTAGGGTTAGTGTTAGTTAGGGTTAGGGTGAGGGTGAGGGTGAGGGTGACGATTAGGGTTAGGGTTAGGATTAGAATTAGAGTAAGGGTTAGGGTGAGTGTGAGGGTTAGAGTTAGGGTTAGGTTTAGGTTTAGATTTTGGCTGAGGATGAGGGTGAGGGTGAGGGTTAGGGTTAGGGTTAGGATTATTGTTAGCATTAGGGTTAGGGTTACAGTTATGTTGAGGTTTAGGGATAGGGTTATGGTTAGGGTTAGGGTCAGGGTGAGGTTTACTGTTAGAGTTAGGGTTAGGGTGAGGCTGAGGGTGAGGGGTAGTGTTAGGATTAATGTTAGGGTTAGGCTTATGGTGAGGGTTAGGTTGACGGTGAGGGTTAGGGTTAGGGTTAGGAGTAGGATTAGGTTTAGGGTTAGGGTGTATGTGAGGTATAGGGTTAAGTTAAGGGTTAGGGATAGGCTTAGTGTTAGGCTGAGGTTTAGAGTGAGGTTTAGGGTTAGGGTTAAGGTGAGTGTGATTGTTAGGGTTAGGGTTAGGCTTAGGATTTGGCTGAAGGTGAGGGTGTGAGTTAGGTTTAGGTTGAGGGTTAGGGTTATGGGAAAGATTAGGATGAGGGTTAGTGTTAGGATTAGGGATAGGGTGAGGGTGAGGGTGTGGGTTAGGGTTAGGTTTAGGGTTAGGCTTCGGGTTAGGCTGAGGGTGAGGTTGAGGGTTAGGGTTAAGGTTTGGGTGAGGGTTAGCATAAGGGTTAGTGAGAGGGATAGGAAGAGGGTTAGGGTTAGGATTAGGGTTGGATGAGGGCTAGGGTGAGGGTGAGTTTTAGGGTTAGGTTTGGGATGAGGGTTAGGGTTAGGGTAAGTGTCAGAGTTAGGGTTCGGGTTAAGTTTAGGGTTAGGTTGAGGGTTAGGGTAAGGGTTATGGTGAGGGTGAGTGTTGAGGTTAGGTTGAGGGTTAGGGTTCGGATTAGGGATAGGGTGAGGGTGAGGGTGAGGGTTAGGTTTAGTGTTATGGTGAAGGTTAGGATGAGGGTTAGGGTTAGATTAGGGTTAGGATGAGGGCTAGGCTAAGGGTGAGGTTTAGGGTTAGGGTTAGTGTGAGGTTTAGGATTAGGTTTAGTGTTAGGGTTAGGGTGAGGTTTAGAGTTAGAGTTAGGGTTATGGTTATGCTTAGGTTTAGGGTTAGGATTAGTGTTAGATTTAGGGTTAGGGTGAGGATTTGTTTGAGTGTGAGGGTTAGGCTTAGGGTTAGGATTAGGTTTAGGGTAAGGGCTAGGGTGAGTGTTAGCATTAGGGTTAGGGTTAGGGTTAGGATTAGGGTTAGACTGAGGGTGAGGGTGGGGGTGAGGGTTAGGTTTAGGGTGAGTGTGAGGTTTAGCGTTAGGGTGAGGGTTAGGGTTAGGGTTACGGTGAGCATGAGGGTTACGGTTAGGTTGAGAGTTAGGGTTAGAGTTAGGGTTAGGGTGAGGGTCAAGGTTAGGGTTAGGGTGAGGGTAAGGATGAGGATTAGGGTTAGGATTAGGGTTAGGGTGAGGGTTAGGGTTAGGATTAGGGTTAGCTTGAGGGTGAGTGTTAGGATTAGGGTTAGGGTTAGGGTTAGGTTTAGGGTTAGGATTAGTGTTATTGTTAGCGTTAGGGTTAGAGTTATTGTGAGGGTGAGGGTGAGGGTTAGTCTTAGGGTTAGGATGAGGTTTTGGATTAGGGTGAGGGTTATGGTTAGTGTGAGTGTTAGTGTTAGGGTTAGGGTTAATGTTATGGTGAGGGTAAGTGTTAGTGTGAGGGTTAGTGTTAGGGTGAGGTTTATGGTTAGGATAAGGGTTATGGTTAGGGTTAGGATTAGTGTTAGCTTGAGGGTGAGTGTTAGGATTAAGGTTAGGGTTAGGGTTAGGTTTAGGGTTAGGATTAGTGTTATTGTTAGGGTTAGGGTTAGAGTTATTGTGAGGGTGAGGGTGAGGGTTATGGTTAGGGTTAGGGTTAGGGTGAGGGTTAGGGTTAGGGTTAGGATTAGGTTTAGGGTGAGGGTGAGGTTTAGGGTTAGATTTAGGGTTAGTTGGAGGGTTAGGTGGAGGGTTAGGGTTAGGGTAAGTTTTAGGGTTAAGGTTAGGTTGAGGGTTAGGTTTAGGTTTAGGGTTACGGTTAGGGTTAGGGTTAGGATTTGTGTGAGGGTGAGGATGAGTGTGAGGGTTAGGGTTAGGGTTGGGATTAGGCTTAGGATTACTCTGTGGGTGAGGGTGGTTGTGAGGATTAGGTTTAGGGTATTGGTTAGCGTTAGGGTTAGGGTGATGTTTAGGATGAGGGTTTTGATTAGGATTAGAGTTAGGGTGAGGGCTAGCGTGAGTGTGAGGGTTAGGGTTATGGTTAGGCTTAGGCTTAGTATTAGGCTGAGCGTGAGGTTGAGGGTGAGGGTTAGGGTTAGGGTGATGGTTAGGTTTACGGTTAGGGTGAGGGTTAGGATGAGGTTTAGGTTTAGGGTGAGTGTTAGGGTGAGGATGATGGTAATGGTAAAGGTGAGGTTTAGGCTGAGGGTGAGGATTAAGATAAGGGTGAGTGTTAGGGTTAGGTTTAGGGTTAGGGTTAGGGTCAGGATTAGATTGAGGATTAGGGTTAGGGTTAGTGTGAGGTTTAGGGTGAGGATGAGGGTTAGGATTAGGGTGAGGGTGAGGGTTAGAATTAGGGTTAGGCTGAAGGCTAGGCGGAGGGTGAGGGTTAGGGTTAGGGTTAGGGTTAGGGTGAGATTTAGGATTGGGGTGAGGGTTAGGAATAGTGTGAGGGTTAGTGTTAGGGTTAGGGTTAGTGTTAGGGTGAGGGTAAGAGTTAGGGTGAGGGTTAGGTTTTGGGTGAGGTTTATGGTTAGGGTGAGGGTCAGGGTTAGGGTTAGGGTAATTGTTAGGTTTAGGTTAGGGTTACGGTTAGGATGAGGGTGAGGGTTAGGGTTAGGATTAGGTTGAGGTTTAGTGTTAGGGTTAGGGTTAGACTTAGGATTATGGTGAGGGTGAGGTTTAGGGGTACAGTTAGGGTTAGAATGAAGGTTAGGGTTAGGGTGCGGTTTAGTCTGGGGGTGATGGTAAGGGTAAAGATGAGGGTTAGGCTGAGGTTGAGGGTTCCTTTAAGGGTGAGGGTTAGGGTTTGGGTGAGGGTTAGTGTTAGCTTTAGGGTGAGGGTGAAGGTTAGATTGATTATTAGTGTTAGGGTTAGCGTGAGGTTTAGGGGGAGGATGAGGGTTAGGTTTAGAGTGAGGGTTATGATTAGAATGAGGGTTAGGGTTAGGTTTATTGTTAGGGTTAGGTATAGTGTTACTGTTACTGTGAGGGTGAGAGTGAGGGTTAGGGTTAGGGTTAGGATGAGGTTTAGGTTTAGGGTTAGGGTTAGAGTTAGGGTTAGGGTGAGGGTTAGGATTAGGGTTAGGCTTAGGATTAGGCTTAGGCTTAGGCCGAGCATGAGGGTTCGGGTGAGGGTTCGTTTTCCGGTGAGGGTTAGGGTTAGGGTTAGGTTTAGATTGAGAGTTAGGTTGAGGTTTAGGGTTAGGATAAGTGTAAGGGTGAGGGCTAGGCTGAGGATCAGTATGAGGGTTAGGGTTAGGGATAGGTTTAGGTTTAGTATTATGGTTAGGGTGAGGGTGAGTGTGAGGGTTAGGATTAGGGTTAGGGTTAGGCTTAGAGTTAGGATGAGGGTTGGGGTTAGGGTTTGGATTAGGGTGAGGTTGAGGCTGTGGATTAAGGTTAGGTTTAGTGTTAGGTTTAGGGTTAGTTTTATCGTTAGTATTAGTGTTAGGGTTACGGTGAGGGTTAGGGTTAGGGTTCGGTTTAGGGTTAGGCTTAGAGTTAGAGTGAGGGTTAGGGTTAGGGTTTGGGTTAGGGTGAGGTTGAGGCTGAGGATTAGGGTTAGGTTTAGGGTTAGGTTTAGGTTTAGGGTTAGTGTTAGGTTTAGGGTCAGGGTTACGGTGAGGTTTAGGGTTAGGGTTAGGGTTAGGCTGAAGTTGAGGGTCGGGTGAGGATTAGAGTTAGGGTTATGGTTAGGCTGAGGCTGAGGAATGGGTGAGGATTATAGTTAGTGTTAGGGTTAGGCTTAGGGTTATGGTTATTGTTAGTGTTATGGTTAGGGTTAAGTTTCAGTTAGGGTGAGGCTGAGGCTTAGAGTTATGGTTAGGGTTAGGGTTAGGGTGAGGTTTAAGGTTAGGGTTATGGGGAGGGTTAGGATGAGGGTTAGGATTAGTATAGGGTTAGGGTGATTGGTAGGGTGAGGGTGAGGTTTAGGGTTAGGTTTAGGGTTATGGTTAGTGTTAGGGTTAGGGTTAGGGTTAGGGTTATGGTGAGGGTTATGCTTAGGGTTAGGCTTAGGATTAGGCTGAGGGTGAGGTTGGGCGTGAAGATTAGTGTTAGGGTTAGGGTTAGGCTTAGGGTTAGGGTTATTGTTAGTGTTATGGTTAGGATTAAGTTTGCTGTGAGGATGAGGCTGAGGGTTAGCGTTAAGGTTAGGGTTAGTGTTATTGTTAGGGTTAGGGTTAGAGTAATGGTGAGGTTGAAGGTGAGGGTCAGGTTTAGGGTGAGGTTTAGGTTGAGGTTTAGTGTTAGGGTTAGTGTTAGGGTGAGGGTGAGGTTTAGGGTTAGGGTTAGGCGGAGGGTTAGGCTGAGGTTTAGGGATAGGTTTAGTGTTAGGGTTAGGGTGAGGGTGAGGGTTAGGTTGAGGTTTAGGGATAGGATTAGGATTAGGGATAGGGTGAGGGTGAGTATGAGGGTTAGGCTTAGGCTTAGGGTTAGGCTGAGGGTGAGGGTGGGGGTGAGGATTAGGCTTAGGGTAATGGTTCGAGTTAGGTTTAGTGTTTTTGTTAGGGTTAGGGTTAGAGTTATGGTGAGGGTGAGGGTGAAGTGAGGGTTATGTTATGGTTAGGGTGGGGTTTAGGGTTAGGGTTAGGGTTAGGGTGAGGTTGAGGGTGAGCTTTAGGGGGAGGGTTAGGGTTAGTTATAGGATTAGGGTTAGAATGAGGGTGAGTGTGTGTGTTAGGTTTAGGTTTATGGTTAGGCTTAGGGTTAGGCTGAGGGTGAGGTTAGGGTGAGGGTTAGGGTTAGGGGGAGGGTTAGTATGAAGATTAGGTTTAGGGTTAGGGTGAGGTTTAAGGTTAGGGTTAGGGCTAGGATTAGGGTGAGGGAGAGGTTTACGGTTAGAGTTAGGGTTAGGGTGAGGCTGAGTGTGAGGGTCAGGGTTAGGGTTAGTGATAGGTTTAGGATTAGGTTTAGGGTGAGGGTTAGGTTGAGGGTGAAGGTTAGGGTTAGTGTTAGGATTAGGATTAGATTTAGGGTTATGGTGAGTTTGAGGGTTAGGGTTAGGTTAGGCTTAGGCTTAGGGTTAGGCTGAGGGTGAAGGTGAGAATGAGGGTTAGGGATAGGGTGAGGGTTAGGGTTAGGGTTATGGGGAGGGTTAGGATGAAGGTTAGGGTTAGGATTAGGGTTAGAGTGAGGGCTAGGAAGAGGTTGAGGTTTAGGGTTAGGGTTAGAGTGAGGTTTAGTGTTAGGGTTAGTGTTAGGTTTAGGGTGAGTGTGATGTATAGGTTTAGAGTTAGGGTTAAGGTGAGGCTGAGGGTTAGACTCAGGGTTAGGGTTAGGATTAAGATTAGGGTAAGGATTAGGGTGAGTGAGAGGTTTAGGGTTAGGGTTAGGGTTAGTCTTAGGGTTACACAGTGGGTGAGGGTTAGGGTTAGGGTTATGTTGAGCGTTAGGGTTAGGGTTCGGTTGAGGGTTAGTGTTAGGGTAAGGATGAGGGTTAGGGTTAGGATTAGGGTGAGGGTTAGGATGAAGATTAGGGTTATGATTAGGGTTAGGGTCAGGGCTAGGGTCAGGGTGAGGATTAGGGTTAGTTTTAGGGTAAGGTTTAGGGTTAGGGTTAGGTTTAGGGTGATTGTTAGGATGAGGGTTAGGGTTACGGTGAGGGTGAGGGTTAGGGTTAGGTTGAGGGTTAAGGTAAGGATTAGTGTTAGAGTGAGGTTGAGTTTTAGCATTAGGGTTAGCGTTAGGGTTAGTGTTAGGTTTAAGGTTAGGATTACTGTTATTTTTAGGGTTAGTTTTAGAGTTATGGTGAGGTTGAGGGTGATGGTGAGGATTAGGTTTAGGGTTAGGGTGAGGTTTAGGATTAGGGTTATGATTAGGGTTAGGGTGAATGTGAGGCTTAGGGTTAGGTTTAGGGTTAGGGTTAGGGTTAGAGTTACGGTGAGATTGAGGGTAAGGGTGAGGGTTAAGGTTAGGGTGAGGTTTAGAGTGTGGTTTAGGATTAGGGTTAGGGAGAGGGTGAGGTTTACGATTAGGGTTAGGGTTAGTGGGAGGGTTAGGGTGAGGTTTAGGGTTAGGGTTAGTGTTAGGGTTACTGTGACGGTGAGGGATAGGTTGGGGTTGAGGGATTGGGTTAGGTTTAGGTTTAGGGTTAGGATGAGTGTGAGTGTGAGGGTTAGGGTAAGTGTTAGGCTTAGGTTTAGGGTTAGGCTGAGGGTGAGTGTGGGGGTGAGGATTAGAGTTAGGGTGATGGTTTGGGTTAGGGTTAGTGTTATTGTTAGGGTTAGGGTTAGAGTTCCGGTGAGTGTGAGGGTGCGGGTGAGGGTTAGGGTTAGGGTTAGGGTGGGGTTTAGGGTTAGGGTTAGGGTTAGTGTGAGGGTGAGGCTTAGGGTTAGATATAGGGTTAGGCGGAAGTTTAGGGTTAGGTTTAGGGTTAGGATTAGGGTTAGGGTGAGGATGATGGTAAGGTAAAGGTGAGGTTAAGGCTGAGGGTGAAGGTTAAGTTAAGGGTTAGGTTTAGGGTTAGTGTAAGTGTTAGGGTTAGGCTCAGGGTGAGGCTTAGATTGACGAGTAGGTTTAGGGTAAGTGTGAGGTTTAGGCTGAGGATGAGTGTTAGGGTTAGGTTCAGGGTGAGGGTTAGAATTAGGGTTAGGGTGAGGGTTAGGTTGAGGGTGAGGGTTAGGGTTAGGGTTATGGTTAGGGTGAGGTGTAGGATTAGGTTAAGGGTTAAGGTTAGTGTGAGGTTAGTGTTAGGGGTAGGGTTAGTGTTAGGGTGAGGTTAAGTGTTAGGTTGACGATTAGGGTTAGGGTGAGGTTTATGGTTAGAGTGAGGGATTGGGTTACGGTTAGGGTTATTCTCAGGGTTAGGGTTAGAGTTACGCTTACTGTGAGGGTGAGGGTGAGAGTTAGGGTTAGGGTTAGGGTGAGGTTTATTTTTAGGGTTAGGGTTAGCGTTAGGGTTCAGGTGAGGGTGAGGTTTAAGGGTAGAGTTAGTGTTAGAGTGAGGGTTAGGGTGAGGGTTAGGGTTAGGGTGTGGGTTAGGGTGGGGTTGACGGTAAGGTTAAATTTGAAGGTTAGGCTGAGGGTGAGGGTTACGGTAAGGTTAAGGGTTAGAGTAAGGGTGAGGATTAGTTTTAGGTTTAGGGTGAGGGTGAGGGTTAGATTGAGGATTAGTGTTAGGGTTAGTGTGAGGTTTAGGGTGAGGATGAGGGTTAGTGTTAAGTGAGGGCTAGGGTGAGGGTGAGGGTTAGGATTAGTGTTAGGGTGAGGTTTAGGGTTAGGTTAGGTGAGGGCTAGGGTGAGGGTGAGGGTTAGGATTACTGTTAGGGTGTGGTTTAGGGTTAGGGTGATGGTTAGGGTTAGTTTGAGCGTTAGTGTTAGCATTACGTTTAGTGTTAGGGTGATGGTAAGTGTTAGGGTGAGGATTATTGTGAGGGTGAGGGTTAGGGTGAGGGTTAGAGTTATTGTTAGGGTTAGGGTTAGGATGAGGTTTAAGTTTAGGGTTAGGGTTAGAATTAGGGTTAGCGTGAGCGTGAGATTTAGGGTTACAGTTAGGGTTACTATTACTGTTAAGGTTAAGGTGAAGGTTAGGGTTAGGTTTAGGCTTCAGCTTAGGCTTAGGTCGAGCATGAGAGTGAGGGTTAGGGTTTGGGTTAGAGTGAGGGTTAGGGTTAGGGTTAGGGTGAGGGTAAGGATGAGGTTTAGGTTTAGGATTAGGGTAAGGGTGAGGGCTTAGGTGAGGGTTAGGGTGAGAGCTAGATTACGGATAGGGTTAGGTTTAGGATTAGGGTTAAGGTGAGGGTGAGGGTGAGGGTTACGGTTAGGCTTAGCGTTAGGCTTAGAGTTAGGGTGAAGGTTTGGGTTAGGGTTAGGGTTATGGTGAGGGTTTGGGTTAGGGTTAGGTTTAGGCTTAGGATTAGGCTGAGCATGAGGGTGGGGGTGAGGATTAGAGTGAGGGTTAGGGTTTTGGCTTAGGGTTAGGGTTATTGTTAGTGTTATGGTTAGGGGTAAGTTTGAGGTGAGGGTGAGGCTGAGACTGAGGTTTATGGTTAAGTTTGGGTTATGGTTAGGATTAGTGTTATTCTTAGGGTTAGGGTTAGAGATATGGTGAGGTTGAGGGTGAAGGCGAGGGTTAGGGTTTGGATGAGGTTTAGCATTAGGTTAAGTGTTAGGTTTAGGGTGAGGGTGAGGTTTAGGGTTAGAGTTAGTGTTAGGGGGACGGTTAGGGTGAGGTTTAGAGTTAGGGTTAGTGTTATGGTTAGGGTAAGGTTGAGGGTTAGGTTGAGGTTTAGGGATAGGGTTAGGTTTAGGCTTAGTGTTAGGGTGAGGGTGAGTGTGAGCGTTAGGGTGAAGATTAGGCTTAGGCTTAGGGTTAGGCTGAGGGTGAGGGTGGGGGTGAGGATTAGGGTTAGGGTGATGGTTCTGGTTAGGGTTAGTGTTATTTTTAGGGTTAGGGTTAGAGTTACGGTTAGGGTGAGGGTGCAAGTGAGGGTTAGTGTTAGAGTTAGGGTGGGGTTTAGGGTTATGGTTAGGGTTAGGGTGAGGGTGAGGTTTACATATAGGGTTAGGGGGAGGGTTAGGGTGAGGTTTAGTGTTAGGGGTAGTGTTAGGTTTAGGTTGTGGGTGAGGGTTAGGTTGAGGTTTAGGGTTAGTTTTAGGGTTAGGGTCAGTGTGAGGTTAGTGTTAGTGTTAGGGTTAGTGTTAGGGTGAGGGTAAGTGTTAGGGTGAGGTTATGGGTTAGGGTTACAGTTACGGTGAGGGTGAGGGTGAGGGTTAGGTTTAGTGTTAGGTTGAGGTTTAGGGTTTGGGATAGGGTTAGAGTTAGGGTTAGGGTGAGGGTGAGGTTTAGGGTTAGAGTTAGGGTTAGGGTGATGGTTAGGGTTAGTGTTAGAGTTAGGGGGAGGGTAAGGGTTAGTGTTAGGGTTAGGGATAGGATCAGGGTTAGGGTTAGAGTGAGAGTGAGTGTGTGTGTTAGGGTTAGGTCTAGGGTTAGGCTTAGGTTTAAGCTGAGGGTGAGGGTGATGGTTAGGGTTAGAGTTAGGGTTATGGTTAGGGGGAGGGGGAGGTTAGAATGAGGGTTAGGGTTAGGGTTAGGGTTAGGGTGAGGGTTAGGGTTAGGGTGAGGGTTATGGTTAGGGTGTGGGTTAGGGTTATGGTTAATGTTATTGTTAGGGTTAGGTTTAGGGTTACGGTTACGGTGAGGGTGAGGGTGAGGGTTAGGTTAAGGTTTAGGCTTAGGCTTAGGCTTAGGCCCAGCATGACGGTGAGGGTTAGGGTTAGGGTTAAGATGATGGTTCTGGTTAGGGTTAGGGTTAGTGTTCTTGTTAGGGTTAGTGTTAGAGTTATGGCGAATGTGAGGGTGCAGGTGAGGGTTAGGTTTAGGTTTAGGGTGGATTTTACAGTTAGGGTTAGGGTTAGGGTTAGGTTGAGGGTGAGGTTTAAGGTTAGATTTAGGGTTAGTGTTAGGGTGAGGGTTTGGATTAGGGTGAGGGTTATGGTTAAGGTGAGGGTTAGGATTAGGTTTAGGGTTACTGTGATGGTTCGGTTAAATTTACAATTACTGTGAGGGTGAGGATGAGGGATAGGGTTAGGGTTAGGGTGAGGTTTAGGGTGAGGGTGAGATTTAGGTTTAGAGTTGGGGTTAGGTTGAGGGTTAGTTTGAGGGTTTAGGTTAGGGTTAGTGTTAGGGTTAATATTAGGGTGAGAGTTATGGGGAGGTTTAGGGTTAGGGTTAGGGTTAGGATTAGGGTTAGGGTGAGGGTTAGTGTGTGTTAGTGTTAGGTTTAGGGTTAGGCTTAGGGTTAGGATGAGGGTGGGGTTGAGGGTGAGGGTTAGGGTTAGGTTGAGGGTTAGGGTTAGGGTTAGGGGGAGGGTTAGGATGAGGGTTAAGGTTAGGATTAGGGTTAGGGTGAGGGTGAGGTTTAGGATTAGGGTTAGGGTGAGGGTTAGGGTTAAGTTTAGGGTGAGAGTTAGGATTCGGGTTAAGTTCAGGGGTAGGGTGAGGTTTAGGGTAACGGTTACAATGAGGGTGAGGTTTAGGGTGAGGTTGAGGGTTAGGGTTAGGATTAGGGTTAGTGTGAGAGTGTGGGTGAGCTTTAGGGTTAGGGTTAGGGTGAGGGTTTGGATGAGGGTTAGGGTTAGGATTAAGGTTAGGGTGAGGGCTTGTGTGAGGGTTAGGTTTAGGGTGATGATTAGGTTTATGGTTAGGCTTAGAGTTAGCATGAGGTTTAGGGTTAGGGGGAGGTTTAGGGTGAGGATAATGGTAAGGGTAATTGCGAGGTTTTGTCTCAGCGTGAGGGTTAAGATAAGGGTGAGCGATAGGGTTAGGTTTAGGTTTAGGGTAAGGGTTAGGGTTAGGGTCAGGGTGAGGGATAGGTTGAGGATTAGCGTTAGGGTTATTGTGAGGTTTAGAGTGAGGATGATGGTTAGGGTGAGGGTTATGGTTAGGGTGAGGGTTATGGTTAGGGTGAGGGTTAGGGTTAGTTTTAGGGTTATTGTTAGGGTTAAGGTTAGGTTTATCGTTACGGGGAGCGTTAGGGTTAGGGTTTGGGTGAGGTTTAGTGTTAGGGTTAGGGTTAGAGTTAGGTTTAGGGTGAGGGTGAGGTTTAGGGTAGAGTTCAGGTTAGGGTGAGGGTTAGGATGAGGGCTAAGGTTAGGGTAAGTTTTAGGGTGGGGGTGATGGTAAGGGTAAACGTGAGTGTTAGGCTGAAAGTGAGGGTTATGGTGCGTTGATTGTTAGGGTTAGGATGAGGGTTCAGGTTAGGGGAAAGGTGTGGGTGAGGGTTAGATTGAGGATTAGTGTTAGGGTTTGTGTGAAGTTTAGGGTTAGGTTGAGGGTTAGGTTTAGGTTTAGGTTTAAGGTTATTGTTAGGGTTAGGTTTAGAGTTACGGTTACGGTGAGGGTGAGGGTGAGCGTTAGGGTTAGGTTGAGGGTTAGGGTAAGGTTTAGGGTTATTATTAGTGTTAGGGTTAGGGTTAAGGTTATGTTGAGGGTGAGGGTGATGGTTAGGGTTAGGGTTAGGATGAGGTTTAGGTTTAGGGTTAGTGTTAGAGTTAGGGTTAGGGTGAGGGTTAGGGTTAGGATTAGGCTTAGGCTTATGCTTAGGCTGATCATGATGGTGAGGATTTGGGTTAGGGTTAGGGTGAGGGTTAGGATGAAGTTTAGGGTTAGGATTAGGGTTAGGGTGAGGACTAGGGTGAGGGTTAGGGTGAGGGTTAGGTTTAGGGAAAGTATTAGGTTTAGGATTAGGGTTAGGGTGAGGGTGAGTGTGAGGGTTAGGGTTGGTGTTAGGCTTAGGGTTATGTTGAGGGTTAGGGTTAGGTTTTGGGTTAGGGTGAAGGTGAGGCTGAGGATTAGGGTTAGGTTAGGGTTAAGGTTATGGTTAGGGTTAGGTTTAGGTTTAAGGTTACAGTGAGGGTTAGGGTTAGGGTTAGGGATAGACAGGGTTAGGTTGAGTGTGAGGGTGGGGGTGAGGATTAGGGTTAGGGTTAGGGTTAGTTTTAGGGTTAAGTTTGAGGTGAGGGTGAGGCTGAGGGTGAGGGTTATGGTTAGAGTTAGAGTTAGGGTTAGGGTTAGGTTTAGTGTTATTGTTAGGGTTAGGGTTAGAGTTACTGTGAGGTTGACGGTAAGGGTGAGATTTAGGGTTAGGGTGAGGTTTAGGGTTAGGTTTAGGATTAGGGTTAGTGTTAAGGTGAGGGTGAGTTTTAGGGTTAGAATTAGGGTTAGGGGCAGGGTTAAGGTGAGGTTTAGGGTTAGGGTTAGTTTTAGGGTTAGGGTGAGGGTGAGGGTTAGGTTGAGGTTTAGGAATAGGGTTAGGCTTAGGATTATGGTTAGGGTGAGGGTGAGTATGAGAGTTAGGGTGAGGGTTAGGCTTAGGCTTAGGGTTATGCTGAGGGTGACAGTGGGGGTGAGGTTTAGGGTTAGGGAGATAATTCGGTTTAGGGTTAGTGTTATTGTTAGGGTTAGGGTTAGAGTTACGTTAAGGGTGAGTGTGCGGATGAGGGTTAGGGTTAGAGTTAAGGTGGCGTTTAGGGTTAGGGTTAGCGTTAGGGTGAGCCTGAGGTTTAGGGTTAGAAATAGGTTTAGGGGGAGGGTTAGGGTGAGGGTTAGGGATAGGGTTAGTTTTAGGGTTAATGTGAGGGTAAGTGTTAGGTTGACGTTTAGGGTTAGGGTTAGGGTTAGTGTTAGGGTTAGTATTATGGTTAGGGTTAGTGTTTGGGTGAGGGTTAGGGTTAGGTTTAGGTTTTGGGTTAGGTTGAGGGTTATGTTTAGGGTTAGTGTTAGGGTTAGGGTTAGGGTGAGAGTTAGGGGGAGGGTTAGGGTTAGGGTTAGGTATAGGATTAGGTTTAGTGTGAGGTTGAGTTTGTCTGTTAGGGTTAAGTTTAGGGTTAGGTTAAGGGTGAGGGTTAGGGCAAGGGTGAGGGTTAGGGTTAGGGTTAGGTTTAGGCTGAGGGTGAAGGTGAGGGTTAGGGTTAGGTTGTGGGTTAGGGTTAGGGTTATGGGGAGGGTTAAGGTGAGGGTTAGGTTTAGGATTTGGGTAAGGGTGATTGCTAGGGTGAGGGTGAGTTTTAGGGTTTGGGTTAGGGTGAGGTTTAGTGTTAGGGTTAGGTTTAGGGTTAGGGTGAGGGTGAGGTTTAGGTTTAGAGTTAGGGTTAAAGTGAGGCTGAGGGTGATGGTTAGGGTTAGGGTTAGGATTAGTATTAGGGTAAGGGTTAGGGTGAGTTCGAGGATTAGCTTTAGTGTTAGGTTTAGTCTTAGGGTTACACTGAGGCTGAGGGTGAGGATGAGGGTTAAGGTTAGGTTTAGGGTTAGGGTGAGGGTAAGTGTGTGCATTAAGGTTAGGTTTAGGGTTAGGCTTAGGGTTAGGCTGAGGGTGAGGTTGAGGGTGAGGGTTAGGATTAGGGTGAGGGTTAGGGTAAGGGTTAGGGTGAGGGTTAAGTTTAGGGTTAGGGTGAGAGTTATTGTTCGGGTTAAGTTTAGGGTTAGGGTGAGGGTGAGAGTTAGGGTTAGTATTAGGGTGAGGGTTAGGATGAGGTTTAGGATTAGGGATAGGGTGAGGGCTAGGGTGAGGGTGAGTTTTAGGGTTAGGTTTAGGGTGAGATTTAGGCTTAGGGTTAGGGTTAGGGTTACGGTTATGGTGAGGGTTAGTTTTAGGTTAAGCTTAAGCTTAGGATTAGGCTTAGGCAGAGCATGAGTTTGAGGGTTAGTGTTATGGTGAGGGTTAGGATGAGGTTTCCTGTTAGGATTAGGTTTAGGGTGAGGGCTAGGTTGAGGGTTAGGGTGAGGGTTAGGGATTGGCTTAGGTTTAGGATTAGGGTTAGGGTGAGGGTGAGTGTCAGGGTTAGGGATAGGGTTAGGCATAGATTTAATGTGAGTGTTAGGGTTAGGGTTTGGGTTAGGGTGAGGATTAGGGTTAGTTTTAGGGTTTGGTTTAGGTTTAGGGTTAGTGTTAGGGTTAGGATTATTTACGGTGACGGTTAGGGTTACAGTTAGGCTTAGGGTTAGGCTGAGGGTGAGGGTGGGCGTGAGGATTAGAGTTAGGGTTATGCTACGGTTAGGGTTATTGTTCGTGTTAGTGTTATGGTTAGGGTTAAGTTTGCGGTGAGTGTGAGGCTGAGGGTGAGGGTTAGGGTTAGGTTGAGGGTTAGGGTTAGTGTTAGGGTTAGGGTTAGTGTTATTTTTAGGGTTACGGTTAGAGTAATGGTGAGGTTGAAGGTGAGGGTTATTGTTAGGGTGAGGTTTAGGGTTAGGTTTCGGGTTAGCGTTAGGTTTAGCGTGAGGGTGAGGTTTAGGCTTAGGGTTAGGGTTAGCGTGAGTGTGAGGATTAGGGTTAGGTTTAGGGTTAGGCTGAGGATTAGGGTGAGGTTTAGAGTTAGGTTTAGTGTTAGGGTTAGGGTGAGGGTGAGGGTTAGTGTGAGGTTTAAAGTTAGGTTTAGTGTTAGGGTTAGGGTGAGGGTGAGGGTTAGGTTGAGATTTAGGGATAGGTTTAGGTTTAGGATTAGGGTTAGGGTGAGGGTGAGTATGAGGGTTAGGGTGAGGGTTAGGCTTAGGCTTAGGGTTAGGCTGAGGGTGGGGGTGGGTGTGAGGATTAGGGTTAGGGTCATGGTTCAGGTTAGGTTTAGTGTTCTTGTTAGGGTGAGGGTTAGAGTTATGGTGAGGGTGAGTGTGAGGGTGAGGGTTAGGCTTAGGGTTAGGATTAGGTTTAGGGTAAGTGTTAGGGTGAGTGTTAGCATTAGGGTTAGGGTTAGGGTTAGGATTAGGATTAGAATGAGGCAGAGGGTGGGGGTTAAGCTTAGGTTTAGGGTTAGTGTGAGGGTTAGGGTTAGGGTGAGTGTTAGGGTTAGGTTTACAGTGAGCATGAGGGTTAGGGTTAGGTTGAGAGTTAGGGTTAGAGTTAGTGTGAGGGTGGGGCTTAGGGTTAGGGTTAGGGTTAGGGTTAGGGTGAGAGTGAGGGTGAGGTTTAATGTTAGTGTTAGGGTGAGGGTTAGGATGAGTATTAGGATTAGGGTTAGGGTGAGGGCTAGGGTGAGGGTGAGGTTTCGGGTTAGGGTTAGGGTTAGGTTTATGGGTAGGTTTAGAGTTAGGGTGAGGGTGAGGTTTAGGGTTAGAGTTAGGGGAAAGGTGAGAGTGAGGTTGAGGGTTAGGGTTAGGGTTAGTTTTATAGTTAGGGTTAGGTTGAGGGTGAGGATTAGGGTTAGTGTTAGAATTAGGATTAGGTAAGGTTTGGATTAGGGTAAGGGTTAGGGTTATGGTTAGGTTTAGGCTTAGGGTAGGCTGAGGATGAGGGTGAGGGTGAGGATTAGGGTTAGTGTGAGAGTTAGGGTTAGGGTTAGGTTTAGGTTAAGTTTAGGCTTAGGGTGTGGGTTAGGGTTAGAGTTATGTTGAGTGTTAGGGTTAGGGTTAGGTTGAGGTTAGAGTTAGGGTAAGGATGAGGGTTAGGGTTAGGGTTATGGTGAGGGCTAGGGTGAGGTTGAGGTTTAGGGTTAGTGTTAGCGTTAGGTTTAGGGTTAGGGTTAGGGTTAGGGTTAGGGTGAGGTTTAGGGTTAGAGTTAGGGTAAAGGTGAGAGTGAGGTTGAGGGTTAGGGTTAGGGTTAGTTTTATAGTTAGGGTTAGGATGAGGGTTAGGGTGATGGTGAGGATTAGGGTTAGTGTTAGAATTAGGATTAGGGTAAGGGTTTGGGTTAGGGTGAGGGTTAGGTTTATGGTTAGGTTTAGGCTTAGGGTAGGCTGAGGATGAGGGTGTGGGTGAGGGTTAGGGTTAGGGTGAGGGTTAGGGTTAGGGTTATGTTGAGTTTTAGGGTTAGGGTTTGGTTGAGGTTAGAGTTAGGGTAAGGATGAGAGTTAGGGTTAGAGTTAGGGTGAGGGTTAGGATGAGGATTAGGGTTATGATTAGGGTTAGGGTGAGGGCTAGGGTGAGGATGAGGATTAGGGTTAGTGTTAGGGCAAGGTTTAGGGTTAGGTTTTGGGATAGGGTGATTGTTAGGAGGAGGGTTAGGTTTACGGTGAGGCTGAGGGTTAGGGTTAGGTTGAGGGTTAGGGTAAGGATTAGAGTTAGAGTGAGGTTGAGTGTTAGCATTAGGGTTAGGGTTAGGGTTAGCGTTAGAATTACTGTTATTGTTAGGGTTAGTGTTAGAGTTATGGTGAGGGTGAGTGTGAAAATTAGGGTTAGGGTTAGGGTGAGGTTTAGGGTTAGGGTTAGGATTAGGGTTAGGGTGAAGTTGAGGTTTAGGGTTAGGTTTAGGGTTAGGTTTAAGGTTAGGGTTAGGGTTACAGTTAGAGTTACGGTGAGATTGAGGGTGAGGGTGAGGGTTAGGGTTAGGGTGAGGTTTAGGGTGAGGTTTAGGGTAGTGTTAGGGTTACTGGGAGGCTGAGGGTTAGGTTGAGGTTTAGGGATAGGGTTACGTTTAGTATTAAAGTTAGGGTGAGCGTGAGGGTTAGGGTGAGTGTTAGGCTTAGGTTTAGGGTTACGTTGAGGGTGAGGGTGGGGGTGAGGAATAGGGTTAGGGTGATGGTTTGGGTTTGGGTTAGTGTTATTGTTAGGGATAGGGTTAGAATTACGGTGAGGGTGAGGGTGCGGGAGAGGGTTAGGTTTAGGTTTATGGTGGGGTTTAGGGTTAGGGTTAGGTTTAGTGTGAGGGTGATGTTTAGGGTTAGATATAGGGTTAGGGGGAGGGTTACGGTTAGGGTTAGAGATAGGGTTAGTGTTAGGGTTAGGGCGAGGGTGAGGGTTAGGTTGAGGTTTAGGTTTATGGTTAGGGTTAGGTTTAGTTTGCGGATTAGTGTTAGGGTTAGGGTTAGTGATAGGGTGAGGGTAAGTTTTAGGGTGAGGGTGAGGGTTAGGGTAAGGTTTATGGTTTGGGTGATGGTTAGGATTAGGGTTAGGGTTATTTTTAGTGTTAGGTTTAGGGTTTTGGTTAAGGTGAGGGTGAAAGAGATGTTTAGGGTTAGGATTAAGGTGAGGTTTAGGGTTTGGGTTAGGCTTACAGTGAGTGTTAAGATGAGGTTGAGGTTTACAGTTAGAGTTAGGGTTAGGGAGAGGGTTAGGGTGAGTTTTAGGGTTAGGGTTAGTGTTAGGGTTAGGGTTAGGGTGAGAGTTAGGGGGAGGGTTATGGTTAGGGTTAGGTTTAGGGGTAGAATTAGGGTTAGGTTGAGGCTGAGGGTTAGGGTGAGGGTTAGGGTTAGGGTTAGGATTAGGATTAGGTTAGGGTTATGGTGAGTGTGAGGGTTATGGTTAGGGTTAGTGTTAGACTTAGGTTTAGGCTGAGGGTTTGGGTGAGGGTGAGGGTTAGGGCTAGTTTGAGGGTTAGGGTTAGGATTAGGGTGAGGTTTAGTGTTAAGGTTAGGGTTAGAAATATGGTTAGGGTGAGGGTGAAGTTAAGCTTAGAGTTAGTTGCAGGGTGAGGGTTATGGTGTGTGTTAGGTTTAGGGTGAGGGTTAGGGTAGGGGTGATGGTAAGGGTAAACGTGATGGTTAGGCTGAGGGTGAGGGTTACAGTAAGGTTGAGGGTTAGGGTTAGGGTGAGGGTTAGGGTTAGGTTTAGGGTCAGAGTTAGGGTTCTGGTTAAGTTTAGGGTTAGGTTCAGGGTTAGAGTAAGGTTTACGGTGAGTGTGAGGGTTAGGTTTAGGTTGAGGGTTAGGGTTAGGATTAGGCTTAGGGTGAGGGTGAGGTTTAGGGTGACACTTAGGGTGAGTATTAGGGTTAGGGTAAGGGTTAGCGTGGGGGTGATGGTAAGGGTAAATGTGAGGGTTAGCCTGAGGGTGAGGGCTACAGTGGGGTGATGGTTAGGGTTATGGGAAGGGTGTGGGTGAGGGTTAGATTGAGGATTAGTGTTAGGGTTAGTGTGAGGTTTAGGGTGAGGATGAGGGTTAGGGTTAGGGTGAGGCCTAGGGTGAGGGTGAGGGTTAGGTTTAGGTTTAAGGTGAGGTTTAGGGTTAGGGTGATGTTTAGGGTTAGTGTGAGGGTTAGTGTTAGTGTTAAGGTTAGTGTTAGGGTGAGGGTAAATGTTAGGGTGAGGGTTAGGGTGAGGGTGAGGGTTATGGTTAGGTTGAGGGTTAGGGTTAGGGTTATTATTAGGGTTAGGGTTAGAGTTACGGTTAAGGTGAGGGTGAGGGTGAGGGTTAGGATGAGGTTTAGGTTTAGGGTTAGGGTTAGAGTTACGGTTAGGATGAGAGTGAGGTTTACAGTTAGAGTTAGGGTTAGTGTTAGTGTTAGGGTTAGGGTTAGGGTTAGGGTTAGGGTTAGGGTTAGGCTTAGGCCGAGCAAGATTGTGAGGGTTAGGGTTAGTGTTAGGGTGAGGGTTAGGGTTAGCATTAGGGTGAAGGTTAGGATGAGGTTTAGGGTTAGGATTAGTGTTAGGGTGAAAACTAGGGTTTGGGTTAGGGTGAGGGTAAGGTTTAGGGAATGGGTTAGGTTTAGGATTAGGATTAGGGTGAAGGTGAGTGTGAGGGTTAGGGTTGGGTTTATGCTTAGGTTTAGGGTGAGGGTTAGGGTTAGGTTTTGGGTTAGGGTGAGGGTGAGGCTGAGGATTAGGGTTAGGTTTTGGGTTAGGTTTAGGGTTAGGGGTAGGGTTACAGTTAGGGTTAGGGTTAGGCTTAGGTTTAGGCTGAGGCTGAGGGTGGGGTTGAGGATTAGGGTTAGGGTTAGGATTAGGGTTATTGTTAGTGTTATGGTTAGGGTTAAGTTTGCCGTCAGTGTGAGGCTGAGGGTATGGGTCATGGTTAGGTTTATGGTTAGTGTTATTTTTAGGTTTAGGGTTAGAGTTACGGTGAGATTGAGGGTGAGGGTTAGGGTTAGTGTTAGGGTGAGGTTTAGGGTGAGGTTTAACGTTAGGGTTAGGGTGAGGTTGAGGTTTAGGGTTAGAGTTACTGTTAGGGGGAGGGTTTAGGGTTTAGGGTTAGGGTTAGTGTTAGGGTTACTGGGAGAGTGAGGGTTAGGTTGAGGTTTAGGGATAGGGTTAGGTTTAGGATTAGGGTTATGGTGAGGGTGAGTGTGAGGGTTAGGGTGAGTGTTAGGCTTAGACTTAGGGTTAGGCTGAGGGTGAGGCTGGGGGTGAGGATTAGGATTAGTGTTAGGGGTAGGGGGAGGGTTAGGGTGAAGTTTAGGGATCGGGTTAGTGTTAGGGTTAGGGTGAGGGTGAGGTTTAGGTTGAGGTCTAGGTTTGTGGTTTGGGTTAGGGATAGTGTGAGGGTTAGTTTTAGGGTTAGGGTTAGAGTTAGGCTGAGGGTAAGTTTTAGGGTTTGGGTTAGGGTGAGGGTTATGGTTAGGGTGAGTGTTAGGATTAGGGTTAGGGTTATTGTTATGGTGAGGTTTACCGCTTTGGTTAAGGTTCGGTTGAGGGTGAGGTTTATCGTTAGGATTAGGGTGAGGTTTAGGGTTTGGGTTAGGGTTAGAGTGAGGGTTAGGATGAGGGTGAGGTTTAGGGTTACAGTTAGGGTTAGGGTGAGGGTTAGGGTGAAGTTTAGGTTTAGGGTTAGAGTTAGGGTTGGGGGAGGGTTAGGGTTAGGGTTAGGGTTGGGGTAAGGGTTACATTTAGGGTTTCAGTTACGGTGATGGTGAGGGTTAGGATGAGGGTTAGGGTGAAGGTGAGGTTTAGGGTTAGAATTAAGGTTAGGGTGAGGCTGAGGGTGAGGGTGAGGGTTAGGTTTCGTTTAGGATTAGTATTAGGGTTAGGGTTAGGATCAGTGTGATGGTTAGGGTTAGGGTTAGGATTAGCCTTAGGTTTAGGCTGAGGGTTTGGGTGAGGGTGAAGGTTAGGGTTAGTTTGAGGGTTAGGATTAGGTTTAGGGTGAGGTTTAGTGTTAGGGTTAGGGTTAGAGTTTTGGTTAGGGTGAGGGTGAGGTTTAGGTGTAGAGTTAGTTTTAGCGTGCTGGTGTGAGTGGTAGGGTTAGGGTGAGGGTTAGGGTAGGGGTAACGGTAAGGGTAAACGTAAGTGTTAGGCTGAGGGTGAGGGTTATGGTAAGGTTGAGGGTTAGGGTTAGGGTGAGGGTTAGTGTTAGGTTTAGTGTGAGAGTTAGGGTTCGGGTTAAGTTTAATGTTAGGGTAAGGGTTAGAGTAAGGGTTACAGTGAGGGTGAGGGTTAGGTTTAGGGTTAGTGTTAGGGTGAGGGTTAGGAAGAGTTTTAGGGTTAGGATTAGGGTTAGGGTGAGGTCTAGGGTGAGGGTGAGTTTTAGGATTAGGATTAGGGTGAGGGATAGGGTTAGGGTTAGGGTTAGGGTTAGGGTAAGGTTGAGGTTTAGGGTTAGATTTAGGGTTAGGGTGAGGATGAGTTTGAGGGTTAGGGTTAGGGTTAGTGTTAGAATTAGGGTTAGGGTGAGGGTTAGGATGAGGTTTAGGGTTAGGATTAGGGTAAGGGTAAGCACTAGGGTGAGGGTTAGGATGAGGGCTAGGGTTATGGATAGGGTTAGGTTTAGGATTAGGGTTAGGGTGAGGGTGAGTGTGAGGGTTAGGGTTAGGCTTAGGGTTAGACTTAGAGTTAGGGTGAGGGTTAGGGTTAGGGTTTGGGTTATGGTGAGGCTGAGGCTGAGGATTAGGGTTAGTTTTAGGGTTAGGGTTAGTGTTAGTGTTAGAGTTAGGGTTATGGTGAGTGTTAGGGTTAGGTTTAGGATTAGGCTTAGCGTGAGGGTGTAGGTGAGGATTAGAATTAGTGTTAGGCTTAGGCTTAGGGTTATGGTTATTGTTAGTGTTATTGTTAGGGTTAAGATTGCAGTGAGGGTGAGGCTGAGGGTGAGGGTATTGATTAGGGTTAGGGTTAGTGTTATTCTTAAGGTTAGAGTTAGAGATACGGTGAGGTTGAGGGTGAGGGTGAAGGTTAGTGTTTGGGTGAGGTTTAGGGTTAGGTTTAGGGTTAGGGTTAATGTGAGGGTGAGGTTTTGGGCTAGAGTTAGGTTTAGGGTATGGTTAGGGTGAGGTTTAGGGTTAGGGTTAGTGTTATGGTTAGGGTGAGATTGAGGGTTAGGTTGAGGTTTAGGGATAGGGTTAGGTTTAGGCTTAGGGTTAGGGTGAGGATGAGTGTCAGGGTTAGGTTGAAGGTTAGGATTAGGTTTTGGGTTAGGCTGAGGGTGAGGGTGGGGGTGAGGATTAGGGTTAGGGTGATGGTTCGTTTTAGGATTAGTGTTATTGTTAGGGTTAGGGTTAGAGTTACTGTGAGGTTGAGGGTGCGGGTGAGTGTTAGGGTTGGGGTTAGGTTGGGGTTTAAGATTAAGGTTAGGATTAGTGTGAGGGTGAGGTTTCGGGTTAGAGTTAGGTTTAGGGTGAGGTTTAGATATAGGGTTAGGGGGAGGGTTAGGGTGAGAGTTAGGGTTAAGGTTAGTGTTAGGGTTAGGTTGAGTGTGAGGGTTAGGTTGAGGTTTAGGGTTAGGGTTAGTGTGAGGGTTAGTGTTAGTGTTAGGATTAGTTTTAGGGTGAGGGTAAGTGTTAGGGGGAGGGCATGGGTTAGGGTGAGGGTTATAGTTAACTTGAGGGTTAGGGTTAGGGTTAGAGTTATTGTTAGGTTTAAGTTTAGGGTTACGGTTACGTGGAGGGTGAGGGTGAGGTTTAGGGTTAGGGTGAGGTTGAGTTTTATGTTTAGAGTTAGGGTTAGGGTGAGGGTTAGGGTTAGTATTAGTTTGAGAGTTAGGATGAGTGTTAGGGTTAGGGTTAGGTTTATGGATAGGATTAGGGTTAGGGTGAGGGTGAGTGTGTGTGTTAGGGTTAGGTCTAGGCTGAGGGTGAGTTTGAGGGTGAGGGTTAGGGTTAGGGGGAGGGTTAGGGTAAGGGTTAGGGGGAGGGTTCGGATGAGGGTTATGGTTAGTTTTAGGGTTAGGGTGAGGGCTAGGGTCAGGGTGAGGTTTAGGGTTAGGGTCAGGGTCAGGGTGAGGCTGAGGGTGAGGGTTAGGGTTAGCATTAATATTAGGCTTTGGTTTAAGGTGAGGGTTAGTTTGAGGTTGAGGGTTAGGATTAGGGTTAGGAGTAGGATTAGGTTTAGGATGAGGGTGAGGTGAGGGTTAGGATTAGGGTTAGGGTAAGGGATAGGCTTAGGGTTAGGCTGAGGTTGAGGGTGAGGGTTAGGGTTAGGGTGAGGTTTACCATTAGGGTTAGGATTAGTGTGAGGGTTAGGTTTAGGGTTAGGCTTAGGATTAGGCTGAGGGTGACTGTGTGGGTTAGGGTTAGAGTGAGGTTTAGGGTTCTGGGGAGGGTTAGGATGAGGTTAGGGTTAGGGTGAGGTTTAGGGTGAGCGTGAGTGTGTGTGTTAGGGTTATCTTTAGGGTTAGACTTAGGGTTAGGCTGAGGGTGAGGTTGAGGTTGAGGGTTAGGGTTAGGGTGAGGGTTAGGGTAAGGGTTAGGTGGAGAGTTAGGAAGAAGGTTAGGGTTAGGTTTAGGGTTGGGTGAGGGCTAGGGTGAGGGTCAGGGTTAGGGTTAGGTTAAGGGAAACGCTTAGGGTTAGGCTGAGTTTGAGGGTTAGGGTTAGGGTTAGGGTGAGGTTTAGGGTTAGGGTTAGGATGAGGGTTAGGGTTAGGGTTAGACTTAGGATTAGGCTTAGGATTAGGCTGAGGGTGAGGGTTTGGGTTAGGTTTAGGGTGAGGGTTAGGGTTATGGGGAGGGTTAGGATGAGGGTTAGGTTTAGGGTGAGGTTTAGGGTGAGGGTGAGTGTGTGTGTTAGGGTTAGCTTTAGGGTTAGGCTTAGGGTTAGGCTAAGGTTGAGATTGAGACTGAGGGTTAGGGTTAGGGTAAGGGTTAGGAGGAGGGTTACGAAGAGAGTTAGGGTCCGGATTAGGGTTGGGTGAGGGCTAGGGTGAGGGTGAGGTTTAGGGTTAGGGTTAGGGTGAGGGTTAGGTTGAGGATGAGGGTTAGGTTTAGGTTTAGGATTAGGTTTAGAGTAAGGGTTAGGGTGAATGTGAGAGTTAGGGTTAGGGTTAGGGATTGGGTTAGGGTGAGGGTGAGGCTGAGGATTAGGGTTAGGTTTAGGGTTAGGTTTAGGGTTAGTGTTAGTGTTAGGGTTAGTGTTACTGTTACAGTGAGGGTGGGGGTTAAGGTTAGGGTTAGGTTTAGGCTTAGAGTTAGGGTGAGGGTTAGGATGAGGATTAGGTTTAAGATTAGGTTTAGGGTGAGGGCTAGGGTGAAGGTGAGGATTAGGGTAAATGTTAGGGTAAGGTTTAGGGTTAGGATTAGGGTTAGGGTGAGGGTTAGGATGAGGGTTAGGGTTACGGTGAGGTTGAGGGTTAGGGTTAAGTTTAGGGTTTCGTTTAGGTTTAGGGTTAGGGTGAGGTTGAGTGTTAGCACTAGGGTTAGGGTTAGGGTTAGGGTTAGGTTTAGGGTTAGGATTACTGCTATTGTTAGGATTAGGGTTAGAGTTATGGTGAGGGTGAGGGTGAGGGTGAGTGTTAGGGTTAGGGGAGGTTGAGGGTTAGGGTTAGGATTAGGGTTAGGGTGAAGGCGAGGTTTATGGTTAGATTTAGGTTTAGTTGGAGGGTTAGATCGAGGGTAAGGGTTAGGTTAAGTTTTAGGGTTAAGGTTAGTTTGAGGTTTAGGGTTAGGGTTTGGATTAGGGTTAGGGTGAGGGTGAGTGTGAGGTTTAGGGTTAGGGTTAGGGTTAGGCTTTGGGTTAAGCTGAGGTTGAGGGTAGGGTTGAGGATTTGTATTAGGGTGATGTTTAGGGTTAGGGTGAGGGTGAGAGTGTGTTAGGGTTAAGGTTAGAGTTAGGGATAGGGTGAGTGTGAGGTTTAGGAGTAGAGATAGGGTTAGGGTCAGGGTTAGGGTTAGAGTGAGGTTTAGGGTGGGGGTAACGGTAAGGGAAAAGGTGTGATTTAGGCGGAGGGTGAGGGTTACAGTAAGAATGAGAGTTAGGGTTCGGTTGATGGTGAGGTTTTGGGTTAGGGTGAGAGTGATGTTTAGATTTAGGATTGGTGTTAGGGTTAGTCTGAAGTTTAGGGTGATGATTAGGGTTAGGGTTAGGGCGAGGTTTAAGGAGAGGGTGAGGTTATGGTTAGTTTTAGGGTGAGGTTTAGGGTTACGTTGATGGTTACGGTTAGTGTGAGGTTTAGTGTTAGGGTTAGGGTTAGTGTTAGGGTGAGGGTAAGTGTTAGGGTGAGGGTTAGGGTTAGGGTGAGGGTTATCTTTAGGGTGAGGGATAGGGATAGGGTTATTTTTAGCATTAGGGTTAGGGTTAAAGTTATGGTGAGGGTAAGTGTTAGGGTGAGGGTTAGGCTTAGGGCTAGGATGGGGTTTAAAGATAGGTTTAGGGTTAGGGTTAGGGTCAGGGTGAGGTTTAGTGTTAGATTTAGGGTTAGGGTGAGGCTGAGGGTGAGGGTTAGGGTTAGGATTAATGTTAGGGTTAGGCTTAAGGTGAGGGTTAGGTTGAGGATGAGGGTTAGGGTTAGGATTAGGAGTAGGATTAGGTTTAGTGTTATGGTGAGTGTGAGGGTTAGAGTTAGGGTTCGGGATAGGCTTAGGGTCAGGCTGAGGTTGAAGGTGAGGGTTAGGGTTAGGGTGAGGTTTAGCGTTATGGTTTGGGTGAGTGTGAGGTTTAGGGTTAGGCTTAGGGTTAGGAATCGGCTGAGGGTGAGGGTGTGGGTTAGGGTTAGGGTTAGTGTTAGGGTGAGTTTTCGGGTTTGGGTTAGGGTTAGAGTTAGGGTTAGGGTGAGGGTGAGGTTTAGGGTGAGAGTTAGGTTTAGGGTGAGGTTTAGGTTGAGGATTATGGTAAGGGTTAGTTTTAGGGTTAGGGTAAGGGTGAGAGTTAGTGGGAGGGTTACGGTTAGGGTTAGGGTTAGGGATGGGATTAGGGTTAGAGTGAGGGTGAGTGTGTGTGTTAGGTTTAGGTTTAGGGTTAGACTTAGGGATAGGCTGAGGGTGAGGTTGAGGGTGAGGGTTAGGGTTAGGGAGAGGGTTAGGATGAGGGTTACTGTTAGGATTAGGGTTAGGGTAAGGGCTCGGGTGCATGTGAGGGTGAGGTTTAAATTTATGGTTAAGGTTAGTGTTAGGGTGAGGGTGAGGTTTAGTGTTAGAATTAGGGTTAGGATGAGGCTGAGGATGAGGTTGAGGGTTAGGGTTAGGATTAGGATTAGTTTAAGGGTTAGGGTGATTGTGAGGGTTAGGTTAGGCTTAAGGTTAGGCTGAGGGTGAGGGTGAGGGTTAGGGTTAGGTTTAGGTGGAGGGTTAGGGTTAGGGTTAGGGTGAGAGTTATGGTTCGGTTATGTTTAGGGTTAGGGTGAGGGTTAGGTTTACGGTGAACGTGAGGTTTAGGGTTTGGTTGAGGGTTAGGGTTAGGGTTAGGGTTAGGGTGAGAGTTAAGGTTAGGGTTAGGGTGAGGGTAAGGATGAGGATTAGGGTTAGGATTAGGGTTAGGGTGAGGGCTAGGTTGAGGGTGAGAGTTAGGGTTAGTGTTAGATTAAGGTTTAGTATTAGGGTTAGGGTTAGGGTGAGGGTTAGGTTGAGGGTTAGGGTTAAGGTGAGGGTGAGGATTAGGGTTAGGGTGAGGGTTAGGGTTAGGATTAGGGTTAGCCTGAGGGTGAGTGTTAGGATTACTGTTAGGGTTAGGGTTAGGGTTAGGTATAGTGTTAGGATTAGTGTTATTGTTAGGGTTAGGGCTAGAGTTGTGGTGAGGGTGAGGGTGAGGGTGAGGATTAGGGTTTGGTTGAGGTTTAGGGTTAAGGTTAGATTTAGGGTTCGGGTTTGAGTGAGGTTTAGTGTTAGATTTAGGGTTAGTTTGAGGGTTAGTTCGAGTGTTAGGGTTAGGGTTAGTTTTAAGGTTAAGGTTAGGGTGAGGTATAGGTTGAGGTTTAGGGTTATTGTTAGGGTTACCATTAGGATTAGGGTGAGGTTGAGGGTGAGGGTGAGGGTTAGGCTTATGCTTAGGCTTAGGTTTAGGCTGAGGGTGAGGGTGGGGGTGGAGATTCGGTTTCGGGTGATGGTTAGGGTTAGGGCTAGGGTGAGGGTTTGGATGAGGGTTAGGATTAGGAGTAGATTTGGGGTGAGGGGTAGGGTTAGGGTGAGGATTAGGGTTAGGGTTAGGGTGAGGGTGAGGTTTAGGATTAGGGTGAGGGTTAGGGTTTGTGTGAGGGTTAGTGTTAGGGTTAGGGTTAGGGTGAGGATTAGGGTTAATGTTAGATTAAGGTTTAGCATTAGGGTTAGGGTTAGCATGAGGGTTAGGATGAGGGTTAGGTTTCCGGTGAGGGTGAGGATTAGGTTTAGATTGAGGGTTAGGGATAGGATTAGGCTTAGCCTGAGGGTGAGTGTTAGGATTACTGTTAAGGTTAGGGTTAGGGTTAGGATTAGTGTTATTGTTAGGGTTAAGGTTAGACTTGTGGTGAGGGTGAGGGTGAGGGTGAAGGTTAGGGTTAGGGTGAGATTTAACGTTTGGGTTAGGACTAGGGTTAGGGTGAGTTTGAGATTAAGGGTTAGAATTAGGGTTAGGGTGAGGGTGAGGGTAGGGGTGAAACTTAGGTTTAGTGTGGTGGTTAGGGTTAGGGCTAGGGTGAGGGTTTGGATGTGGGTTAGTATTAGGAGTAGAGTTTTGGTGAGGTCTAGAGTGAGGGTGAGGGTTAGGGTAAGGGTTAGGCTTAGGTTTAGGGTTAGGCTGAGTATGAGGTTGAGGGTGAGGGTTAGGGTTAGGGTGATGGTTAGGTTTACGGTTAGGGTGAGGGTTAGGATGAGGTTTAGGGTTAGGGTGAGGTTTAGGTTGAGGGTGAGGGTTAAGATAAGGGTGAGGGTTAGGGTTAGGTGTAAGTTTAGGGTAAGGTTTAGGGTTAGGGTTAGATTTAGGGTGAGGGTTAGATTGAGGATTAGGGTTAGGGTTAGTGTGAGGTAAACCTCACACTTAGGGTGAGGATGAGGGTTAGAATTAGGGTTTGGGTGAGGGGTAGGGTTAGGGTGAGGGGTAGGGTTAGGGTGAGGATTAGGGTTAGGTTTAGGGTGAGGGTGAGGATTAGGGTTAGGGTTAGGGTGAGGGTGAGGGTAAGTTTTAGGGTGAGGGTTTTGGTTAGGGTGAGGGTTACGGTTAGGGTTAGGGTTATTGTTAGGTTTAGGTTTAGGGTTACAGTTACGGTGACAGTGAGGGTTAGGGTTAGGTTTAGGGTGAGGGTTCATTTTAGGGTTAGGGTTTGAGTTAGGGTTAGGGTTAGGGTTAGGGTGAAGTTTAGGGGTACATTTAGGGTTAGGGTGATGGTTAGGTTTTGGGTGTGTGTTAACATGGTGGTGACGGTAAGGGGAAAGTTGAGGGTTAGGCAGACGGTGAGGGTTATGGTAAGGGTGATCGTTAGGGTTAGGGTGAGGGTTAGTGTTAGCGTTAGGGTGAGGTGGAGGTTTAGATTGAGGATTAGTGTTAGGGTTAGTGTGAGGTTTATGGTGAGGATGAGGGTTAGGGTTAGCGTGAAGGCTAGGGTGAGGGTGAGGTTGAGTTTTAGTGTCAGGGTGAGGTTTAGGTTTAGCGTGATGTTTAGGGTTAGTGTTACGGTTAGTGTTAGGGTTAGGGTTAGTGTTAGGGTGAGGGTAAGTATTAGGGTGAGGGTTAGGTTTAGGGTGAGGGTTATGGTTAGGGTGAGGGTTAGGGTTAGGATAAGTGTAAGGGTGAGGGCTAGGCTGAGGGTTAAGGTGAGGATTAGGTTCAGGGATAGGGTTAGGTTTAGGATTAGGGTTAGGGTGATGGTGAATGTGAGGGTAAGGATCAGGCTTAGGTTTAGGCTTAGAGTTAGGATGAGGGTTAGGGTACGGGTTTGGGTTAGGGTGAGGGTGAGGCTGAGGATTAGGGTTAGGTTTAGGGTTAGTGTTAGTGTTAGTGTTAGGTTTACCGTGAGGGTTGGTGTTAGGGTTAGGGTTAAGGTTAGGCTTAGAGTTAGGGTGAGGGTTAGGATGAGGATTAGGTTTACAATTAGGGTTAGTGTGAGGGCTACGGTGAAGGTGAGGATTAGGGTTAGTGTTAGGGTAAGGTTTAGGGTTAGGGTTAGGGTGAGGGTCAGGATGTGGGTTAGTATTATGGTGAGGGTGAGGTTTAGGTTTAGGGTGAGGGTTAGGGTTAAGATTAGGGTTAGGTTGAGGTTGAGTGTTAGCATTAGGGTAAGGGTTAGGGTTAGGTTTAGAGTTAGGATTTCTGTTATTGTTAGGGTTAGTGTTAGAGTTATGTTGAGGGTGAGGTTGAGGGTGAGTGTTAGGTTTAGGGTGAGGTTTAGGGATAGGGTTGGGATTAGGGTTAGGGTGAGGGTGAGGTTCATTGTTAGATTTAGTTTTAGTTGTAGGGTTAGGTCGAGTGTTAGGGTTAGGGTAAGTGTTAAGGTTAAGGTTAGGTTGAGGGTTAGGTTGAGGTTTAGTGTTAGGGTTAGGGTTAGGGTTAGGATTATGGTTAGTGTGAGGGTGAGTGTGAGGTTTAGGGTTAGGGTTAGGCTTAGGCTTAGGGTTAGGCTGAGGGTGAGGGTGGGGGTGAGGATTAGGGTTAGGTTGATGGTTAGGGTTAGGGTGTTAGTTTTAGGGTTAGGGTTAGAGTTAGGGTTAGGGTGAGGGTGAGGTTTAGGGGTAGAGTTAGGGTTAGGGTGAGGTTTAGCTTTAGAGTAAGAGTTAGGGTGGGGGTGACGGTACGGGTAAATGTGGGGGTTAGGCTGAGCGTGAGGGTTAAGGTAAGGGAGAGTGTTAGGGTTAGGGTGAGTATTAGGGTTAGGTTTAGGGTGAGGGTGAGTGTTAGATTGAGGATTAGTGTTAGGATTAGTGTGAAGTTTATGGTGAGGATGAGGCTTACGGTTAGGGCGAGGTCTAGGGTGAGGTTGAGGTTTAGGGTTAGTGTTAGGGTGAGGTTTAGGGTTAGGGTGATGGTTAGAGTTAGTTTCAGGTTTAGTGTTGGGTTAGGGTTAGTGTTAAGGTGAGGGTAAGTGTTAGGGTGAGGGTTAGGGTTAGGTTTAGGGTTATTTTTAGCGTTAGGGTTAGGGTTAAGTTTATGGTGAGGGTGAGGGTGAAGGTTAGGGTTAGGTCTAGGATCAGGTTTAGGGTTAGGGTTAGGGTTAGGGTCAGTGTGAGGTTTAGTGTTAGAGTTAGGGTTAGGGTGAGGCTGAGTGTGAGGGTTAGGTTTAGGATTAATGTTAGGGTTAGGCTTAAGGTGAGGGTTAGGTTGAGGGTGAGGGTTAGGGTTTGGGTTAGGAGTACATTAGGTTTAGTAGTAGGGTGAGTGTGGGGATTAGGCTTAGGGTTAGGGATAGGCTTAGGGTTAGGCTGAGGTTGAGGGTGAGGGTTAGGGTTAGGGTGAGGTTTAGGGTTAGGGTTACGGTGAGTGTGAGGGTTAGGGTTAGGGTTAGGCTTAGGATTAGGCAGAGGGTGAGGGTGTGGGTTAGGGTTAGGGTTAGTGTTAGGGTGAGGTTTAGGGTTTGGGTTAGGGTTAGATTTAGGGTTAGGGTGAGGGTAAGGCTTAGGGTTAGATTTAGTGTTAGGGTGAGGTTTAGGTTGAGGGTTAGGGTAAGGGTTACTGTTTGGGTTAGGCTTAGGGTGAGAGTTAGAGGGAGGGATAGGGTTAGGGTTAGGGTTAGGGACAGGATTAGGGTTAGAGTGAGGGTGAGTGTGTGTGTTAGGTTTAGGTTTAGGGTTAGGCTTACGGTTAGGCTAAGGGAGAGGTTGAGGGTAAGAGTTAGGGTTATGGGGAGGGTTAGGATGAGGGTTGGTGTTAGGGTAAGTGCAACAGTGAGTTTGCGGGTGAGGTTTAAGGTTAGGGTTAGGGTTAGGGTGAGGTTTAGGGTTAGAGTTGAGGTAGGGTGAGGCTGAGGTTGAGGGTTAGGGTTAGGGTTAGGGTTAGGGTTAGGTTGAGGTTGAGGGTTAGGTTGAGGGTTAGGGTTAGGGTTAGTATTAGGATTAGGTTAGGGTTAGAGTGAGTGTGAGGGTTATGTTTAGGGTTAGTGTTAGCCTTAGGTTTAGCCTGAGGGTTTGGGTGAAGGTGAGGTTTGGGGCTAGTTTGAGGGTTAGGGTTAGGATTAGGGTGAGGTTTAGTGTTAAGTTTAGGGTTAAAGTTATGGATAGGGTGAGGGTGAAGTCAGGCTTAGAGTTAGTTTCAGGGAGAGGGTTAGGGTGAATGTTAGGTTTAGGGTGAGGGTTAGGGTAGGGATGACGGTAAGGGTAAACGTGATGGTTAGGCTGAGGGTGAGGGTTACAGTAAGGTTGAGGGTTAGGGTTAGGGTGAGGGTTAGGGTTAGGGTTAGGGTCAGTGTTAGGGTTCGGGTTAAGTTTAGGGTTAGGTTCAGGGTTAGAGTAAGGTTTACGGTGAGGGTGAGGGTTAGGTTCAGGTTGAGGGTTAGGGTTAGGATTAGGCTTAGGGTGAGGGTGAGGGTTAGGGTGACGCTTAGGGTGAGGATAAGGGTTAGGATAAGGGTTAGCGTGGGGGTGATGGTAAAGGTAAATGTGAGGGTTAGGCTGAGATGAGGGTTACAATGGGGTGATGGTTAGGGATAAGGTGAGGGTTAGGTTTATGGGAAGGGTGTGGGTGAGGGTTAGATTGAGGATTAGTGTTAGGGTTAGTGTGAGGTTTAGGGTGAGGATGAGGGTTAGGGTTAGGGTGAGGCCTAGGGTTAGGGTGAGGGTTAGGTTTAGGTTTAAGGTGAGGTTTAGGGTTAGGGTGATGGTTAGGGTTAGTGTGAGGGTTAGTGTTAGTGTTAAGGTTAGTGTTAGGGTGAGGGTAAATGTTAGGGTGAGGGTTAGGGTTAGGGTGAGGGTTAGGGTTAGGTTAAGGGTTAGGGTTAGGGTTATTGTTAGGGTTAGGGTTAGGGTTATGGTTACGGTGAGGGTTAGGGTTAGGGTGAGGGTTAGGGTTAGGATGAGGTTTAGGTTTAGGGTTAGGGTTAGAGGTAGGGTTAGGGTGAGAGTGAGGTTTACGGTTAGAGTTAGGTTTAGTGTTAGGGTTAGGGTTAGGGTGAGGGTTTGGGTTACAGTTAGGCTTAGGCTTAGGCTTAGGCTTAGGCCGAGCAAGATTGTGAGGGTTAGGGTTAATGTTAGGGTGAGGGTTAGGGTTAGCATAAGGGTGAGATTTAGGATGAGGTTTAGGGTTAGGATTAGTGTTAGGGTGAGAACTAGGGTGTGGGTTAGGGTGAGGGTAAGTTTTAGGAAAAGGGTTAGGTTGAGGATTAGGATTAGGGTGAAGGTGAGTGTGAGGGTTAGGGTTGGATTTAGGCTTAAGTTTATGGTGAGGGTTAGGGTTAGGGTTTGGTTTAGGGTGAGGGTGAGGCTGAGGATTAGGGTTAGGTTTTGGGTTAGGTTTAGGGTTAGGGTTAGTGTTACAGTTAGGGTTAGGGTTAGGCTTAGGTTTAGGCTGAGGCTGAGGGTGGGGTTGAGGATTAGGGTTAGGGTTAGGATTAGGGTTATTTTTAGTGTTATGGTTAGGGTTAAGTTTGCTGTGAGTGTGAGGCTGAGGGTGAGGGTTATGTTTAGCGTTATGGTTAGTGTTATTTTTAGGTTTAGGGTTAGAATTACGGTGAGATTGAGGGTGAGGGTTAGGGTTAGTGTTAGGGTGAGGTTTACGGTGAGGTTTAACGTTAGGGTTATGGTGAAGTTGAGGTTTAGGGTTAGAGTTACTGTTAGGGGGAGGGTTAGATTTAGGTTTAGGGTTAGGGTTAGTGTTATGGTTAGTGGGGGAGTGAGGCTTAGGTTGAGGTTTAGGGATAGGGTTAGGTTTAGGATTAGGGTTATGGTGAGGGTGAGTGTGAGGGTTAGGGTGAGTGTTAGGCTTAGACTTAGGGTTAGGCTGAGGGTGAGGCTGGGGGTGAGGATTAGGGTTAGGGTTAGGGTTAGGGGAGAGTTAGGGTGAGGGTTAGGGATAGGGTTAGTTTTAGGGTTAGGGTGAGGGTGAGGGTTAGGTTGAGGTCTAGGTTTGTGGTTAGGGTTAGGGATAGGATGAGGGTTAGTGTTAGGGTTAGGGTTAGTGTTAGGCTGAGGGTAAGTTTTAGGGTTTGGGTTAGGGTGAGGTTTATGGTTAGGGTGAGTGTTAGGATTAGGGTTAGGGTTATTGTTAGGTTTACCGCTTTGGTTAAGGTGAAGGTGAGGATGAGGTTTATCGTTAGGATTAGGGTGAGGTTTAGGGTTTGGGTTAGGGTTAGAGTGAGGGTTAGGATGAGGGTGAGGTTTAGGGTTACAGTTAGGGTTAGGGTGAGGGTTAGGGAGAAGTTTAGGTTTAGGGTTAGAGTTAGGGTTGGGGGAGGGTTAGGGTTAGGGTTAGGGTTGGGGTAAGGGTTACATTTATGGTTTCAGTTACGGTGATGGTGAGGGTTAGGGTGAGGGTTAGGGTGAAGGTGAGGTTTAGGGTTAGAATTAAGGTTAGGGTGAGGCTGAGGGTGAGGGTGAGGGTTAGGGTTAGGTTTAGGATTAGTATTAGGGTTAGGGTTAGGGTCAGTGTGAGGGTTACGGTTAGGGTTAGGATTAGCCTTAGGTTTAGGCTGAGGGTTTGGGTGAGGGTGAAGGTTAGGGTTAGTTTGAGGGTTAGGATTAGGTTTAGGGTGAGGTTTAGTGTTAGGGTTAGGGTTAGAGTTTTGGTTAGGGTGAGGGTGAGGTTTAGGTGTAGAGTTAGTTTTAGCGTGCTGGTTAGTGTGAGTGTTAGGGTTTGGGTGAGGGTTAGGGTAGGGGTAATGGTAAGGGTAAACATAAGTGTTAGGCTGAGGGTGAGGGTTATGGTAAGTTTGAGGGTTAGGGTTAGGGTGAGGGTTAGTGTTAGGGTTAGGGTGAGAGTTACGGTTCAGGTTAAGTTTAATGTTAGGGTGAGGGTTAGATTAAGGGTTACAATGAGGGTGAGGGTTATTTTTAGGTTGAGGGTTAGGGTTAGGATTATGGTTAGGGTGAGGGTTAGGTTTAGGGTTAGTGTTAGGGTGAGGGTTAGGAAGAGGTTTAGGGTTAGGATTAGGGTTAGGGTGAGGTCTAGGGTGAGGGTGAGTTTTAGGATTAGGATTAGCGTGAGGGATAGGGTTAGGGTTAGGGTGAGGGTGAGGTTTAGGTTTAGATTTAGGGTGAGGGTTAGGTTGAGGTTTAGGGATAGGGTTAGGTTTAGGATTAGGGTTAGGGTGAGGATGAGTGTGAGGGTTAGGTTGAAGGTTAGAATTAGGCTTAGGGTTAGGCTGAGGTTGAGTGTGGGGGTGAGAATTAGAGTTAGGATGATGGTTCGTGTTAGGGTTAGTGTTATTGTTAAGGTTAGGGTTAGAGTTACGGTGAGGGTGAGGGTGCGGGTGAGTGTTAGGGTTGGGGTTAGGGTGGGGTTTAGGTTTAAGTTTAGGATTAGGGTGAGAGTGAGGTTTCAGGTTAGAGTTAGGGTTAGGGTGAGTGTGAGGTTTAGATATAGGGTTAGGGGGAGGGTTAGGGTGAGGGTTAGGGTTAGGGTTAGTGTTAGGGTTAGGTTGAGTGTGAGGGTTAGGTTGAGGTTTAGGGTTAGTGTTAGTGTGAGGGTTAGTGTTAGTGTTAGGATTAGTGTTAGGGTGAGGGTAAGTGTTAGGGGGAGGGTATGGGTTAGGGTGAGGGTTATGGTTAGGTTGAGGGTTAGGGTTAGGCTTAGACTTATTGTTAGGTTTAAGTTTAGGGTTAAGGTTACGTTGAGGGTGAGGGTGAGGGTTAGGGTTAGGGTTAGTTTGAAGTTTAGGGTTTGGGTTAGGGTTCGATTTAGGGTTAGGGTGAGGTTGAGGTTTATGTTTAGAGTTAGGGTTAGGGTGAGGGTTAGGGTTAGTATTAGTTTGAGAGTTAGGATGAGTGTTAGGGTTAGGGTTAGGTTTATGGATCGGATTAGGGCTAGGGTGAGGGTGAGTGTGTGTGTTAGGGTTAGGTCTAGGGTTAGGCTTAGGGTTAGACTGAGGGTGAGGATGAGAGTGAGGGTTAGGGTTAGTGTGAGGGTTAGGATGAGGGTGATGGTTAGGTTTAGGGTGAGGGTGAGGGAGAGGGTTAGGATGAGGGTGATGGTTAGGGTGTGGGTAAGGGCCAGGGTGAGCGTGAGGGTTAGGGGTAGGGTTAGCGTGATGTTTGGGGTTAGGGTCATGTTTAGGGTGAGTGTGAGTGTTAATGTTAGGGTTAGGGTTAGTGTTAGGTTTAGGGTAAGTGTCAGGGTGAGGGTTATCGTTAGGGTGAGTTTTATGGTTAGGGTGAGGGTTAGGGTTAGGGTTAGGTTTATTGTTAGGGTTAGGTTTAGGTTTACGGTTACGGTGAGGGTGAGGGTGAGGTTTAGGTTTAGGGTTACGATGAGGTTTAGGTTTAAGATGAGGTTTAGAATAAGGGTTAGGGTGATAGTGAGGTTTAGGGTTAGAATTAGGGTTTGTGATAGGGTTAGGGTTAGGGTGGGGTTTACGGTTAGGGTTAGGGTTAGGGTTAGCGTGAGGGAGAGGTTTAGGGTTAGATTTACGGTTAGTGTTAAGGTGAGGGTTAGTGATATGGTTAGGGTTAGTTTTAAGTTGAGGGTAAGTGTTAGGGTGAGGGTTTGGGTTAGGGTGAGCGTTATCATTAGGGTGAGGGTTAGGATTAGGTTTAGGCTTATTGTTAGGGTTCAGTTTAAGGTTAAGGTTACGGTGAGGGTGATGGTGAGGGTTAGGCTTAGGGTTAGCGTGAGGTTTAGGATGATGGTGAGTTTTAGTGTTAGAGTTAGGGTTAGCATGAGGGTTAGGTTGAGGGTTAGGGGTAGGGTTAGTGTTAGGGTTAGGATTAGGGTGAGAGTTAGGGGGTGGGTTAGTGTTAAGGTTAGGGTTAGGATTAGGGTTAGGGTGAGGGTGAGTGTGTGTGTTAGGGTTAGGTTTAGGGTTAGGCTTAGGGTTAGGCTGAGGGTGAGGTTGAGGGTGAGGGTTAGGGTTAGGGTAAGGGTTAGGGTTAGGGTTAAGTGAGGACTAGGGTGAGGGTTAGGGTGAGGGTTAGGTTTAGGGAAAGGGTTAGGTTTAGGGTTAGGGTAAGGGTGAGGTTTAGGGTCATATTTAGGGTGAGAGTTAGGGTTCGGTTTAAGTTCAGGGTTAGGCTTAGGGTTAGGGTGAGGGTTAGGTTTAGGGTTTGGGTTAGAGTGAGGGTGAGGCTTAGGATTAGTGTTAGCTTTAGGTTTAGAGTTAGGGTTAGGTTTAGGGTTGGGGTAAGGATTCCAGTGAGGGTTAGGTTTAGGGTTAGGGTTAGGTTTAGGCTTAGGGTTAGGCTGAGGGTGAGGGTGGGGGTGAGGATTAGGGTTAAGGGTTAGGGTTAGGGTTAAGTTTGCGGTGAGGGTGAGGCTGAGGGTGAGGGTTATGGTTAGGGTTAGGATTAGGGTTAGGGTTAGGGTTAGTGTTATTGTTAGGGTTAGGTTTAGCGTAATGGTGAGGTTGCGTGTAAGGGTGAGGTTTCGGTTTAGGGTGAGGTTTAGGTTTAAGGTTAGGATTAGGGTTAGGGTTAGTGTTAGGGTTAGGATTAGAGTAATGGTGAGGTTGAAGGTGAGGGTCAGGGTCAGGTTGAGTTTTAGGGTGCGGTTTAGGGTTAAGGTTAGGGTTAGGGTGAGGGTGAGGTTTAGGGTTAGGGTTAGGGTCAGGAGGAGGTTTAGGGTGATGTTTAGGATTAGGTTTAGTGTTAGGGTTAGGGTGAGGGTGAGGGTTAGGTTGAAGTTTCGGTATAGGGATAGGTTTAGGAATAGGGTTAGGGTGAGGGTGAGTATGAGGGTTAGGGTGAGGGTTAGGCTTAGGCTTAGGTTTAGGCTGAGGGTGAGGGTGGGGTGAGGATTAGGTTTAGGGTGATGGTTCAGGTTAGGTTTAGTGTTCTTGTTAGGGTTAGCGTTAGAGTTACGGTGAGGGTGAGGGTGCAGGTGAGGGTTAGGCTTAGGATTAGAGTGGTGTTTAGGGTTAGGGTTAGAGTTAGGGTGAGGGTGAGGGTGAGGTTTATGGTTAGATAAGGTTTAGGGGGAGGGTTAAGGGGAGGGTTAGGATTAAGGTTAGTGTTAGGGTTAGGTTGAGGGTGAGGGTTAGGTTGAGGTTTAGGTTTAGGGTTAGTGTGAGGGTTAGTGTTAGGGTTAGGGTTAGTGTTAGGGTGAGGGTAAGTGTTAGGGTGAGGGTATGGGTTAAGGTGAGGGTTTTGTTTAGGGTGAGCGTTAGGATTAGGGTTAGGATGAGGGCTAGGTTGAGGGTGAGGTTTAGTGTTAGGGGTAGGGTGAGGTTTGGGGTTAGGGTTAGGGTTAGGGTTAGGGTGAGTGTGAGTTATAGGGTTAGAGTTAGGGTTAATGTGAGGCTGAGGGTAAGTTTTAGGGTTAGGGTTAGGATTAATATTAGGATAAGGGTTAGGTTTAGGGTGAGGGTTAGGTTGATGGTGAGTGTTAGGGTTAGGGTGAGGGTGAGGGTGAGGGTTAGGGTTAGGATTAGTATTAGGGTTAGGGTTAGGGTGAATGTGAGGGTTAGGTTTAGGGTTAGCCTTAGGGTTATGTTGAGGGTGAGGGCGAGGGTGAGGATTATGGTTAGGGTGAGCGTTAGGTTTAGGGTTACAGTGAGCATTAGGGTTAGGGTTAGTTTGGGGGTTTGGGTTAGGTTAAGGATGAGGGTTAGGGTTAGCGTTAGGGTGAGGTTTAGGATGAGGATTAGGGTTATGATTAGGGTTAGGGTGAGGGCTAGGATGAGGGTGAGGACTACAGTTAGTGTTCGGGAAAGGTTTAGGGTTCAGTTAGGGTTAGGTTTCGGGTTACAATGAGGGTTACTGTTACACTGATGGTGAGGGTTAGGGATATGGTGAGGGTTAGGGTTAGGGTTAGGATGAGGGTGAGGTTTAGTGTTAGTTTTAGGGTTCGGGTGAAGCTGAGGGTGAGGGTTAGGGTTACAGTTAGTGTTAGGTTTAGGGTTAGGGGTTAGGAATAGGGTGAGGTTTAACATTAGGCTTACTGTTAGGGTTAGGGTGAGGGTGAGGTTTAGGGTTATAGTTAGGGTTAAGGTGAGGCTGAGATTGAGGGTTAGGATTAGGGTTAGGATTAGGATTAGGGTAAGGGTTGGGACTAGTGTGAGAGTTAGGGTTAGGGATAGGGTTAGGCTTAGGCTTACACTGAGGGTTAGGGTGAAGGTGAGGGTTAGGGTTGGTCTTAGGGTTACAGTGAGGGTGAATGTGTGTGTTAGAGTTAAGTTTAGGGTTAGGCTTAGGTTTAGGCTGAGGGTGAGTTTGAGGGTGAGGGTTAGGGTTAGGGGGAGGGTTAGGGTAAGGGTTAGGGGGAGGGTTCGGATGAGGGTTACGGTTAGGTTTAGGGTTAGGGTGAGGGCTAGGGTGAGGGTGAGGTTTAGGGTTAGGGTCAGGGTGAGGTTTAGTGTTAGAGTTAGGGTGAGGGTCAGGCTGAGGTTGAGGGTTAGGGTTAGCATTAATATTAGGCTTTGGCTTAAGGTGAGGGTTAGTTTGAGTGTGAGGGTTAGGATTAGGGTTAGGAGTAGGATTAGGTTTAGGGTGAGGGTGAGGGTGAGGGTTAGGATTAGGGTTAGGGTAAGGGATAGGCTTAGGGTTAGGCTGAGGTTGAGGGTGAGGGTTAGGGTTAGGGTGAGGTTTACCGTTAGGGTTAGGATGAGTGTGAGGGTTAGGTTTAGGGTTAGGCTTAGGATTAGGCTGAGGGTGACTGTGTGGGTTAGTGTTAGGGTGAGGTTTATGGTTCTGGGGAGGGTTAGGATGAGGCTTAGGGTTAGGGTGAGGTTTAGGGTGAGCGTGAGTGTGTGTGTTAGGGTTATCATTAGGGTTAGACTTAGGTTTAGGCTGAGGGTGAGGTTGAGGTTGAGGGTTAGGGTTAGGGTGAGGGTTAGGTTAAAGGTTAGGGGGAGAGTTAGGAAGAAGGTTAGGGTTAGGTTTAGGGTTGGGTGAGGGCTAGGGTGAGGGTCAGGGTTAGGGTTAGGTTAAGGGATATGCTTAGGGTTAGGCTGAGGTTGAGGGTTAGGGTTAGGGTTAGGGTGAGGTTTAGGGTTAGGGTTAGGATGAGGGTTAGGGTTAGGGTTAGGCTTAGGATTAGGATTAGGCTTAGGATTAGGCTGAGGGTGAGGGTTTGGGTTAGGTTTAGGGTGAGGGTTAGGGTTATGGGGAGGGTTAGGATGAGGGTTAGGGTTAGGGTGAGGTTTAGGGTGAGGGTGAGTGTGTGTTAGGGTTAGCTTTATGGTTAGGCTTAGGGTTAGGCTGAGGTTGAGATTGAGACTGAGGGTTAGGGTTCGGGTAAGGGTTAGCAGGAGGGTTATGAAGAGGGTTAGGGTTCGGATCAGTGTTGGGTGGGGGCTAGGGTGAGGGTGAGGTTTAGGGTTAGGGTTAGGGTGAGGGTTAGGTTGAGGATGAGGGTTAGGTTTAGGGTTAGGATTAGGTTTAGAGTAAGGGTTAGGGTGAATGTGAGAGTTAGGGTTAGGGTTAGGGTTTGGGTTAGGGTGAGGGTGAGGCTGAGGATTAGGGTTAGGTTTAGGGTTAGGTTTATGGTTAGTGTTAGTGTTAGGGTTAGTGTTACTGTTACAGTGAGGGTTGGCGTTAGGGTTAGGGTTAGGTTTAGGCTTAGAGTTAGGGTGAGGGTCAGGATGAGGATTAGGTTTAAGATTAGGGTTAGGGTGAGGGCTAGGGTGAAGGTGAGGATTAGGGTTAATGTTAGGGCAAGGTTTAGGGTTAGGATTAGGGTTAGTGTGACGGTTAGGATGAGGGTTAGGGTTATGGTGAGGGTGAGGGTTAGGTTTAGGTTTAGGGTTTGGGTTAGGATTAGGGTTAGGGTGAGGTTGAGTGTTAGCACTAGGGTTAGTGTTAGGGTTAGGCTTAGGTTTAGGGTTAGGATTACTGCTATTGTTAGGATTAGGGTTAGAGTTATGGTGAGGGTGAGGGTGAGGGTGAGTGTTAGGGTTAGGGCAAGGTTGAGGGTTAGGGTTAGGATTAGGGTTAGGGTGAAGGTGAGGTTTTTGGTTAGATTTAGGTTTAGTTGGAGGGTTAGATCGAGGGTAAGGGTTAGGTTAAGTTTTAGGGTTAAGGTTAGGTTGAGGGTTAGGTTGAGGTTTAGGGTTAGGGTTATGATTAGTGTTAGGGTGAAGGTGAGTGTGAAGTTTAGAGTTAGGTTTAGGCTTAGGCTTTGGGTTAGGCTGAGGGTGAGGGTAGGGGTGAGGATTAGGGTTAGGGTGATGGTTAAGGTTAGGGTGAGGGTGAGAGATAGTGTTAGGGTTAGCGTTAGAGTTAGGGATAGGGTGAGAGTGAGGTTTAGGAGTAGAGATAGGGTTAGGGTCAGGATTAGCGTTAGAGTGAGGTTTAGGGTGGAGGTAACGGTAAGGGTAAAGGTGTGATTTAGGCTGAGGGTGAGGGTTACAGTAAGGGTGAGAGTTAGTGTTAGGGTGAGGATTAGGGTTAGGGTTAGAGTTAGAGTGAGGTTTAGATTGAGGATTAGTGTTAGGGTTAGTCTGAAATTTATGGTGAAGTTGAGGGTTAGGGTTAGGGCGAGGTCTAGGGAGAGGGTGAAGTTTAGGGTTAGTGTTAGAGTGAGGTTTAGGGTTAGGGTGATGGTTACGGTTAGTGTGAGGTTTAGTGTTAGGGTTAGGGTTAGTGTTAGGGTGAGGGTAAGTGTTAGGGTGAGGGTTAGGGTTAGGGTGAGGGTTATCTTTAGGGTGAGGGATAGGGTTAGGGTTAGGGTTATTGTTAGCATTAGGGTTAGGGTTATAGTTATGGTGAGGGTGAGGGTGAGGGTTAGGATTAGGGCTAGGATGGGGTTTAAGGATAAGGTTAGGGTTAGGGTTAGGGTCAGGGTGAGGTTTAGTGTTAGATTTAGGGTTAGGGTGAGGCTGAGGGTGAGGGTTAGGGTTAGGATTAATGTTAGGGTTAGGCTTAAGGTGAGGGTTAGGTTGAGGATGAGGGTTAGGGTTAGGATTAGGAGTAGGATTGGTTTAGTGTTATGGTGAGTGTGAGTGTTAGGGTTAGGGTTAGGGATAGGTTTAGGGTCAGGCTGAGGTTGAAGGTGAGGGTTAGGGTTAGCGTGAGGTTTAGGGTTAGGGTTAGGGCGAGTGTGAGGGTTAGGGTTAGGCTTAGGTTTAGGATTCGGCTGAGGGTGACGGTGTGGGTTAGCGTTAGAGTTAGTGTTAGGGTGAGTTTTCGGGTTTGGGTTAGGGTTAGAGTTAGGGTTAGGGTGAGGGTGAGGTTTAGGGTGAGAGTTAGGTTTAGGGTGAGGTTTAGGTTGAGGATTATGGTAAGGGTTAGTTTTAGGGTTAGGGTAAGGGTGAGAGTTAGTGGGAGGGTTAGGTTAGGGTTAAGGTTAGGGATGGGATTAGGGTTAGAGTGAGGGTGAGCGTGTGTGTTAGGTTTTTGTTTAGGGTTAGACTTAGGGATAGGCTGAGGGTTAGGTTGAGGGTGAGGGTTAGGTTTAGGGGTAGGGTTAGGATGAGGGTTAGTGTTAGGTTTAGGGTTAGGGTAAGGGCTAGGGTGCATGTGAGGGTGAGGTTTAAATTTATGGTTAGGGTTAGGGTTAGGGTGAGGGTGAGATTTAGTGTTAGAGTTAGGGTTAGGGTGAGGCTGAGAGTAAGGTGTAGGGTTAGGGTTAGGATTAGGATTAGCTTAAGGGTTAGGTTGAGTGTGAGGGTTAGGGCTAGGCTTAAGGTTAGGCTGAGGGTGAGGGTTAGGGTTAGGGTTAGGTGGATGGTTAGGGTTAAGTTTAGGGTGAGAGTTATGATTCGGTTATGTTTAGTGTTAGGGTGAGGGTTAAGTTTACAGTGAGCGTGAGGTTTAGGGTTTGGTTGAGGGTTAGGGTTAGGGTTGGGGTGAGAGTTAAGGTTAGGGTTAGGGTGAGGGTAAGGATGAGGATTAGGGTTAGGATTAGGGTTAGGGTGAGGGCTAGGTTGAGGGTGAGAGTTAGGGTTAGTGTTAGATTTAGGTTTAGGATTAGGGTTAGGGTTAGGGTGAGGGTTAGGTTGAGGGTTAGGGTTACGGTGAGGGTGAGGATTAGGGTTAGGGTGAGGGTTAGGTTTAAGTTTAGGGTTAGCCTGAGGGTGATTGTTAGGATAACTGTTAGGGTTAGAGTTAGGGTTAGGTATAGTGTTAGGATTAGTGTTATTGTTAGGGTTAGGTCTAGAGTTGTGGTGAGGGTGAGGGTGAGGGTTAGGGTTTGGTTGAGGTTTAGGGTTAGGGTTAGATTTAGGGTTCGGGTGTGAGTGAGGTTTAGGGTTAGATTTAGGGTTAGTTTGAGGGTTAGTTCGAGTGTTAGGGTTAGGGTTAGTTTTAAGGTTAAGGTTAGGGTGAGGGATAGGCTGAGGTTTAGGGTTATTGTTAGGGTGAGGGTTAGGATTAGGGTGAGGGTGAGGGTGAGGGTGAGTGTTAGGCTTATGCTTATGCTTAGCTTTAGGCTGAGGGTGAGGTTGGGTGTGAAGATTCGGTTTATGGTGAGGGTTAGGGTTAGGGCTAGGGTGAGGGTTTGGATGAGGGTTAGGATTAGGATTAGAGTTAGGGTGAGGGCTAGGTTGATAGTGAGGGTTAGGGTTAGTGTTAGATTAAGGTTTAGGATTAGGGTTAGGGTTAGCATGAGGGTTAGGTTGAGGGTTAGGGTTAAGGTGAGGGTGAGGATTAGGGTTAGGTTGAGGGTTAGGTATAGGATTAGGGTTAGCCTGAGGGTGAGTGTTAGGATTACTGTTAGGGTTAGGGTTAGGGTTAGGTTTAGGATTAGTGTTATTGTTAAGGTTAGGGTTAGACTTGTGGTGAAGGTGAGGGTGAGGGTGAGGGTGAGTGTTAGGGTTAGGGTTAGGGTGAGATTTAGGGTTAGGTTTAAGATTAGGGTTAGGGTGAGGTTGAGATTAAGGGTTAGAGTTAGGGTTAGAGTGAGGGTGAGGGTATGGTTGAAGCTTAGGTTTAGGGTGGTGGTTAGGGTTAGGGCTAGGATGAGGGTTTGGATGAGGGTTAGGATTAGGAGTAGAGTTACAGTGAGGTCTATGGTGAGGTTGAGGGTTAGGGTAAGGGTTAGGCTTAGGTTTAGGGTTAGGCTGAGTATGAGGTTGAGGGTGAGGGTTAGGGTTAGGGTGATGGTTAGGTTTACGGTTAGGGTGAGGGTTAGGATGAGGTTTAGCATTAGGGTGAGGGTTAGGGTGAGGATGATGGTAAGGGTAAATTTGAGGTTTAGGCTGAGGGTGAGAGTTAAGGGTGAGGTTTAGGGTTAGGTGTAGGTTTAGGGTAAGGTTTAGGGTTAGGGTTAGGTTTAGGGTGAGGGTTAGATTGAGTATTAGGGTTAGTGTTAGTGTGAGGTTTAGGGTGAGGATGAGGGTTAGAATTAGGGTTAGGGTGAGGGGTAGGGTTAGAGTGAGGATTAGGGTTAGGTTTATGGTGAGGGTGAGATTTAGGATTAGGGTGAGGTTTAGGGTTTGTGTGAGGGTTAGGGTTAGGTTTAGGGTGAGTGTTAGGTTTAGGGTGAGGTTTAGGGTTAGGTTTGGGATTAGGGTTAGGGTGAGGGTGATGTTCATTGTTAGATTTAGTTTTAGTTGTAGGGTTAGGTCGGGTGTTAGGGTTAGGGTAAGTGTTAAGGTTAAGATTAGGTTGAGGGTTAGGTTGAGGTTTAGTGTTAGGGTTAGGATTAGGGTTAGGGTGAGGGTGAGTGTGAGGTTTAGGGTTACGGTTAGTCTTAGGCTTAGGGTTAGGCTGAGGGTGAGGTTGGGTTTGAGGATTAGGGTTAGGGTGATGGTTAGGGTTAGGGTTAGGATAAGGGTTAGTGTTAGGGTTAGGGTTAGAGTTAGGCTGAAGGTGAGGGTGAGGTTTAGGCGTAGAGTTAGTGTTAGGGTGAGGGTTAGCGTTACAGTAAGGTTTAGGGTGGGGGTGACAGTAAGGGTAAATATGAGGGTTAGGATGAGCGTGAGGGTTAAGGTAAGGGAGAGGGTTAGGGTTAGGGTGAGGGTTAGGGTTAGGGTTAGGGTGAGGGTTATCGTTAGGGTTAGGGTGAGAGTGAGGGTTAGATTGAGGATTAGTGTTAGGGTTAGTGTGAAGTTTAGGGTGAGGATGAGGGTTAGGGTTAGGGCGAGGTCTAGGGAGAGCGTGAGGTTTAGGGTTAGTTTTAGGGTGAGGTTAAGGGTTAGGGTGATGGTTAGGGTTAGTGTGAGATTTAGTGTTAGGGTTAGGGTTAGTTTTATGGTGAGGGTAAGTTTTAGGTTGAGGGTTAGGGTTAGGGTTAGGGTTATTTTTAGCGTTAAGTTTAGGGTTAAGATTATGGTGAGGGTGAGGGTGAGGATTAGGGATAGGTCTAGGATGAGGTTTGGGGTTAGGGTTAGGGTTAGGTTTAGGTCAGGGTGAGGTTTAGTGTTAGAGTTGGGGTTAGGGTGAGGCTGAGGGTGAGGGTTAGTGTTCGGATTAATGTTAGGGTTAGGCTTAAGGTGAGGGTTAGGTTAAGGATGAGGGTTAGGGTTTGGTTTAGGATTAGGATTAGGGTTAGGTTTAGGGTGAGTGTGAGGGTTAGGGTTAGGGTTAAGTTTAGGTTTAGTATTAGGTTTAGGGTGAGGGTTTGGGTGAGGGTGAGGGTTACGGTTAGGTGAGGATTAGGATTTGGGTAAGGGTTAGGGTGAGTGTGAGGGTTAGGGTTAGGGTTAGTGTTAGGTTTAGGGTTAGGCTGAGGGTGAGGGTTAGGGTTAGGGTGAGGGTTAGGGTTAGGGATATGTGGAGGGTTAGGATGAGGGTTAATGTTAGAATTAGAGTTAGTGTGAAGGATAGAGAGAGGTTGAGGTTTAGTGTTAGTTTTAGGGTGTGGTTTAGGGTTAGGGTTAGGGTGAGTGTGAGGTATATGGTTAGAGTTAGGGTTAAGGTGAGGCTGAGGGTGAGGCTTAGGTTTAGGGTTAGGATTAGGATTAGGGTAAGGGTTAGGGTGAGTGTGAGGGTTAGGGTTATTGTTAGGGTGAAGGTGAGTGTTACGGTGATGGTTAGGGTTAGGGTTAGGGTGAGGGTGAGGTTTTTGGTTAGGGTTAGGATTAGGGTTAGGGTGAGCTGAGGTTTATGGTTAGATTTAGGTTTAGTTGGAAGGTTAGGTCGAGGGTTAAGATTAGGGTTAGTGTTAGGGTGAGGTTTAGTTTTGGGTTAGGGTTAGAGTCAGGGTTAGAGTTAGCGTGAGGTTTAGGGTTAGAGTTAGGGTTAGGTTGAGTTTTAGGTTGAAGGTTATGGTAAGGGTTAGTTTTAGGGTTAGGGTTAGGGTGAAAGTTAGGGGGAGGTTTAGGGTTAGGGTTAGGGTTAGGGATAGGATTAGGTTAGGGTTAGAGTGAGGGTGAGTGTGTGTGTTAGGTTTAGGTTAAGGTTTAGGCTATTGGTTAGGCTGAGGGTGAGGTTGTTGGTGAGTTTTGGGGTTATGGGGAGGGTTAGGATGAGGGTTAAGGTTAGGATTATGGATAGGGTAAGGGCTAGGGTGAGTGTGAGTGTTAGGGTGAGGATGATGGTAAGGGTAAAGGTTAGGTTTAGACTGAGGCTTAGGGTTAAGATAAGGGTGAGGGTTAGGGTTAGGTTTAGGGTTAGGGTAAGGGTTAGGGTTAGGGTTAGTGTTAGTGTGAGGGTTAGATTGAGGATTAGGGTTAAGGTTAGTGTCAGATTTAAGGTGAGGATGAGGGTTAGGGTTAGGGTGAGGGTGAGGGTTGGATTTAGTGTTAGAGGGAGGGCTAGGGTGAGGGTGAGGATTAGGGTTAGGGTTAGGGTTAGGGTGAGGTTTAGGATTAGGGTGAGGGTTAGGGTTAGGATAAGTGTAAGGGTGAGGGCTAGGCTGAGGGTTAGGGATAGGGTTAGGTTTAGGATTAGGGTTACGGTGAGGGCGAATGTGAGGGTTAGGATCAGGGTTAGGGTTAGGCTTAGAGTTAGGATGAGGGTTAGGGTTAGGGTTTGGGTTAGGTTGAGGGTGAGGCTGAGGATTAGGGTTAGGTTTAGGGTTAGATTTTCGGTTAGGTTTAGGGTTAGATTTTTGGTTAGGTTTAGAGTTAGTCTTAGTGTTAGTGTTAGTGTTAAGATTACATTGAGGGTTGGGGTTAGGGTTATGGTTAGGGTTAGGCTTAGAGTTAGGGTGAGCGTTAGGATGAGGATTAGGTTTACAATTAGGGTTAGGGTGAGGGCTAGGGTGAAGGTGATGATTGGGGTTAGTGTTAGGATAAGGATTAGGGTTAGGGTTAGGGTTAGGGTTAGGGTGAGGGTCAGGATGAGGGTTATTGTTATGGTGAGGGTGAGGGATAGGGATTAGGGTTAGGGTGAGGGTGAGGGTGAGGTTTATGGTTAGATTTAGTTTTAGTAGGAGGGTTAGGTCGAGGGTTAGGTTTAGGCTAAGTGTTAGGGTTAAGGTTAGGTTGAGGGTTAGGGTTAGGGTTAGGTTTAGGGTTAGGATTAGGGTTAGGGTGATTGTGAGTGTGAGGTTTAGGGTTAGGGTTAGGCTTAGGCTTAGGTTTAGGCTGAGGGTGAGGTTGGGGGTGAGGATTAGGTTTAGGGTGATGGTTAGGGTTAGGGTTAGGGTAAGGGTTAGTGTTAGGGTTAGGGATAAAATGAGGGTTAGGGTGAGGGTGAGGTTTAGGGGTAGAGTTAGGGTTAGGGTGAGGTTTAGGGTTAGAGTGAGGGTTTGGGTGGGGGTGACGGTAAGGGTAAACATGAGGTTTAGGCTGATCGTGAGGGTTAAGGTAACGGTGAGTGTTAGGGTTAGGGTGAGGGTTAGGGTTAAGTTTAGGGTGAGGGTGAGGGTTAGATTGAGGATTGTGTTAGGGGTAGTGTGAAGTTTAGGGTGAGGATGAGGGTTAGGGTTAGGGCGAGGTCTAGGGAGAGTGTGAGGTTTAGCGTTAATTTTAGGATGAGGTTTAGGGTTACTTTGATGGTTAGGTTAGTGTGATGTTTAGTGTTTGGGTTAGTGTTAAGGTGAGGGTAAGTGTTAGGGTGATGGTTAGGGGTAGGTTGAGGGTTACGTTTAGGGTGAGGGTTAGAGTTAGGGTTCGGGTTATTGTTTGCGTTAGGGTTAGGGTTAAGGTTATGGTGAGGGTGAGGGTTAGGGTTAGGTCTAGGATGAGGTTTAGGGATAGTGTTAGGGTTAGGGTTAGGGTCAGGTTGAGGTTTAGTGTTAGAGTTAGTGTTAGGGTGAGGTTGAGGTTGAGGGTTAGTGTTAGTATTAATGTTAGGGTTAGGCTTAATTTGAAGGTTAGGTTGAGGGTGAGGGTTATGGTTTGGGTTAGGAGTACATTAGAGTTAGTGTTAGGGTGAGTGTGAGGGTTAGGGTTAAGGTTAGGGGTAGGCTTATGGTTGGGCTGAGGTTAAGGGTGAGGGTTAGGGTTAGGGTGAGGTTTAGGGTTAGGATTAGGATGAGTGTGAGTGTTAGGGTTAGGGTTAAGATTAGGACTAGGCTGAGGGTGAGGGCGTGGTTTAGGGTTAGGGTTAGTGTTAAGGTGAGGTTTAGGGTTTGGGTTAGGATTAGAGTTAGGTTTAGGGTGAGGGTGAGGTTTAGGGTTAGATTTAGGGTTAGGGTGAGGTTTTGGTTGAGGTTTAGGGTAAGGGTTAATGTTTGGGTTAGGGTTAGGGTGAGAGTTAGAGGGAGGGTTAGGGTTAGGGTTGGTGTTAGGGACAGCATCAGGGTTAGAGTGAGGATGAGTGTGTGTGTTAGATTTAGGTTTAGGGTTAGGCTTAGGGTAAGGCTGAGGGTGAGGTTGAGGGTGAAGGTTAGGTTTAGGGGAAGGGTTAGGATGAGGGTTAGGGTTAGGATTAGGGTTAGGGTAAGGGCTAGGGTGAGTTTGAGGATGAGGTTTAAGGTTAGGGTTAGGTTCAGGGTTAGGGTGAGGTTCAGGGTTAGAGTTAGGTTTAGGGTGAGGCTGAGGGTGAGGGTTAGGGTTAGGGTTAGTGTTAGGTTTAGGGTGAGGGTTAGGGTGAGGGTGAGGGTTAGGGTTAGGGTTAGGATTAGGATTAGGGTTTTGGTTAGTGTGAGTGTGAGGGTTAGGGTTAGGTTTAGGGTTAGGCTTAGGGTTAGGCTGAGGGTGAGGGTGAGGTTTAGATTGAGGATTAGTGTTAGGGTTAGTGTGAGGTTTGTGGTGAGGATGAGGCTTAGGGTTAGGGTGAAGGCGAGGGTGAGGTTGAGTGTTAGGGTTAGTGTTAGGGTGAGGTTTAGGGTTAGGGTGATGTTTAGGGTTAGTGTGAGGGTTAGTATTAGGTTTAGGGTTAGTGTTAGGGTGAGGGTAAGTTTTAGGGTGAGGGTTACTTTTAGGGTGAGGGTTATGGTTAGGGTGAGGGTTAGGGTTAGGATAAGTGTAAGGGTGATGTCTAGGCAGAGGGTTAGGGTGAGGGTTAGGGTTAGGTAAGGGGTCAGGTTTAGGATTAGGGTTAGGGTTAAGGTGAATGTGAGGGTCAGGATTAAGGTTAGGGTTAGGCTTAGAGTTAGGATGAGGGTTAGGGTTATGGTTTGGGTTAGGGTGAGGTTGAGGCTGAGGATTAGGTTTAGGTTTAGGGTTAGGTTTATGTTGAGTGTTAGTGTTAGGGTCAGTGTTAGGGTTACAGTGAGGGTTGGGGTTAGGGTTAGGGTTAGGTTTAGGCTTAGAGTTAGGGTGAGGGTTAGGATGAGGATTAGGTTTACATTTAGGGTTAGGGTGAGGGCTAGGGTGAAGGTGAGGATTAGGGTTAGTGTTAGGGTAAGATTTAGGGTTAGGGTTTGGGTTAGGGTGAGAGTTAGGGTTAGGATTAGGGTTAGGGTGAGGGTTAGGGTTAGGATTAGGGTTAGGGTGAGGTTGAGTGTTAGCATTAGGGTGAGGTTAAGGGTTAGGTTTGGGATTAGGGTTAGGGTGAGGGTGAGGTTCATTGTTAGATTTAGGTTTAGTTGGAGGGCTATGTCGAGGGTTAGGGTTAGGTTAAATGTTAGTGTTAACATTAGGTTGAGGGTTAGGTTGAGGTTTAGGATTAGGGGTAGGGTTAGGTTTAGGATTAGGGTTAGGATGAGGTGGAGTGTGAGGTTTAGGGTTAGGGTTAGTCTTAGGCTTAGGGTTAGGCTAAGGATGAGCATAGGGGTGAGGATTAGGGTTAGGGTGATGGTTAGGGTTAGGGTGAGGGTTAGTGTTAGGGTTAGGGTTAGAGTTAGGGTGAGAGTTATGGATAAGTTTTGGGTTAGGGTGAGATTGAGGCTGAGGATTAGGGTTAGGGTTAGGGTTAGGTTTAGGTTTAGGGTTAGTGTTAGGTTCATTGTTAGGGTTAGGGTTATGTTGAGGTTTCGGGTTAGGGTTAGGGTTAGGCTGAGGTTGAGCTTGGAGTTGAGGATTAGAGTTAGAGTTAGGGTTAGGCTTAGGGTTATGGTTATTGTTAGTGTTATGGTTAGGGTTAAGCTGGCGGTGAAGGTGAGGCTTAGGGTTATTTTTAGGGTTAGGGTTAGGGTGAGGTTTAGGGTTAGGGCTATAGGGAGGGTTAAGATGAGGTTTAGGTTTAGGAATAGGGTTAGGGTGATTGCTAGGGTGAGGGTGAGGTTTAGGGTTAGGTTTAGGGTTATCGTTAGGTTTAGGGTTAGGGTTAGCGTTAGGGTTCTGGTGAGGGTTATGGTTAAGGTTAGGCTTAGGATTAGGCTGAGGGTGAGGTTGGGGGTGAGGATTAGAGTTAGGGTTAGGGTTATTGTTAGTGTTATGGTTAGGATTAAGTTTGCTGTGAGGGTGAGGCTGAGGGTGAGGGTTATGGTTAGGGTTAGGATTAGGGTTAGGGTTAGGGTTATTGTTAGGGTTACGGTTAGAGTAATGGTGAGGTTGAATGTGAGGGTCAGGTTTATGGTGAGTTTTAGGTTGAGGTTTAATGTTAGGGTGAGGGTTAGGGTGAGGGTGAGGTTTAGGGTTAGGGTTAGGCGGAGGGTTAGGCTGAGGTTTAGGGATAGGTTTAGTGTTAGGGTTAGGGTGAGGGTGAGGGTTAGGTTGAGGTTTAGGGATAGGGTTAGGTTTAGGGTTAGGGTTAGGGTGAGGTTGAGTATGAAGGTTAGTGTGAGGGTTAGGTTTAGGCTTAGGGTTAGGCTGAGTGTGACATGGTGGTGAGGATTCGGCTTAGGGTAATGGTTCGAGTTAGGTTTAGTGTTCTTGTTAGGGTTAGGGTTAGAGTTACGGTGAGTGTGAGGGTGCGGTTGAGAGTTATGGTTATGGTTAGGGTGGGGTTTAGGGTTTGGGTTAGGGTTAGGGTTAGAGTTACGGTGAGGGTGAGGGTGCAGTTGAGGGTTATGGTTATGGTTATGGTGGGGTTTAGGGTTTGGGATAGGGTTAGGGTGAGGGTGAGGGTGAGGTTTAGGGTTAGATATAGGGTTAGGTGGAGGGTTAGTGTGAGGGTTAGGGTTAGGGTGAGGTTGAGGCTGAGGATTAGGGTTAGGTTTAGGGTTAGGTTTAGGTTTAGGGTTAGTGTTAGGATTAGGGTTAGGGTTAGGGTCATGGTGAGGTTTAGGGTTAGGGTTAGGGTTAGGCTGAGGGTGAGCTTGGGGGTGAGGGTTAGAATTAGGGTTAGGGTTAGGCTTAGGTTTATGGTTATTGTTCGTGTTATGTTTAGTGTTAAGTTTGTGGTGAGGTTGAGGCTGAGGCTTAGGGTTATGGTTAGTGTTAGGGTCAGTGTGAGGTTTAGGTTTAGGGTTATGGGGAGGGTTAGGATGAGGTTTAGGGTTAGGAATAAGGTTAGGGTGATTGGTAGGGTGAGGGTGAGGTTTAGGATTTTGTTTAGGGTTATCGTTAGTGTTAGTGTTAGTGTTAGGGTTAAGGTTTTGCTGAGGGTTAGGGTTAGGGTTAGTCTTAGGGTTAGGCTGAGGGTGAGGGTGGGGGTTAGGATTAGAGTTAGGGTTAGGGTTAGGCTTAGGGTTAGGGTTATTGTTAGTGTTATGGTTAGGATTAAGTTTGATGTGAGGGTGAGGCTGAGGGTGAGGGTTATGGTTATGGTTAGGTTTAGGGTTAGTGTTATTGTTAGGTTAAGGTTTAGAGTAATGGTGAGGTTGAAGGTGAGGTTCAGGTTTAGGGTGAGGTTTAGGGTGAGGTTTAGGGTTAGGGTTAGGGTTAGGTTGAGGGTGAGGTATAGGGTTAGGGTTAGGGTTAGTTGGAGGATTAGGCTGAGTTTCAGGGATAGGTTTAGTGTTAGGGTTAGGGTGAGGGTGAGGGTTAGGTTGAGGTTTAGGGATAGGGTTAGGTTTAGGATTAGGGTTAGGGTGAGGGTGAGTATGAGGGTTAGTGTGAGGGTTAGGCTTAGGCTTAGGTTTAGGCTGAGGGTGAGGGTGGTGGTGAGGATTAGGCTTAGGGTAATGGTTCAAGTTAGGTTTAGTGTTCTTGTTAGGGTTAGGGTTAGAGTTACGGTGAGGGTGAGGGTGTGGGTGAGGGTTATGGTTATGGTTAGGGTGGGGTTTAGAGTTAGGGTTAGGGTTAGGTTGAGGGTTATGGTTACTGTGAGAGTGAGGTTGAGGGTTAGGTTTAGGTTTAGGGATAGGGTGAGGTTTACGGTTTGGGTTAGTGTCAGAGTTAGGGTTAGGTTTAGGGTGAGTTTTAGGTTTAGAGTTAGGGTTAGGGTGAGGGTTTGGTTGAGGGTTAGGGTAAGGGTTACTTTTAGGGGTAGGGGTAGGGTGAGAGTTAGGGGGAAGTTTAGGGTTAGGTATAGGATTAGGGTTAGAATGAGAGTGAGTGTGTGTGTTAGGTTTAGGTCTAGGGTTAGGCTTAGGGTTAGGCTGAGGGTGAGGTTAGGTTGAGGTTTAGGGTTAGGGGGAGGGTTAGGATGAGGATTAGGTTTAGGTTTAGGGTGAGGTTTAAGGTTAGGTTTAGGATTAGGGTGAGGGTGGGGTTTAGGGTTAGAGTTAGGGTTAGGGTGAGTCTGAGGTTGAGGGTCAGGGTTAAGGTTAGTGTTAGGTTTAGGGTTAGGTTTAGGGTGAGGGTGAAGGTTAGGGTTAATGTTAGGATTAGGATTAGGTTTAGCGTTACGTTGAATTTGAGGGTTAGTGTTAGGTTACTGTTAGGCTTAGGGTTAGGCTGAATGTGAAGGTGAGAATGAGGGTTAGGGCTAGGGTGAGGGTTAGGGTTAGGGTTATGGGGAGGATTAGGATGAGGGTTAGTGTTAGGATTAGGGTTAGGGTTAGGGCAAGGGTGAGGGTGAAATTTAGGGTTCGTGTCCTGGTGAGCTTTAGGGTTAGGGTTAGTGTTAAGGTTATGGTGAGTGTGAGGTATAGGGTTAGAGTTACGGTTAAGGTGAGGCTGAGGGTTAGACTTAGGGTTAGGGTTAGGATTAAGATTAGGTTAAGGATTAGGGTGAGTGTGAGGGTTAGGGTTAGGATTAGTGTTAGGCTTAGGGTTACACTGAGGGTCAGGGTGAAGTTGAGGGTTAGGGTTAGGATTAGGGTTAGGGTGAGTGTGAGTGTGTGTGTTAGGGTTAGGTTTATGTTTAGGGTTAGGGTGAGGGTTATGGTTAGGTTGATGGTTAGGGTTAGGTTTAGGGTTATTTTAGGGTTAGGGTTAGGGTTACAGTTACGGTGAGGGTGAGGGTGAGGGTTAGGGTTAGGGTTAAGGTGAGGTTTAGGTTTAGGGTTATTGTTAGAGTTAGGGTTAGGGTGAGAGTGAGGTTTACGTTTAGAGTTAGGGTTAGTGTTAGGGTTAGGGTTAGGGTGATGGTTAGGGTTAGGCTTAGGGTTAGGCTGAGCATGAGGGCGAGGGTTAGGTTTAGGGTTAGGGTGAGGGTTAGGGTTAGCGTTAGTGTGAGAGTTAGGATGAGGTTTAGGGTTAGGATTAGCTTTAGGGTGAGGACTACTGTGAGGGATAGGGTGAGGGTTAGGTTTAGGGAAAGGAATAGGTTTAGTATTAGGGTTAGGGTGAGGGTGAGTATGAGGGTTAGAGTTAGGGTTTGGTTTAGGGTGAGGGTGAGGCTGAGGATTAGTGTTAGCTTTAGGGTTAATATTAGGGTTAGGTTTAGGGTTAGGGTTAGGTTTAGGGTTACAGTGAGGGTTAGGGTTAGGGTTAGGGTTAGATATAGGCTTAGGTTTAGACTGAGGGTGAGGGTGGGGGTGAGGATTTGGGTTAGGTTGAGGTTTAGGGTTAGGGTTAGTGTTAAGGTTAGGGTGAGGGAGTTAGGTTGAGGTTTAGGGATAGGGTTAGGTTTAGGATTAGGGTTAGAGTGAGGGTGAGTATGAAGGTTAGGGTGAGGGTTAGGCTTAGGGTTAGGCTGAGGGTGTCTGTGCGGGTGAGGATTAGGGTTAGGTTTATGTTTTGATTTAGGGTTCGTGTTAATTTTAGTGTTAGGGTTAGAGTTACAGTGAGGGTGAGGGTGCGGGTGAAGGTTACGGTTAGGGTTAGGGTGGGGTTTAGGGTTAGGGTTAGGGTTAGGGTGAGGGTGAGGTTTAGGGTTAGAAATTGGGTTTGGGTGAGGGTTAGGGATAGGGTTAGTGTTAGGGTTAGGGTAAGTGTTAGGGTGAGTTTTTGGGTTAGGGAGAAGGTTATGGTTAGGGTAAGGGATAGGATTAGGGTTAGGGTTATGGTTAGGTTTAGGTTTACGGTTACAGTTTGGGTGAGGGTGAGGGTAAGGGTTAGGGTTAGGTTTAGGGTTTGGGTTAGGTTGAGGGATTGGTTTAGGGTTAGTGTAATTGTTAGAGTTACGGTGAGGGTTAGGGGGAGGGTTAGGTTTAGGGTTAGGTTTAGGGATATGATTAGGTTTAGGGTGAGGTTGAGTTTGTGTGTTAGAGTTAGGTTTATGGTTAGGCTTAGGGTTAGGCTGAGGGTTCGGTTTAAGGGGAGGGTTAGAATGAGGGTAAGGGTTAGGATTAGGTTTAGGGTAAGGGCTAAGATGAGGGTGAGGTTTAGGGTTAGGGTTAGGGTGAGGTTTAGGGTTAGGATTAGGGTTAGGGTTAGGGTGAGGGTGAGGTTTAGGGTTAGAGTTAGGCTTAGGGTGAAGATGAGGGTGAGTGTTATGGTTACAGTTAGTGTTAGGTTTAGGGTTGGGGTAAGGTTGAGGGTTAGGGTGACGGTGAGGTTTAGGGTTAGGGTTAGGGTTAGGGTTAGGGTGAGGGTAAGTGTTAGGGTGAGGGTTAGTGTTAGAGTTAGGTTATGGTTAGGGTGAGGGTGAGGGTTAGGGTTATTGTTAGGTTTAGGGTTAGGGTTACAGTCACGGTGAGGGTGAGGTTTAGGGTTAGGGTTAGGGTGAGGTTTAGTGTTAGGGTTAGGGTTAAAGTTAGGGTTAGGGTGAGGGTGAGGTTTAGGGGTACATTTAGGGTTATGGTGATGGTTAGGGTTAAGGGGCAAGTTAGCGTTGGGGTGAATGTAAGGGTAAATTTGCGGGTAGGCTGAGGGTGAGGGATATGTTAAGAGTGAGGGTTAGGGTTAGGGTGAGGGTTAGTGTTAGCCTTAGGGTGAGGTGGAGGGTTAAATTGAGGATTCGTGTTTGGGTTAGTGTGAGGTTTATGGTGAGGATGAGAGTTAGGGTTAGGGTGAAGTCTAGGGGGTGGGGGAGGGTAAGGGTTAGTGTTAGGGTGAGGTTTAGGGTTAGGGTGATGTTTAGGGTTAGTGTGAGTGTTAGTGTTATGGTTAGGGTTAGGTTTTGGGTGAGGGTATGTGTTAGGGTGAGGGTTAGGATTAGGGTGAGGGTCATGGTTAGGGTGAGGGTTAGGCTTAGGATAAGTGTAAGGTTGAGGGCTAGGCTGAGGGTTAGGGTGAGGGTTAGGGTTAGGGATAGGGTTAAGTTTAGGATTAGGGTTAGGGTGAGGGTGAATTTGAGGTTTAGGATCAGGGTTAGGGTTAGGCTTAGAGTTAGGATGACGGTTAGGGTTAGGGTTTGGGTTAGGGTGAGGGTGAGGCTGAGGATTAGGGTTAGGTTTAGGGTTAGTGTTAGTGTTAGGGTTAGTGTTAGGGTTACAATGAGGGTTGATGTTAGGGTTAGGGTTAGGGTTAGGCTTAGAGTTAGGGTGAGGGTTAGGATAAGGATTAGGTTTACTATTAGGGTTAGGGTGATGGCTAGGGTGAAGGTGAGGATTAGGGTTAGTGTTAGGATAAGGTTTAGGGTTAGGGTGAGGTTTAGGAAGAGGGTTAGGGTTACAGTGAGGGTGAGGGTTAGGGTTAGGGTTAGGATTCAGGTGAGGTGAGGGTGAGTGTTATTGTTAGGGTGAGGTTTAGGGTTAGGGCTAGGATTAGGGTTAGGGTGAGGGTGAGGTTTGTGGTTAGCTTTAGATTTATTTGGAGGCTTAATTCAAGGGTTAGGGTTAGGGTAAGTTTTAGGGTTAATGTTAGGTTGAGGGGTAGTTTGAGGTTTAGGGTTAGGGTTAGGGTTAGGGTTAGGGTTAGTTTTAGTGTGAGAGTCAGGATGAGGGTTAGTGTTATGGTGAGGGTGAGGGTAAGGTTTAGGCTGAGGGTTAGGTTTAGGATTATGGTTAGGGTGAGGATGAGTGTTAGCATTAGGGTTAGGGTTAGGTTTACCGTTAGGATTACTCTTATTGTTAGGTTTAGGGTTAGAGTTATGGTGAGGGTGAGGGTGAGGGTGAGTGTTAGGGTTAGGGTGAGGTTTAGGGTTAGGGTTAGTTAGTATTAGGGTTAGAGTGAGGGTGAGGTTTATGGTTAGATTTAGTTTTAGTTGGAGGGTTAGGTCGAGGTTTAGGGTTAGGCTAAGTGTTGGCGTTAAGGTTAGGTTGAGGGTTAGGTTGAGGTTTAGGGTTAGGGTTAGGGTTAGGGTTAGGATTAGGTTGAGGGTGATTGTGAGTGTGAGGTTTAGGGTTAGGGTTAGGCTTAGGATTAGGGTTAGGCTGAGGGTGAGGTTGGGGTGAGGATTAGGGTTACGGTGATTGTTAGGGTTAGGGTAAGGGTAAGTGTTAGTGTTAGGATTAGTGTTAGAATTAGGGTTAGGATGAGGGTGAGGTTCAGGGGTAGAGTTAGGGTTAGGGTGAGGGTTAGGGTTAGAGTTCGGGTTAGGGTGGGGATGACGTTAAGGGTAAATGTGAGGGTTAGCCTGAGCGTGAGGGCTAAGGTAAGGGAGAGTGTTAGGGTTAGGGTGAGGGTTAGGGTTAGGTTTAGGGTGAGGGTGAGGGTTAGTTTGAGGTTTAGTGTTAGGGTTAGTGTGAAGTTTAGGGTGAGGATGAGGGTTAAGGGTTAGGGCGAGGTCTAGGAATAGGATGAGGATTAGGGTTAGTGTTAGGGTGAGGTTTAGGATTACATTGATGCTTAGGGTTAGTGTGAGGTTTCATTTTAGGGTTAGGGTTAGTGTTAAGGTGAGGGTAAGTGTTAGGGTGAGGGTTAGGGTTAGGGTGAGGGTTATGTTTAGTGTGAGGGTTAGGGTTAGGGTTAGGGTTATTGTTAGCGTTAGGGTTAGGGTTAAGTTTATGGTGAGGGTGAGGGTGAGGTTTAGGGTTAGGTCTAGGATGAGGTTTAGGATAGGGTTAGGGTTAGGGTTAGGGTCAGGGTGAGGTTTAGTGTTAGAGTTAGGGTTAGGGTGAGGCTGAGGGTTAGTGTTTGGGTTAGTATTAATGTTAGGGTTAGGCTTAATTTGAGGGTTAGGTTGAGGGTTAGGGTTTGGGTTAGGAGTACATTTGGGTTAGTGTTAGGGTGAGTGTGAGGGTTAGAGTTAATATTAGGGATAGGCTTAGTGTTAGGCTGAGGTTGAGGGTGAGGGTTAGGTTTAGGGTTAGGGTTAGGGTGAGTGTGAGAGGTAGGGTTAGGGTTAGGCTTAGGATTAGGCTGAGGGTGAGTGTGAGGGTTAGGTTTATGGTTAGGCTTAGGATTAGGCTGAGGCTGAGCGTGTGGGTTAGGGTTAGGGCTAGTGTTATGGTGAGGTTTAGGGTTTGGGTTAGGGTTAGATTTAGGGTTAGGGTGAGGGTTAGATTTAGGGTTATGGTGAGGTTTAGGTTGAGGGTTATGGTAAGGGTTAGGGTTTGGGTTAGGGTTAGGGTGAGTGTTAGAGGGAGGGTTAGGGTTAGGGTTAAGGTTAGTGACAGGAGTAGGGTTGGAGTGAGGGTGAGTGTGTGTGTTAAGTTTAGGTTTAGGTTTAGGCTTAGGGTTAGGCTGAGGGTGAGTTTGAGGGTGAGGGTTAGGCTTAGGGGGCGGGTTAGGATGAGGGTTAGGGTTAGGATTAGGGTTAGAGTAAGGGCAAGGGTGAGTTTGAGGGTGAGGTTTAAGTTTATGGTTAGGTTTAGGGTTAGGGTGAGGTTTAGGGTTATTGTTAGGTTTAGGGTGAGGCTGAGGGTGAGGGTTAGGGTTAGGGTTAGTGTTATGTTTAGGGTTAGGTTTACGGTGAGGGTTAGGGTGAGGGTAAGTTTAGGGTTACTGTTAGGATTAGGATTAGGGTTAGGGTTAGGGTGAGTGTGAGGGTTAGGTTTATTTTTTGGGTTAGTCTTAGGGTTAAGCTGAGGGTGAGGGTGAGGGTTAGAGTGAGTGTTAGTTTTAGGGATATGGGGAGGGTTAGGATGAGGGTTAGGGTTAGGATTAGGGTTAGGGTGAGTGCAAGGGAGAGGTTGAGGTTTAGGGTTAGTGTTAGGGTGAGGTTTAGGGTTAGGGTTAGGTTGAGTGTGAGATATAGGGTTAGAGTTAGGGTTAAGGTGAGGGTGAGGGTGAGGGTTAGGGGTAGGTTTTGGGTTATGGTGAGGGTGAGTGAGTGTGTCAGGGTGAGGTTTAGGTTTAGGCTAAGGGTTAGGTTAATGGTGAGGTTGACGTTGAGGGTTAGTGTTAGTGTGAGGTTTAGGGTAAGGATTAGGGGGAGGGTTAGGATGAGGATTAGGGTTAGTACTATGGTTGGGGTGAGAGTGAGGGTGAGGGTCAGGGTTAGTGTTAGGTTGAGGGTTAGGATGTGGCTTAGGATTAGTGTTAGGGTGAGGGCTAGGATGAGGGTGAGGTTTAAGGTTAGGGTTAGGGTTAGGGTTAGGTTTAGGGTGAGTTTTAGTGTTAGAGTTAGGGTAAGGGTGAGGCTGAGGTTGAGGGTTAGGTTTAGGGTTAGTGTTAGATTTAGTGTTAGGGTGAGGGTTAGGGTGAGGTTGAGGATGAGCTTTAGGGTTAGGATTAGGATTAGAGTCAGGTTTAGGGTGAGTGTGAGGGTTAGGGTTAGGTTTAGGTTTAGGATTAGGGTTAGGCCATGGATGAGGGTGAGAGTGAGGGTTAGGGTTAGGGTGATGGTTAGGGTTAGTGTTAGGGTGAGAGTTAGGGTTCGGTTAAGTTTAGGGTTAGGGTGAGGGTTAGGGTTAGGGTTAGGGTGAGCTTTAGGGTTAGGGTTATGTTGAGGGTTAGGGTTAGGGTAAGGATGAGGGTTAGGGTTATTGTTAGTGTGAGGGTTAGGATGAGGATTAGGGTTATGATTAGGGTTAGGATGAGGGCTAGGGTGAGGGTGAGGATTAGGGTTAGTGTTAGGGTAAGGTTTAGTTTTAGGGTTAGGGTTAGGGTGCGGGTTAGGTTGAGGGTTAGTGTTTCAGTGAGGGTGAGGGTTAGGGTTGGGATTAGGGTTAGGGTGAGGTTGAATTTTAGCATTAGGTTTAGGGTTCGGGTAAGGTTTAGGTTTAGGATTAGTGTTATTGTTAGGGTTAGGGTTAGTGTTATGGTGAGGGTGAGGTTTAGGGTGACGGTTAGGGTTAGGGTAGGGTGAGGATTAGGGTTAGGGTTAGGATTAGGGTTAGGGTGAGTTTGTGGTTAAGGTTTAGAGTTAGGGTTCGGGTGAGGCTGAGGTTGAGGGTTAGGGTTAGGGTTAGGGTTAGGTTTAGGGTTAGGTTTAGGGTGAGGGTGAGGACTAGGGTTAGGGTTAGGATTAGGATTATTGTTAATATTGGGGTTAGGGTTACAGTTATTGTGAGGGTGAGGGTGAGTTTTAGGGTTAGGGCTAGGATGAGGTTTAGGGATAGTGTTAGGGTTAGGGTTAGGATCAGGGTGAGGTTTAGTGTTAGAGTTAAGGTTAGGGTGAAGCTGAGGGTGAGGGTTAGGGTTCGGATTAATGTTAGGGATAGGCTTAAGGTGAGGGTTAGGTTGAGGTTAGGGTTAGAGTTAGGAGTAGGATTAGGTTTAGTATTAGTTTGAGGGTGAGGGTTAGGGTTAGGGTTAGGGTTAGGGATAGGCGTAGGGTTAGGCTGACTTTGAGGGTGAGGGTTAGGTTTAGGGTGAGTTTTAGGCCTATGGTTAGGGTGAGTGTGAGTGTTAGGGTTAGGGTTTGGCTCAGGATTAGGCTGAGGGTGAGGGTGTGGGTTAGGGTTAGGGTGAGGGTTAGGGTTAGGGTGAAGTTGAGGGTTAGGGTTACAGGGTTAGGGTTAGGGTTAGGTTTAGGTTTAGGGTTACTATTAGGGTTAGGGTGAAGGTGAGATTTATGGTGAGATTTAGGTTTAGTTGGAGGGTAAAGTCGGAGATTAGGGTTAGGCTTAGTGTTAGGGTGAGCTTTAGGGTTTGGGTTAGGGATGGAGTCAAGTTTAGGGTGAGGGTGAGTTTTAGGGTTAGAGTTAGGGTTAGGGTGAGGTTTAGGTTGAGGGTTATGGTAAGTGTTAGTTTTAGGTTTAGGGTGAGAATTAGGGGGAGGTTTAGGTTTAGGGTTAGGGTTAGGGATAATATTAGGTTTAGAGTGAGGGTGTGTGTGTTAGGTTTAGGTTTAGGTTTAGGCTAATGGTTAGGCTGAGAGTGAGATTGAGGGTGAGGGTTAGGGTTAGGATTAGAGATAGGGTACGGGCTAGGTTGAGTGTGAGGGTTAGGGTGAGGATGATGGTAAGGGTAAAGGTTAGGTTTAGGTTGAGGGTTAGGGTGAAGATAAGGGTGAGGGTTAGGGTTAGGTTTAGGGTTATGGTAAGGGTTAGCATTAGGTTTAGGTTTAGGGTTAGGATTAGGATTAGAGTCAGGGTTAGGGTGAGTGTGAGGGTTAGGGTTAGGGTTAGGTTTAGGATTAGGGTTAGGCTGAGGATGAGGGTGAGTGTGAGGGTTAGGGTTAGGGTGAGGGTTAGGGTTAGGGTTAGGGTGAGAGTTAGGTTTCGGTTAAGTTTAGGGTTAGGGTGAGGGTTAGGGTTAGGATGAGGGTGAGCTTTAGGGTTAGGGTTAGGTTGAGGGTTAGGGTTAGGGGAAGGATGAGGGTTAGGGTTAGGGTTAGTGTGAGGGTTAGGATGAGGTTTAGGGTTATGAATAGGGTTAGGCTGAGGTCTAGGGTGAGGGTGAGGATTAGGGTTAGTGTTAGGGTAAAGTTTAGGTTTAGGGTTAGAGTTAGGGTGAGGGTTAGGATGAGGGTTCCGGTTACGGTGAGGGTGAGGGTTAGGGTTAGGGTGAGGTTTAGTTTTATTATTAGGGTTAGGATGAGTTCGAGTGTTAGCATTAGGGTTAGGATTATTGGTATTGTTAGGTTTAGGTTTAGGATTATTGTTATGGTTAGGGTTAGGGTTAGAGTTATGGTGAGGGTTAGGGTTAGGGTTAGGGTTAGGGTGAGGATTAGGTTTAGGGTTAGGATTAGGGTTAGGGTGAGTGTGATGTTTATGGTTAGATTTAGGTTTAGTGGGAGGGTTAGGTCGAGGTTTAGGGTTAGGGTTAGTGTTAGGTTTAAGGTTAGGTTCAGGTATAGGTTGAGGTTTAGGGTTAAGGTTAGGTTTAAGGTTAGGATTAGGGTTAGGGTGAGGGTGAGTGTGAGGTTTAGGGTTAGGCTTAGGCTTAGGGTTAGGCTGAGGGTGAGGGTGGGGGTGAGGATTAGGTTTAGGGTGATGGTTAGGTTTAGGATTATGGTGAGTGTTAGTGTTAGGATTAGGGTTAGAGTTAGGGTTAGGATGAGGGTGAGATTTAGTGGTAGAGTTAGGGTTAGGGTGAGGTTAGCCTTAGAGTGAGGGTTAGGGTGGGGGTGACGGTAAGGGTAAAAGTGAGGTTTAGATTGAGGGTTAGAGTTACGTTAAAGGTGAGGGTTAGGGTTAGGGTGAGGGTTAGGTTGAGGGTGAGGGTTAGATTGAGGATTAGTGTTAGGGTTAGTGTGAAGTTTAAGGTGAGGATGAGGGTTAGGGTTAGGGTGAGGTATAGGGAGAGGGTGAGGTTTAGGGTTAGGGTTAGGGTGAGGTTTAGGGTTAGGGTGATGGTTAGGGTTAGTGTTAGGGTTAGGGTTAGTGTTAGGGTGAAGGTATGTTTTAGTGTGAGGTTTAGGGTTAGGGTAAGGGTAAGTGTTAGGGTGAGGGTTAGGGTTAGGTTGAGGATTATGGTTAGGGTGAGCGTTAGGGTTAGGGTTAGGATTATTGTTCAGGGTGAGGTTTAGTGTTAGAGTTAGGGTTAGGGTGAGGCTGAGGGTGAGGGTTAGGGTCAGGATTAATGTTAGGTTAAGGCTTAAGGTGAGGGTTAATTTGAGGGTGAGGGTTAGGGTTAGGGTTAGGGCTAGGATGTGGTTTAGGGATAGGGTTAGGTTTATGGTTAAGGTCAGGGTAAGGTTTAGTGCTAGAGTTAGGGTTAGGGTGAAGCTGAGTGTGAGGGTTAGGGTTAGGATTAATGTTAGGGTTAGGCTTAAGGTGAGGGTTAGTTTAAGGGTGAGGGTTAGGGTTAGGTTTAGGAGTAGGATTAGAGTTAGTATTAGGGTGAGTTGAGGGTTAGGTTTAGGGTTAGGGATAGGGATAGGTTTAGGGTTAGGCTAAGGTTGAGGGTTAGGGTTAGGGTTAGGGGAGTTTTAGGCTTAGGTTTAGGGTGAGTGTGTGGATTAGGGTTAGGGTTAGGCTCAGGATTAGGCTGAGGGTGAGGGCATGGGTTAGTGATAGGGTGAGGGTTAGGGTTAGAGTGAAGGTGAGGGTTAGGGTGACAGTTAGGGTTAGGGTTAGGTTGAGGTTTAGGGTTAGGGTTACGATTAGGGTTAGGGTGAGGGTGAGGTTCATGGTTAGATTTAGGTTTAGGTGGAGGGTTAGTTCGAGGTTTAGGGTTAGGATTAGTTTTAGGGTGAGGTTTAGGGTTTGGGTTAGGTTAGAGTCAGGGTTAGGGTAAGGGTGAGTTTTAGGGTTAGAGTTAGGGTTAGGGTGAGGTTTAGGTTGAGGGTTATGGTAAGGGTTAGTTTTAGGGTTAGGTTGAGATTTAGAGGAAAGTTTAGGGTTAGGGTTAGGGTTAGGGATAGTATTAGGGTTAGAGTGAGGGTGAGTGTGTGTGTTAGGTTTAGGTTTAGGTTTAGGCTAATGGTTAGGCTGAGGGTGAGGTTGAGGGTGAGGGTTAGGATTAGCGGGAGGGTTAGGATGAGGGTTAGGGTTAGGATTAGAGTTAGGTTAAGGGCTAGGGTGAGGATGATGGTAAAGGTAAAGGTTAGTTTTAGGCTGAGGTTTAGGGTTAAGATAAGGGTGAGGGTTAGGGTTAGGTTTAGGGTTATGGTAAGGGATAGGGTTAGGTTTAGGGTTAGGGTGAGGGTTAGATTGAGGATTAGAGTTAGGGTTAGTGTGAGGTTTAGTGTGAGGATGAGGGTTAGTTATACGGTGAGGGTGAGGGTTAGAATTAGGGTTAGAGTGAGGGCTAGCGTGAGGGTGAGGATTAGGGTTAGGGTTAGGGTTAGGTTGAGGTTTAGGATTAGGGTTTGGGTTAGTGGGAGGGTTAGTGTTAAGGTTAGCGTTAGTGTTAGGGTGAGGGTAAGAGTTACATTGGGGGTTAGTGTTAGTGTGAGGTTTATGGTTAGGGTGAGGGTGAGGGTTAGGGTTTGGTTTAGGGTGAGGTTTAGTGTTAGGGTTAGGGTTAGATTTAGAGTTAGGGAGAGGGTGAGGGTTCGGGGTATATTTAGGGTTATCATGAGGGTTAGGGTTAGGGTGCGGGTTAGTGTGGGGGTGATTGTAAGGGTAAAGGTGTGGGTTAGGCTGAGAGTGAGGGTTACGGTAAGGGTGAGTGTTAGGGTTAGGGTGAGGGTTAGTTTTAGCGTTAGGGTGAGGTTGAGGGTTAGATTGAGGATTAGTGTTAGGGTTAGTGTGAGGTTTATGGTGAGGATGAGGGTTAGGGTTAGGGTGAAGGCTAGGGTGAGGGTGAGGGTTAGGGTTAGTGTTAGGGTGAGGTTTAGGGTTAGGGTGATGTTTAGGGTTAGTGTGAGGGTTAGTATTAGGGTTAGTGTTAGGGTGAGGGTAAGTTTTAGTGTGAGGGTTAGGTTTAGGGTGAGGGTTATGGTTAGGGTGAGGGTTAGGGTTAGGATAAGTATAAGGGTGAGGGCTAGGCTGAGGGTTAGGGTGAGGGTTAGGGTTAGGTAAGGAGTTAGGTTTAGGATTAGGGTTAGGGTGAAGGTGAGTGTGAGGGTTAGTCTTAGGTTTAGGGTTAGGCTTAGAGTTAGGATGAGGTTTAGGTTTAGGGTTTGGGTTAGGGTGAGGGTGAGGCTGAGGATTAGGGTTAGGTTTAGAGTTAGGTTTATGGTTAGTGTTAGTGTTAGGGTCAGTGTTATGGTTACAGCGAGGGTTGGGGTTAGGGTTAGGGTTAGGTGTAGGCTTAGAGTTAGAGTGAGGGTTAGGATAAGGATTAGGTTTTCGATTAGAGTTAGGGTGAGGGCTAGGGTGAAGGTGAGGTTTAGGGTTAGTGTAAGGGTAAGGTTTAGGGTTAGGGTTAGGGTTAGGGTGAGGGTTAGGATGAGGGTTAGTGTTACCGTGAGGGTGAGGGTTAGGGTTAGGGTGAGGGTTAGGGTTAGGATTAGGGTTAGGGTGAGGTTGAGTGTTAGCATTAGCGTTAGGGTTAGGTTAAGGGTTAAGATTACTCTTATTGTTGGTCTTAGGGTTAGAGTTATGGTGAGGGTGAGGGTGAGGGTGAGGGTTAGGGTTAGGGTTAGTGTTAGTGTTAAGGTTAGGTTTAGGGTGAGGTTTAGGGTGATGGTGTGGGTTAGGGTTAGGATTAGGATTAGGGTTAGTGTTAGGGTGAGTGTGAGGGTTAGGGTTAGGTTTAGCGTTAGGCTTAGCGTTAGGCTGAGGTTGAGGGTGGGGGTGAGGATTAGGGTTAGGGTGATGGTTTGGGTAAGGGTTAGTGTGTTATTGTTAGGGTTAGGTTTTGAATTACTGTGAGGGTGAGTGTTCGGGTGAGGGTTAGGGTTAGGGTTAGGTTTAGGGTTTTGGTTAGGTTGAGAGTTCGGTTTAGGTTTAGTGTAAGGGTTAGGGTTAGAGTGAGAGTTAGGGGTAGGGTTAGTGTTAGGGTTAGGTTTAGGGACAGGATTAGGCTTAGGGTGAGGGTGAGTGTGTGTGTTATGTTTAGGTTTATTGTTAGGCTTACGTTTAGGCTGAGGATTCCGTTTAGGGGGAGGGTTTGAATGAGGCATATGGTTAGGATTAGGGTTAGGGTAAGGGCTAGGGTGAGGGTGAGGTTTAGGGTTAGGGTTAGGGTGAGGTTTAGGGTTAGGGTTAGGGTTAGGTTGAGGGTGAGGTTTAGGGTTAGAGTTAGGGTCAGGGTGAAGCTGAGGGTGAGTGTTAGGGTTACAGTTAGTGTTAGGTTTCAGGTTGGGGTAAGGGTGAGGGTTAGGGTTTGGGTGAGGGTTAGGGTTAGGATTAGGATAAGGATTAGGGTTAGGGTTAGTGTGAGTGTGAGGGTTATGGTTAGAATTAGGGTTAGGCTTAGGGTTAGGCTGAGGGTGAGGGTGAGGATTAGGGTTAGGGTGAGGGTTAGGGTTAGGCTTAGGGTTATGGGTAGGGTTAGGATGAAGGTTAGGTTTACAATTAGGGTTAGGGTGAGGGCAAGGGTGAGAGTGATATTTAGGGTTAGGGTTAGGGTGAGGTTTAGGGTTAGGGTTAGGGTGAGGGTGAGGGAGAGGTTTAGGGTTAGAGTTAGGGTTAGGTGAGGCTGAGGGTGAGGGTTAGGGTTAGGGTTAAGTTTAGGATTAGGGTAAGGTTTAGGGTGAGTGTGAGGGTTAAGGTTAGGTTTAGACTTGGGCTTAGAGTTACACTGAGTGTGAGCGTGAGGGTGTTGATTAGGGTTAGGGTTAGGGTTAGGTTAAGGGTGGGTGTGTGTGTTAGGGTTAGGTTTAGGGTTAGATTTAGGTTTAGGCTGAGGGTGAGGTTGAGGGTGAGGGTTAGGGTTAGGGTGAGGTTAGGGTAAGGGTTAGGAGGAGGTTTAGGAAGAGGGTTAGGTTTACCATTAGGTTTAGGGCATGGGCTAGGTTGAGGGTGAGGTTTAGGGTTAGAATTAGGATGAGGTTTAGGGTTAGGTTTAGGGTGAGAGTTAGGGTTCGGGTTAAGTTTAGGGTTAGGGTGAGTGTTAGGGTAACGGTTATGGTGAGGGTGAGGGTTTGGTTTAGGTTGAGGGTTAGGTTCCGGATAAGGGTTAGGGTGAGTGGTAGGGTGATTGTTATGGTTAGTGTTGTGGTGATGGTTATGATTAGTGTTTGTGTGAGGGCTAGGATGATGGTGTGGTTTAGGGTTAGATTTAGGGTTAGGTTGAGAGTTAGGCTTCGGGTTAAGTTTAGGGTTAGGGTTAGTGTTAATGTTAGGGTTAGGGTGAGGGTTAGGGTTAGGCTTAGCCTTAGGCTTAGGCTTAGGCTTAGGCAGAGCATGAGTGTGAGGGTTAGGGTTAGGGTTAGGATGAGGTTTAGGGCTAGGATTAGGGTTAGGGTGAGGGCTAGGATGAGGGTAATGGTGAGTGGTAGGGTTAGGGATAGAGTTAGGTTTAGGATTAGGGTTAGGGTGAGGGTGAGTGTGAAGGTTAGGGTTAGGGTTAGGCTTAGAGTTAGGGTGAGGGTTTGGGTTAGGGTTTGGGTTAAGGTGAGGGTGAGGCTGAAGATTAGGGTTAGGTTTAGGGTTAGGTTTAGTGTTAGGCTTAGGGTTAGCCTGAGGGTGAGGGTGAGTGTGAGGATTCGAGTTAGGTTTAGGGTTAGGCTTAGGGTTACGGTTATTGTTAATGTAATGGTTAGGGTTAAGTTTGCATTGAGGTTGAGGGTTAGGGTTAGGATTAGGGTGGGGTTTAGGGTTCGGGTTAGGGTGAGGGTGTGGGTGAGGTTTAGGGTTAGATATAGGGTTAGGGGGAGGCTCAGGATTAGGGTTAGTGTTAGGGTTAAGTTGAGGTTGAGCGTTAGGTTGTGGTATAGGGTTAGGGTTAGGTTTAGGGTTTGTGTGAGGGTTAGTTTTAGGGTTAGGGTTAGTGTTAGGGTGAAGGTAAGTGTTAAGGTGAGGGTATGGGTTAGGGTGAGGGTTATGGTTAGGGTGAGGGTTAGGATTAGGGTTAGGCTTATTGTTAGGGTTAGGGCGAGGGTGAGGTTTAGGGTTAGGGTAAGGGTTAGTATTAGTGTTAGGGTTAGGGTGAGAGTTAGGGGGAGGGTTAGGGTTAGGATTAGGGATAGGATTAGGGTTAGATTGAAGGTAAGTTTGTGTGTTAGGGTTAGGTTTAGGGTTAGGCTGAGGGTTAGGCTGACGGTGATGTTGAGGGTGAGGTTTAGGGTTATGGGGAGGGTTAGGATGAGGTTTAGGGTTAGGATTAGGGTCAGGGTAAGGGCTAGGGTGAGGGTGAGGTTTAGGTTGAGGGTTAGTGTGAGGTTTAAGGTTAGGGATAGGGTTAGGATTAGTGTGATTGTGAGGTTTAGGTTTAGAGTTATTGTTAGGGTGTGGCTGAGGGTGAGGGTTAGGGTTAGGGTTAGTGTTAGGTTTAGGGTGAGGGTTATGGTGAGGGTGAGGGTTAGGGTTAGGTTTAGGGTTAGTGTTAGGTTGAGTGTGAGGGTTAGGATTAGGGTCAGGTTTAGGCTTAGGGTTAGCCTGAGGGTGAGGGTGAAGCTGAGGGTTAGGGTTAGGGTTATAGGGAGGGTTAGGACGCAGGTTTGGGTTAGGATTAGGGTCAGGATGAGGGCTAGGGTGAGATTTAGGTTTAGGGTTAGGTTTAGGGTAAGGTTTAGGGTTAGAGTTAGGGTTAGGGTGAGTGTGAGGTATAGGGTTAGATTTAGGTTTAATATGAGGCTGAGTGTGAGACTTAGGGTTAGGTTTAGGATTAATATTAGGGTAAGGGTTAGGTTTAGGTTGCGAGTTAGGGTGAGGGTTAGGGTTAGGGTTAGGGCGAGGGTTAGGGTTAGGGTTAGGGTGAGGGTGAGGGTGAGGTTTAGGGTTAGATTTAGGGTTAGGGTGAAGCTGAGGATGAGGGTTAGGGTTACAGCTACTGTTGGCTTTAGGGTTAGGGTAAGGGTGAGGGTTAGGGTGAGGGTGAGGGTGAGGGTGAGTGTTAGGGTTAGGGTTAGGGCGAGGGTTAGGATGAGGGTTACGGTTAGGATTAGATTTAGGGTGAGGGCTAGGGTGAGTGTGAGGTTTAGGGTTAGGGTTAGGGTGAGGTTTAGGGTTAGTGTTACTGTTAGGTTTAGGGTGAGGTTTAGGCTTAGGTTTAGAGTTAGGGTCAAGGTGAGGCTGAGGTTGAGGGGTAGGGTTAGGGTTAGGATTAGGATTAGTGTAAGGGTTAGGGTGAGTGTGAGGGTGAAGGTTAGGTTAGGCTTAGGGTTACACTGAGGGTGAGGGTGAGGGTGAGGGTTAGGGTTAGTCTTAGGGTTATGGTGAGGGTGAATGTGTGTGTTAGAGTTAGTTTTAGGGTTAGGCTTAGGGTTAGGCTTACGGTGAGGTTGATGGTGAGGTTTAGGGTTAGGGTGAGGCTTAGGGTAAGGGTCAGGGGGATGTTTTGGATGAGGGTTAGAGTTAGTATTAGGGTTAGGGTGAGGGTGAGGTTTAGGGTTAGGGTCAGGTTGAAGTTTAGTGTTAGAGTTAGGTTTAGCGTGAGGCTGAGGGTGAGGGTTATGGTTAGGATTAATGTTAGGCTTAGGCTTAAGGTGAGGGTTAGGATAAGGGTTAGGAGTAGGATTAGGGTTAGGGTGAGGGTGAGGGTTAGTGTTAGGGTTAGGAAAAGGGATAGGCTTAGGGTTAGGCTGAGGTTGAGGGTGAGGGTTAGGGTTATGTTTAGGGTTAGGGTTAAGGTGAGTTTGGTGGTTAGGGTTTGGTTTAGTCTTAGGATTAGGCTAAAGGTGAGGGTGTGGGTTAGGGTTAGGGTGAGGTTTAGGCATATGGGGAGGGTTAGGGTGAGGGTTAGGGTTAGGGTGAGGTTTAGGCATATGGGGAGAGTTAGGGTGAGGGTTAGGGTTAGGGTGAGGTTTAGGGTGAGGGTGAGTGTGTGTGTTAGGGTTAGTTTTAGGGTTATGCTGAGGGTGAGGTTGAGGGTGAGGGTTAGGTTTACGGTGAGGGTTAGGTTAAGGGTTAGGGGGAGAGTTAGGAAGAGGGTAAGGGTTAGGGTTAGGGTTAGGTAGGCTAGGGTGAGGATGAGGTTTAGGGTTAGGATTAGGTTGAGCGTAACGTTTAGGATAAGGGTAAGAGTTAGGGTTCGGGTTAAGTTTAGGGATATTTTGAGGATTAAGGTAAGGGTTAGGGTGAGGGTGAGGGTTATGGTTAGGTTGAGGTTGAGTGTTCAGATTAGGGTTAGGGTGAGGTTGTGGGTTATGGTTAGGGTTAGGGTGAGGTTTAGGGTTAGGGTTAGGTTTAGGGTTAAGATTAGGTTTAGGGTAAGGGTTATGGTGAGTGTGAGAGTTAGGGTTAGGATTAGGGTTAGGCTTAGGGTTAGGCTGAGGGTGAGGGTGAGTGTTAGGGTTAGGGTGAGGGTTAGGGTTATGGTTAGGGTGACAGAGAGGGTTCGGTTATGTTTAGGGTTAGGGTGGGTTTAGGGTTAGGGTTATGGTGAGCGTGAGGTTTAGGGTTAGGGTGAGGGTTAGGGTTAGGTTTAGGGTTAGGGTGAGGGTTAAGTTTAGGGTTAGGGTGAGGGTAAGGATGAGGATCAGGGTTAGGATTAGGGTTAGGGTGAGGGTTAGTGTGAGGGTGAGGGTTAGGGTTAGTGTCAGATTAAGGTTTAGGGTTAGGGCTAGGGTTAGGGTGAGGGTAAGGTTGAGGGTTAGGGTTACAGTGAGGGTGAGGATTAGGGTTAGGGCGAAGGATAGGGTTAGGATTAGGGTTAGCTTGAGGGTGAGTGTCAGGATTAGGGTTAGGGTTAAGGTTAGGTTTATTGTTAGAATTAATGTTATTTTTAGGGTTAGGGTTAGAGTTATGGTGAGGGTGAGGGTGAGGGTTAGGGTTAGGGTTAGTGTGAGGTTTTTGGTTAGGATTAGGATTAGGGTTAGTGTGAGGGTGAGGATTAGGGTAAGATTTATGGTTTTTTGGAGGTTTAGGTAGAGAGTTAGATGTAGGGTAAGTTTTAGGGTTAAGTTTAGGGTGAGGGTTAGACTGAGGTTTAGGGTTAGGGTTAGGGTTATAGTTAGGATTATGGTGAGGGTTAGGGTTAGTGTTGTGGTGAGGGTTATGATGAGAGTTAGTGTTATGGTTATGGTGAGGGTTAGGGTTAGGGTGAGGGTTAGGGATAGTGTTAGGTTAAGGTTTAGGTTTAGGGATAGGGTTAGGGTGATGGTAAGGTTGAGGGTTAGGGATAGAGTGAGGGTGAGGATTAGGGTTAGGGTGAAGTTTAGGGATAGGATTAGGGTTAGCATGAGGGAGAGTGTTAGGATTAGGGTTAGGGTTAGGGTTAGGTTTATTGTTAGAATTAATTTTATTGTTAGGGTTAGGGTTAGAGTTATGGTGAGGGTGAGGGTGAGGGTTAGGGTTAGGTTTGGGGTAAGGTTTAGGTTTAGGGTTAGGATTAGGGTTAGTGTGAGGGTGACGAATAGGGTAATATTTAGGGTTATTTGGAGGGTTAGGTCGAGAGTTAGGTTTAGGGTAAGTTTTAGGGTTAAGGTTAGGGTGAGGGTTAGGTTGAGGTTTAAGGTTATGATTATGGTTAGGGTTAGGATTATGGTGAGGGTGAGGGTTAGGGTTAGGGTTAGGGTGAGTGTTAGGATGAGGGTTAGGGTTAGGATTAGGGTTAGGGTAAGGTTTAGTGTTAGCATTAGGGTTAGAGTTAGGGTTAGGGTTAGGTTTAGGGTTAGGATTACAGTTATTGTTAGGGTGAGGGTTAGAGTTATGGTGAGGGTGAGGGTGAGGGTGTTAGGGTTAGGGTGAGGTTTAGGGTTAGATTTAAGTTTAGTTGGAGGATTAGGTCGAGGGTTAGGGTTAGGGTAAGTGTTAGGGTTAAGGTTAGGTTGAGGGTTAGGTTGAGGGTGAGTGTGAGGTTTAGGTTTAGGGTTAGGCTTAGGCTTAGGGTTAAGCTGAGGGTGAGGGTGGGGGTGAGGATTAGGGTTAAGGTGATGGTTAGTGTTAGGGTTAGTGTGAGGGTTAGTGTTAGGGTTAGGGTTAGAATTAGGGTTAGGGTGAGGGTTTGGGTTAGAGTGAGGTTTAGGGTGGGGGTGACGGTAATGGTAAAGGTGAGGGTTAGGCTGAGGGTGAGGGTTACGTTAAGGGTGAGGGTTAGGGTTAGGGTGAGCGTTAGTGTTAGGGTTAGGGTGAGGGTGAGGGTTAGATTGAGGATTAGTGTTAGGGTTAGTGTGAAGTTTAGGTTGAGGATGAGGGTTAGGCTTAGGGCGAGGTCTAGGGTGAGGGTGAGGTTTAGGGTTATTGTTAGTTTGAGGTTTAGGGTTAGGGTGATGGTTAGGGTTAGTGTGAGTTTTAGTGTTAGGGTTAGGGTTATTGTTAGGGTGAGGGTGTTAGGGTGAGGGTTAGGGTTCGGGTGAGGGTTATGGTTAGGGTTAGGTTTAGGATTATTGTTAGCATTATGGTTAGGGTTACAGTTATGGTGAGGGTGAGGGTGAGGATTATGGTTAGGGCTAGGGTGAGGTTTAGTGATAGGGTTAAGGTTAAGGTTAGGGTCAGGGTGAGGTTTAGTGTTAGAGTTAGGGTTAGGGTGTTGCTGAGGGTGAGGTTTAGGGTTAGGATTAATGTTAGGTTTAGGCTTAAGGTGAGTGTTAGGTTGAGGGTGAGGGTTAGAGTTAGGGTTAGGAGTAGGATTATGGTTTTTGTTCCGGTGAGTGTGAGGGTTAGGGTTAGGGTTAGGGATAGGCTTACGATTAGACTGTTGGTGAAGGTTTTGGGTTATGGTTAGTGTGAGGGTTACTGTTATGGAGAGGGTTAGGATGAGGGCTAGGGTTAGGATTACGGTTAGGTTGAGGGTGAGTGTGTGTGTTAGGTGTAGGTTTACGGTTAGGTTTAGGGTTAGGCTGAGGATGAGGTTGAGGGTGAGGGCTAGGGTGAGGGTGAGGTTTAGGATTAGGGTTAGGGTGAGGGTTAGGTTTAGGGTAAGGGTGAGATTTAGGGTTCAGTTTAAGTTTAGGGTTAGGTTCAGGGTTAGGGTAAGGGTTATGGTGAGGGTGAGGGTTAGGGTTAGGTTGAGGGTTAGCGTTCGGATTAGGGTTAGGGTGAGGGTGAGTGTTAAGGTTAGGTTTAGTGTTAGGGTGAGGGTTAGGTGGAGGGTTAGGGTTAGGGTTAGGATTAGGGTGAGGGCTAGAGTGAGGGTGAGGTTTAGGTTTAGGGTTAGGGTGAGGTTTAGGGTTAGGGTTAGGTTTATGATGAGGGTGAGGGTGAGGTTTAGGGTTAGAGTTAGGGTTAGGGTGAGGCTGAGATTGTGGGTTAGGGTTAGGGTTAGTGTTAGATTTAGGGTGAGTTTGAGGATGAGGTGTAGGCTTAGGGTTAGGATTAGGTTTAGGTTAAGGGTTAGGGTGATTGTTAGCATTAGGGTTAGGGTTAGGCTTAGGGTTAGGCTGAGAGTGAGGGTGAGGGTGAGGGTTAGGGTTAGGGTGAGGGCTAGGTTTAGGCTTAGGTTGAGAGTTAGTGCTAGGGTTTGGGTGAGGTTTAAGGTTAGGGTTAGGGTGAGAGTAACGATGTGGATTAGGGTTATGATTAGGGTTAGTGTGAGGGCTAGGGTGAGGGTGAGGGCTAGGGTTAGGTTTAGATTAAGGTTTAGGTTATGGGTTAGGGTTAGGGTGAGGGCTAGGGTGAGGGTTAGGGTTACAGTAAGGGTGAGGATTAGGTTTAGGGTGAGGGTTAGGGTTAGGATTAGGGTTAGCATGAGGGTGAGTGTTAGGATTAAGGTCAGGGTTAGGGTTATGATTAGGTTTAGGGTTAGGATTAGTGTTATTGTTAGGGTTGGGGTTAGAGTTATGGTGAGGGTGAGGGTGAGGTGAGGGTTCGGGTTAGAGTTAGGGTTAGGGTGAGGTTTAGGTTTAGGGTTAGGATTAGGGTTAAGGTGAGGGTGAGGTTGAGGTTTATATTTAGGGTTATTTGGAGGGTTAGGTCCAGGGTTAGGGATAGGGTTACTTTTAGGGTTAAGGCTAGGGTGACATTTAGGTTGAGGTTTAGGCTTATGGTTAGGGTTAGGGTTAGTATTAGTGTGAGGGTGAGTGAGAGCATTAGGGTTAGGGTTAGGCTTAGGCTGAGGGTTAGGCTGAGGGTGGTCTGGGGTTGAGGATTAGGTTTAGGGTGATGGTTAGGGATTGGGTTAGGGTGAGGGTTAGGATGAGGGTTAGGATTAGGATTAGTGTTAGGGTGAGGGTTAGGGTGAGGGTGATTGTTAGGGTTAGGGTGATGGTTTGTTTTATGGATAGGGTGAGGGTTAGGATGAGGTTTAGGGTTACGGTGAGGGTCAGGGTGGGGATGATGGTAAGGGTAAATTTGAGGTTTAGGCTGAGGGTGAGGGTTAAGATAAGGGTGAGTGTTAGCTTTAGGTTTAGGTTTAGGGTTAGGATTAGGGTCAGGGTTAAATTGAGGATTAGGGTTAGGGTTAGTGTGAGGTTTAGGGTGAGGATGAGGGTTAGGGTTAGGGTGAGGGTGAGGGTTAGAATTAGGGTTAGGGTGAGGGCTAGGATGAGGGTGAGGATTCGGGTTAGGGTTAGGGTTAGGGTGAGGTTTAGGTTTAAGGTGAGGGTTAGGTTGAGGGTTAGGGTTACAATGAGGGTGAGTATTAGGGTTAGGATGAGGGTTAGGGTTAGAATTAGGGTTAGGGTGAGGGTGAGTGTTAGGATTACGGTTAAGGTTAAGGTTAGGTTTAGGGTTAGGATTAGTGTTATTGTTAGGGTTAGGGTTAGAGTTATGATGAGGGTGAGGTTGAGGGTGAGGGTTAGGGTTTGGGTTAGGGTGAGGGTTAGGGTTAGTGTGAGGGTTAGTGTTAGGGATAGGGTTAGTATTAGGGTGAGAGTGAGTGTTAGGGTGAGGGTTAGTGTTAGGGTGAGGTTTATTTAGGGTGAGGGTGAGGGTTAGTGTTAGGGTTATTGTTAGGGTTAAGGTTAGGTTTACCGTTACGGGGAGGGTTTGGGTTGGGGTTAGGGTGAGGTTTAGGCTTAGAGTTAGGGTGAGGGTTAGGATGAGGATTTGTTTTAGGGTTAGAGTGAGGTTTATGGTTAGGGTTAGGATTAGGGTTAGGGTGAGTTTGAGGTTCATGGTTAGATTTAGGTTTAGTTGGAGGGTTAGGTTGAGGTTTAGGGTTAGGGTTAGTGATAGGGTGAGTTTTAGGGTTTGGGTTAGGGTTAGAGTTAGCGTTAGGGTGAGGGTGAGGTTTAGGGTTAGAGTTAGTGTTAGGGTGAGGTTTAGGTTGAGGTTTATGGTAAGGGTTAGGTTTAGGGTTAGGATTAGGGTGAGAGTTAGGGGGAGGGTTAGGATTAGGGTTAGGGATAGCATTAAGGTAAGAGTGAGTGTGAGTGTTAGGTTTATTTTTCTTGTTAGGCTTAGGGTTAGCCTGAGGGTGAAGTTGAGGGTGAGGGTTAGGGTTAGGGGGAGGGTTAGGATGAGGGTTAGGGTTAGGATTAGGGTTAGGGTAAGGGCTAGGGTGAGTGTGAGGGTGAGGTTTAAGGTTATGGTTATTGGTAGGGTTAGGGAGAGGGTTAGGTTTAGGGTTTGAGTTAGGGTTAGGGTGAGGCTGAAGGTGAGGGTTAGGGTTAGGGTTAGGATTAGGATTAGGGTAAGGGTTAGGGTGAGTGTGAGGGTTATAATTAGGCTTAGGTTTAGGCTGAGGGTGAGGGTGATGGTGAGGGTTAGGGTTAGGTGGAGGGTTAGGGATACTGTTTGGTTGAGCGTTAGGGTTCGGTTATGTTTAGGGTTAGGGTGAGGTTTAGGTTTATGGCGAGCGTGAGGTTTAGAGTTAGGTTGAGGTTTAGGGTTAGTGTTAGGGTTAGGGTGAGGGTTTAGGTTAGGGTTAGGGTGAGGGCTAGGTTGAGGGTGAGTGTTAGGGTTAGTGTTAGATTAAGGTTTAGGGTTAGGGTTAGGGTTAAGGTGAAGGTTCGGTTGAGGGATAAGGTTACAGGGAGGGTGAGGATTAGGGTTAGGATGAGGGTTAGGTTAGTATTAGGGTTAGGGTGAGGGTGAGTGTTAGGATTTCGGTTAGGGTTAGGGTTAGGTTTAGGGTTAGGATTAGTGTTATTGTTAGGGTTAGGCTTAGAGATCTGGTGAGGGTGAGGGTGAGGGTGAGGATTGGGGTTTGGGTAATGGTGAGGTTTAGGGTTAGGGTTAGGAATAGGGTTATGGTGAGGTTGAGGTTGAGGTTTAGGGTTAGATTTAGGGTTAGTTGGAGGATTAGGTCGAGGGTTAGAATTAGGGTTATTTTTAGTGTTAAGGTTCGGGTGAGGGTTAGGTTGAGGTTTAGGGTTATGGTTAGGGTTAGGGTTAGGATTAGGGTGAAGGTGAGGGTGAGGGTGAGGGTTAGGCTTAGGCTTAGGCTTAGGATTAGGCTGAGGGTGAGAGTGGGGGTGAAGATTAGGTTTAGGGTGATGGTTAGGATTAGGGCTAGGGTGAGTGTTAGGATGAGGGTTAGCATTAGGATTAGGGTTAGGGTGAGGGCTAGGGTGAGGGTGAGGGTTAGATAAAGGGTTAGGCTTAGGCTTAGGGTTAGGCTGAGTGTGAGGCTGAGGGTGAGGGTTAGAGTTAGTGTGATGGTGAGGTTTACGATTACGGTGACAGTTAGGATGAGTTTTAGGGTTAGGGTGAGGATTAGGATGAGGATGAGGGTAAGGGTAAGGTGAGGTTTTGGCTGAGGGTGATGTTTAAGATAAGGGTGAGTGTTAGGGTTAGGTTTAGTGTTAGGGTGAGGGTTAGTGTCAGGTTTAGGGTTAGGGTGAGGGTTAGATTGAGGATTAGGGTTAGGGTTAGTGTGAGGTTTAGGGTGAGGATAGGGTTAGGGTTAGGTTTAAGTTGAACCTCAACTGATGGGAATTTGTGAAAGTGTTGAGAATTAGAGCTCAGTTGTTTGGCCCGCCACCACTGTCCATCCAGCACTATGGACGGCACTGCCTACATCTGGCTCTAATTAGTCCACGGTTGTGTTCAACCGAATGACCTCTGCCGGGAACACTCACAATGAGGTTCTGAGTTCTTGCAACGTAGGACCGTTTCACTGCTTTCAAGGATTCTTAGGAAGAAGTCCGGAATATTGCTGCTGTCAGTCCTCCGGCTGTTTCGGGTAAACATCTCCTTGTAAATCCCCCGTGGTTTCTTGTACACCCGTGAAATTTGGACAGGTTATACAGTTTGCATTGCTGCACAATTGCGCCAGCCTAGCTCTGCCTCGGTTGCAAACATTCAGGCGTGGCAACCAGATAGGCTTGTCCCCGTAAGACACTGCCAGCCGACTGGGTATACCTGCTTCCCGTTCTTCTGACCTGAGTGCTACTGATTCCAGGTTTGACGGCTACACTCTACTCAACCGGAGCAGTGAGTTGAACCTCAACTGATGGCACTTTGTGAAAGTGTTGAGAACTAGAGCTCAGTTGTTTGGCACGCCACCACTATCCATCCAGCACTATGGACGGCACTGCCTACATCTGGCTCTAATTAGTCCACGGTTGTGTTCAGCCGAATGACCTCTGCCAGGAACACTCAGAATGAGGTTCTGAGTTATTGCAACATAGGAGCGTTTCACTGATTTCAAGGCTTCTTAGGAAGAATTCCGGAAGCTTGCAGCAGGCAGGCCTCTGGCTGTTCCGGGTGAACATCTCCTTGTAAATCCCCGGTGGTTTCTTGGACAACCCTGAAATTTGGCCAGGTTATGCAGTTTGCATTGATGCACAATGTCGCCTGCCTAGCTCTGCCGCGGTTGCAAACATTCAGGCATGGCAGCCAGATAGGCTGGTCCCCGTAGGACACTGCCAGCAGACTGGGTATATGTGCTTCCCGTTATTTTCAGCTGAATGCTACTGATTCCAGCTTAGACGGCTACACTCTACTCAACCGGAGCAGGGAGTTGAACCTCAACTGATGGCACTTTGTGAAACTGTTGAGAACTAGAGCTCAATTGTTTGGCACGCCACCACTGTCCATCCAGCACTATGGACGGCACTGCCTACATCTGGCTCTAATTACTCCACGGTTCTGTTCAGCCAAATGACCTCTGCCGGGAACACTCAGAATGAGGTTCTGATTTATTGAAACATAGGAGCGTTTCAGTGCTTTCAAGGCTTCTTAGGAAAAATTCCGGAATGTTGCTGCCGGCAGGCCTCAAGCTGTTCCGGGTGAACATCTCCTTGTAAATCCTCCGTGATTTCATGTACACACGTGAAATTTGGCCAGTTTATGCAGTTTAGATTGCTGCACAATTGTGCTAGCCTAGCTCTGTCGCACTTGCAAACATTCAGGCGAGGCAGACAGATAAAGCTGGTCCCCGTGGGACACTGCCAGCGGACTGTGTATATCTGCTTCCCGTTCTTCTCACCTGAGTGCTACTGATTCCAACTTTTACGGCTACACTCTACTCAAACGGTGCAGTTACTGGAACCTCAACTGATGGCACTTTGTGAAAGTGTTGAGCACTGGAGCTCAGTTGTTTGGCAAGCCACCACTGTCCATAGAGCACTATGGACGGCACTGCCTACATCTGGTTCTAATTACTCCACCGTCGTGTTCAGCCAAATGTCCTCTGCCGGGAACACTCAGAATGAGGGTCTGAGTTATTGCAACATAGGAGCGTTTCACTGCTTTCAAGGCTTTTGAGGAAGGATTCCGGAAAATTGCTGTGGGCAGGCCACCGTCTGTTCCGGGTGAACATCTCCTTGTAAATCCCCTGTGGTTTCTTTTACACCCGCGAAATTTGGCAAAGTTATGCAGTTTGCATTGCTGCACAATTGCGCCTGCCTAGCTCTGCCGCGGATGGAAACATTCAGGCGTGGCAGCCAGATTGGCTGGTCCCCGTAAGACACTGCCAGCGAACTGGGTATATTTGCTTCCCGTTCTTCTCACCTAAGTGCTACTCATTCCAACTTTGACGGCTACACTCTACTCAACCGGACCAGTAAGTTGAACCTCAACTTATGGCACTTTGTGAAATTGTTGAGAACTAGAGGTCAGTTGTTTGGCACGCCACCACTGTCCATCCAGCACTTTGGACGCCATTGCCTACCTCTGGCTCTAATTAGTGCACGGTTGTGTTCAGCCGAATGACCTCTGCCGTTAACACTCAGAATGAGGTTCTGAGTAATTGCAACATACGAGCGTTTCACTGCTTTGAAGGCTTCTTTCGAAGAATTACGGAATCTTGTTGCCGGCAGGACTCCGGATGTTCCGGGTGAATATCTCCTGGTAAATCCCCCGTGGTTTCTTGTACAACCCTGAAATTTGGCCAGGTTATGCAGTTTGCATTTCTGCATAATTGCGCCTGCCTAGCTCTCCCACGGTTGCAAACATTCAGGCATGGCAGCCATATAGGCTGGTCCCCGTAGGACACTGCCAGCAGACTGGGTATATCTGCTTCCCGTTCTCACCTGAGTGCTACTGATTCCCGCTTTGACGGCTACACTCTACTCAACCGGAGCATTAAGTTGAACCTCAACTGATGGCACTTTGTGAAAGTGTTGAGAACTAGAGCTCAGTTGTTTGGCACGCCACCACTGTCCATCCAGCACTATGGACGGCACTGCCTACATCTGTCGGTAATTAGTCCACGGTTGTGTTCAGCCGAATGACCTCTGCCGGGAACACTCAGAATGAGGTTCTGAGTTATTGCAACATAGGAGCGTTTCACTGCTTTCAAGGGTTCTTAGGATGAATTCCGGAATCTTGCTGGCGGCAGGCCTCCGGCTGTTCGGGTTAACATCTCTTGTAAATCCCCGGTGGTTTGTAGTACACCCCTAAAATTTGGCCAGGTTATGCAGTTTGCATTGCTGCACAATTGGGCCTGCCTAGCTGTGCCGCGCTTGCAAACATTCAGGCATGGCAACCCGATAGGCTGGTCCCCGTAGGACACTGCCATCAGACTGGTTATATCTGCTTCGCCTTATTCTCAGCTGAGTGCTACTGATTCCAGCTTAGACGGCTACACTCTACTCAACCGGAGCAGTGAGTTGAACCTCAACTGATGCCACTTTGTGAAAGTGTTGAGAACTAGAGCTCAGTTGTTTGGCATGCCACCACCCTCCATCCAGCACTATGGACGACACTGCCTACATCTGGCTCTAATTAGTCCACGGTTCTGTTCAGCCGAATGACCTCTGCTGGGAACACTCATAATGAGTATCTGAGTTATTGCAACATAGGAGCGTTTCACTGCTTTCAAGGCTTCTAAGGAAGAATACCGGAATCTTGCTGCCGGCAGTCCTATGGCTCTTCCGGGTGAACATCTCCTTGTAAATCCCCGGTGGTTTCTTGTACACCCCTGAAATTTGGCCAGCTTATGCAGTTTGCATTGCTGCACAATTGCGCCTGCGTAGCTGTGCCGCGGTTGGAAACATTCAGGCATGGCAGCCAGATAGGCTGGTCCCCGTAGGACACTGCCAGCGGACTGGGAATATCTGCATCCCGTTCTTCTCACCTGAGTGCTACTGATTCCAGCTTTGACGGCTACACTCTACTCAACCGTGGCAGTAAGTTGAACCTCAACTGATGGCACTATGTGAAAGTGTTGAGAACTAGAGCTCAGTTGTTTGGCCCGCCACCACTCTCCGTCCAGCACTATGGATGGCAATGCCTACATCTGGCTCTAATTAGTCCACGGTTGTGTTCAGCAGAATGGCCTCTGCCGGGAACAATCAGAATGAGGTTCTGAGTTATTGCAACATAGGAGCGTTTCAATTCTTTCAAGGCTTCTTAGGAAAAATTCCGGAATGATGCTGCTGGCAGGCCTCGGGCTCTTCCTGATGAACATCGGCTTGTAAATCCCCCGTGGTTTCTTGTACACCCGTGAAATTTGGCCAGGTAATGCAGTTTGCATCGCAGAACAATTGCGCCTGCCTAGCTCTGCCGCGGTTGCAAACATTCAGGCGTAGCAGCCATATAGGCTGGTCCCCGTAGGACACTGCCAGCGGACTGGGTATATCTGCTTCCCGTTCTTCTCACCTGAGTGCTACTGATTCCAGCTTTGACGGCTACACTGTACTCAACCGGAGCAGTAAGTTGAACCTCACTTATGGCACTTTGTGAAAGTGTTGAGAAGTAGAGCTCAGTTGATTGGCACGCCACCACTGTTCATCCAGCACTATAGAAGGCACTGCCTACATCTGGCTCTAATTAGTCCACGGTTGTGTTCAGCCGAATGACCTCTGCCGGGAACACTCAGAATGAAGTTCTGAGATATTTCAACATAGGAGCGTTTCACTGCTTTCAAGGCTTCCTAGGAAGAATTCAGAAATCTTTCTGCAGCCAGGCCTCGGGCTGTTCCGGGTGAAAATCTCCTGGTAAATCCCCCGTGGTTTTTTGTACACCCGTGAAATTTGGCCAGGTTATGCAGTTTGCATTACTGCATAATTGCACCTGCCTAGCTCTGCCACGGTTGCAAATATTCAGGCGTGGCAGACAGATAGGCTGGACCCCGTAGGACATTGCCAGCGTACTGGGTATATCTGCTTCCCGTTCTCACCTGAAGGCTACTGATTCCAGCTTTGATGGCTACACTCTGCTCAACCGGAGCAGTAAGGTGAACTTCAACTTATGGCACTTAGTGAAAGTGTTGAGAACTAGAGCTTGGTTGTTTTGCACGCCAAAACTGTCTATCCAGCACTAAGGACGGCACTGCCTACATTTGGCTCTAATTAGTCCACGGTTGTGTTCAGCCGAATGACCTCTGCCGGGAACACTCAGAATGAGGTTCTGAGTTACTGCAACATAGGAGCGTTTCACTGCTTTCACGGCTTCTTAGGAAGAATTCCGGAAACTTACTGCCGGCAGGCCTCCGGCTTTTCCGGGTGAACATCTCCTTTTAAATCCTCTGTGGTTTCTTGTACACCTGTGAAATTTTTCCAGGTTATGCAATTTGCATTGCTGCACAATTGCGCCTGCCTAGCTCTGCCGCGGTTGCAAACATTCAGGCGTGGCAGCCAGAGAGGCTGGACCCCACAGGACACTGCGAGCAGACTGGCTATATCTGCTTCCCGTTCTTCTCACCTGAGTGCTAATGATTCCAGCTTTGACGGCTACACTCTACTCAATCGGAGCAGTAAGTTGAACCTCAACTGATGGCACTTTGTGAAAGTGTTGAGAACTGGAGCTCAGTTGTTCGGCATGCCACCACTGTCCATCCAGCACTTTGGACGACACTGCCTACATCGGGCTCGAATTAGTCCACGGTTGTGTTCAGTCGAATGACCTCTGCCCGGAACACTCAGAATGAGATTCTGAGTTATTGCAACATAGGAGCGTTTCACTGCTTTCAAGGCTTCTTAGGAAAAATTCCCGACGGAATCTTGCTGCCAGCAGGCCTCCGGCTATTCCGGGTGAACATCTCCTTGTAAAACCCCAGTGGTTTCTTGTACACCCGTGAAATTTGGCCAGGTTATGCAGTTTGCACTGCTACACTATTGCGCCTGCCTAGCTCTGCCGCGGTTGCAAACATTCAGGCGTGGCAGCCAGAGAGGCTGGTCCCTGTAAAACACTGCCAGCGGACTGGGTATATTTGCTTCCCGTTCTTCTCACCAAAGTGCTACTGATTCCATCTTTGACGGCTACACTCTACTCAACCGGAGCAATAAGTTGAACCTCAACTGACGGCATTTTGTGAAAGTGTTGAGAACTAGAGCTCAGTTGTTTGGCACGCCACCACTGTCCATCCAGCACTATGGACGGCACTGCCTACATCTGGCTCTAATTAGTGCACGGTTGTGTTCAGCCGAATTACCTCTGCCGTTAACACTCAGAATGATTTTCTGAGTAATTGCAACATAGGAGCGTTTCACTGCTTCCAAGGCTTCTTTCGAAGAATTCCGGAATCTTGCTGCCGGGAGGACTCCGGCTGTTCCGGGTGAACATCTCCTGGTAAATCCCCCGAGGTTTCTTGTACAACCCTGAAATTTGGCCAGGTTATGCAGTTTGCATTGCTGCACAATTGCGCCTGCCTAGCTCTCCCGCGGTTGCAAACATTCAGGCGTGGCAGCCAGATAGGCTGGTCCCCGTAGGACACTGCCAGCAGACTGGGTATATCTGCTTCCCGGGCTCACCTGAGTGCTACTGATTCCCGCTTTGACGGCAACACTCTACTCAATCGGAGCAGTAAGTTGAACCTCAACTGATGGCACTTTGTGAAAGTGTTGAGAAATAGAGCTCAGTTGTTTGGCACTCCACCACTGTGCATCCAGCACTATGAAAGGCACTGCCTATATCTGGCTCTAATGAGTCCACGGTTGTGTTTAGCTGAATGACCTCTGCCGGGAATACTCAGAATGAGGTTCGGAGTTACTGCAACATATGAGCGATTCAGTACTTTCACGGCTTCTTAGGAAGAATTCCGGAATCTTACTGATGGCAGGCCTCCAGCTGTTCCGGGTGAACATCTCCTTGTAAATCCCCCGTGGATTCTTGTACCCCCGTTTAATTTTGCCAGGTTATGCAGCTGGAATTGCTGCACAATCACGCCTGCGTAGCTCTGCCGCAGTTGCAAACATTCAGGCGTGACAGCCAGATAGGCTGGTCCCCGTAGGACACTGCCAGCGGACTGGGTATATCTGCTTCACATTCTTCTCACCTGAGTGCTACTGATTCCAGCTTTGACGGCTACACTCTACTCACCCGGAACAGTAAGTTGAACCTCAACTTATGGCTCTTTGTGAAAGTGTTGAGAACTAGAGCGCAGCTGTTTGTAATGCCACCACTGTCCATCCAGCACTATGGACGGCACTCCTACATCTGGCTCTACTTAGTCCACGGTTGTGTTTAGCCGAATGACCTCTGCCGGGAACACTCAGAATGAGGTTCTGATTAACTGCAACATAGGAGCGTTTCAGTACTTTCACGGCTTCTTAGGAAGAATTCTGGAATCTTACTGATGGCAGGCCTCCGGCTGTTCCAGGTAAACATCCCCTTTTAAATCACCCGGGGATTCTTGGACACCCGTGAAATTTGGCCAGGTTATGCAGTTTGCATTGCTGCACAATTGCGCCTGCCTAGCTCTGCCGCGGTTGCAAACATTCAGGCGTGGCAGCCAGGAAGGCTGGTACACGTAGGACCCTGCCAGCGGACTGGGTATATCTGCTTCCAGTTCTTGTCACCTGAGTGCTACTGATTCCAGCTTTGAGGGCTACACTCTACTCACCCGGAGCAGTAAGTTGAACCTCAACTTGTGGCACTTTGTGAAAGTGTTGAGGACTAGAGCGCAGTTGTTTGGCACGCCACAACTGTCCATACAACACTATGGAAGGCACTGCCTACATCTGGCTCTAATTAGTCCACGGTTGTGTTCAGCAGAATGACCACTGCCGGGAACGCTCAGAATGAGTTTCTGAGTTATTGCAACATTGGAGCGAACACTGCTTTCAAGGCTTCTTAGGAATGATTCCGGAATCTTGCTGAAGGCAGGCCTCCGGCTGTTCCGGGTGAAAATCTCCTTGTAAATCCCCCGTGGTTTCTTGTACACCCGTGAAATTTGGCCAGGTGATGCAGTTTGCATTGCTACACAATTGCGCCTGCGTAGGTCTGCCGCGGTTGCAAACATTCAGGCCTGGCAGGCACATAGGCTGGTCCTCGTAGGACACTCCCAGCGGACTGGGTATATCTTCTTCCCATTCTTCTCACATTAGCGCTACTGATTCCCGCTTTGACGGCTATACTCTACTCAACCGGAGCAGTAACTTGAACCACAACTTATGGCACTTTGTGAAAGTGTTGAGAACTAGAGCTCTGTTGTTTTGCAGGCCACCACTGTCCATCAAGCACTATGAAAGGCCCAGACTTCATCTGGCTCTAATTAGTCCACGGTTGTGTTCAGCCGAATGACCTCTGCCGGGGACTCTCAGAATGAGGTTCTGAGTTATTGCAACATAGGAGCGTTTCACTGCTTTCAAGGCTTCTTAGGAAGGATTCTGGAATCGTGCTGCAGGCAGGCTTCTGGCTTTTCCGGGTGAACATCTCCTGGTAAATCCCCCGTGGTTTCTTGTACACCCGTGAAATTTGGCCAGGTTATGCATTTTGCATTGCTGCACAATTGCGCCTGCCTAGCTCTGCCGCGATTGCAAACATTCAGGAGTTGCAGCCAGATAGGCTGGTCCCCGTAGGACATTGCCAGCGGACTGGGTATATCTACTTCCCGTTCTACTCACCTTAGTGCTACTGATTCTAGCTTTGACGGCTACACTCTACTAAAGCAGAGCAATAAGGTGAACCTCAACTTGTGGCATTTTGTGAAAGTGTTGATAACTAGAGCTCAGTTGTTTGGCACGCCACCACTGTCCATCCAGCACTATGAAAGACACTGCCTATATTTGGCTCTAATTAGTCCACGGTTGTGTTCAGCCGAATGACCTCTACCGGGAACACTCAGAATGAGGTTCTGAGATATGGCAACATAGGAGCGTTTCACTGCTTTGAAGACTTCTCAGGAAGAATTCCAGAATTCTAGTGCCGGCAGGCCTCCGGCAGTTCCGAGTAAACATCTCCTTGTAAATCCCCCATGGTTTCTTGTACACATGTGCAATTTGACCAGGTTATGCAGTTTGCATTGCTGCACAATTGCGCCTGCCTATCTCTGCCGCGGTTCCAAACTTTCAGGTGTGGCAGCCAGATAGGCTGTTCCCAGTAGGAAACTGCCAGCGGACTGGGTATATATGCTTCCCGTTCTTCTCACCTGAGTGCTACTGATTCCAGCTTTGACGGTTACACTGTACTCAACCGGAGCAGTAAGGTGAACCTCAACTTATGGCCCTTTGTGAACGTGTTGAGAACTAGAGCTCAGTTGTTTGGCACGCCACCACTGTCCATCCAGCACTATGGACGGCACTGCCTACATCTGGCTCTAATTAGTCCACGGTTGTGTTCAGCCGAATGACCTCTGCCGGGAACACTCAGAATGAGGTTTTGAGTTATTTCAAGATAGTAGCGTTTGAATTCTATCTAGGCTTCTTCGGAAGGATTACCGAATCTTGCTGCTGGCAGGCCTCCGGCTGTTTCGGTTGAACATCTCCTTGTAAATCCCCCGTGGTTTCTTATACACCCGTGAAATTTGGCCATGTTATGCAGGTTGCATTGCTGCACAATTGCGCCTGCCTAGCTCTGCCGTGGTTGCAATCATTCAGGCGCGGCAGCCAGATAGGCTGGTCCCCGTAGGACACTGCCAGCGGACTGGGTATATCTGCTTCCCGTTCTTCTCACCTGAGTGCTACTTATTCCAGCTTTGACGGCTACACTCTACTCACCCGGAGCAGTAAGGTGAACCTCAACTTGTGGCACTTTGTGAAAGTCTTGAGAAATCGAGCTCAGTTGTTTGGCACGCCACCACTGTCCATCCAGCACTATGAAAGGCACTGCCTATATCTGGCTCTAATGAGTCCACGGTTGTGTTTAGCTGAATGACCTCTGCCGGGAATACTCAGAATGAGGTTCGGAGTTACTGCAACATATGAGCGATTCAGTACTTTCACGGCTTCTTAGGAAGAATTCCGGAATCTTACTGATGGCAGGCCTCCAGCTGTTCCGAATGAACATCTCCTTGTAAATCCCCCGTGGATTCTTGGACACCCGTGAAATTTGGCCAGGTTATGCAGTTTGCATTGCTGCACAATTGCGCCTGCCTAGCTCTGCCGCGGTTGCAAACATTCAGGCGTGGCAGCCAGAAAGGCTGGTCCACGTAGGACACTGACAGCTGACTGGGTATATCGGCTTCCAATTCTTGTCACCTGAGTGCTACTGATTCCAGCTTTGAGGGCTACACTCTTCTCAACCGGAGCAGTAAGTTGAACCTCAACTTGTGGCACTTTGTGAAAGTGTTGAGAACTAGAGCGCAGTTGTTTGGCACGCCACCTCTGTCCATCCAGCACTATGGAAGGCACTGCCTACATCTCGCTCTAATTAGTACACGGTTTTGTTCTGCCGAATGACCTCTGCCCAAATCAAACAAAATGAGGTTCTGAGTTACTGCAACATAGGAGCGTTTCACTGCTTTCAAGGCTCCTCAGGTAGAATTCCATAATGTTTGTGTCGGCAGGCCTCCCGTAGTTCCGGGTAAACATCTCCTTGTAAATCCCCCGTGGTTTATCTTAAACCCGTGCAATTTGGCCAGGTTATGCAGTTTGCATTGCTGCACAATTGCGCCTGCCGAGCTCTGCCGTGGTTGCAAACATTCAGGCCTGGCAGCCAGATAGGCGGGTCCCCATTGGACACTGCCAGCGGACTGGGTATATCTGCTTCCCGTTCTTCTCACCTGATTGCTACTGATTCCAGCTTTGAAGGTTACACTCTACTCAACCGGAACAGGAAGTTGAACCTCAACTTATGGCCCTTTGTGAAAGTGTTGAGAAGTAGAGCTCTGTTGTTTGGCACGCCACCACTGTCCATCCAGCACTATGGACGGCACTGCCTACATCTGGCTCTAATTAGTCCACGGTTGTGTTCAGCCGAATGACTTCGGCCGGGAACACTCAGAATGAGGTTCTGAGTTTTTGCAACATAGGAGCGTTTCACTGCTTTCAAGGCTTCTTAGGAAGAATTCCGGAATCTTGCTGCCGGCAGGCCTCCTGCTGTTCCGGGTGAAAATCTCCTTGTAAATCCCCCTTGTTTTCTTGTACACCCGGGAAATTCGGCCAAGTTATGCAGTTTGCATTGCTGCACAATTGTGCCGCCTAGCTCTGCCGCGGTTGCAAACATTCAGGCATGGCAGCCAGATAGGCTGGTCCCCGTAGGACACTGCCAGCGTACTGGGTATATCTGCTTCCCGTTCTTCTCAACTGAGTGCTACTGATTCCAGCTTTGACGGCTACACTCAACTCAACCCAACCGGAGCAGTAAGTTGAACCTCCACTTATGTCACTTTGTGAAAGTGTTGAGAACTAGAGCTCAGTTGTTTGGCTCGCCACCACTGTCCATCCAGCACTCTGGACGGCACTGCCTACATCTGGCTCTAATTAGTCCACGGTCGTGTTCAGACCAATGAGCTCTTCCAGAAACACTCAGAATGAGGTTCTGAGTTACTGCAACATAGGAGCGTTTCACTGCTTTCAAGGCTTCTTAGGAAGAATTTCGGAATCTTGCTGCCGGCAGGCCTCCCACTTTTCCGGGTGAACATCTACTTGTAAATCCCCCGTGGTTTCTTGTACACTCGTGAAATTTGACCAGGTTATGCAGTTTGCTTGCTGCACAATTGTGCCTTCCTAGCTCTGCCGCGGTTGCAAACATTCAGGCGTGGCAGAAAGATAGGCTGGTCCCCGAAAAACACTGCCAACGGACTGCGAATATCTGCTTGCCGTTCTTCTCACCTGAGTGCTACTGATTCCAGCTTTGAGGACTACAATCTACTCAACCGGAGCAGTAAGTTGAACCTCAACTTATGGCACTTTGTGAAAGTGTTGAGAACTAGAGCTCAGTTGTTTGGCACGCCACCACTGTCCATCCAGCACTATGGACGGCACTGCCTACATCTGGCTCTAATTAGTCCACGGTTATGTTCAGCCGAATGACCTCTGCCGGGAACACTCAGAATGAGGTTCTGAGTTATTTCAACATAGTAGCGTTTGAATGCTTTCAAGGCTTCTTAGGAAGGATTACGGAATCTTGCTGCCGGCAGGCCTCTGGCTGTTCCGGGTGAACATCTCCTTGTAAATCCCCCGTGGTTTCTTGTACACCCGTGAAATTTGGCCAGGTTATGCAGCTTCCATTGCTGCACAATCACGCCTGACTAGCTCTGCTGCGGTTGTAAACATTCAGGCGTGGCTCCCAGATAGGCTGGTCCCCGTAGGACACTGCCAGCGGACTAGGTATATCTGATTCCCGTTCTTCTCATCTGAGTGCTACTGATTCCTGCTTTGACGGCTACACTCTACTCAACCGGAGCACTAAGTTGAACCTCAACTTATGGCACTTTTTGAACGTGTTGAGAATTAGAGCTCAGTTGTTTGGCACGCCACCACTGTACATCCAGTACTATGGACGGCACTGCCTACATCTGCCTCTTATTAGTCCACGGTTGTGTTCAGCCGAATGACCTCTGCCGGGAACACTCACAATGAGGTTCTGAGTTATTGCAACATAGGAGTGTTTCACTTCTTTGAATGTTTCTCAGGAAGAATTCCGGAATGTTGCTGCCAGCAGGCCTCCGGCTGTTCCGGGTGAACATCTCCTTGTTAATCCTCCGTGGTTTCTTGTACACCCGTGAAATTTGGCCAGGTCATGCAGTTTGCATTGCTGCACAATTGCGCCTGCCTAGCTCTGCCACGGTTGCAAACATTCAGGCGTGGCAACCAGATAGGCTGATCCCCGTAGGAAACTGCCAGCGGACTGGCTATATCTGCTTCCCGTTCTTCTCACCTGAGTGCTACTGATTCCAGCTTTGACGGCTACACTCAACTCAACCCAACCGGAGCAGTAAGTTGAACCTCCACTTATGTCACTTTGTGAAAGTGTTGAGAACTAGAGCTCAGTTGTTTGGCTCGCCACCACTGTCCATCCAGCACTCTGGACGGCACTGCCTACATCTGGCTCTAATTAGTCCACGGTCGTGTTCAGACCAATGAGCTCTTCCAGAAACACTCAGAATGTGGTTCTGAGTTACTGCAACATAGGAGCGTTTCACTGCTTTCAAGGCTTCTTAGGAAGAATTTCGGAATCTTGCTGCCGGCAGGCCTCCCCCTTTTCCGGGTGAACATCTACTTGTAAATCCCCCGTGGTTTCTTGTACACTCGTGAAATTTGACCAGGTTATGCAGTTTGCTTGCTGCACAATTGTGCCTTCCTAGCTCTGCCGCGGTTGCAAACATTCAGGCGTGGCAGAAAGATAGGCTGGTCCCCGAAAAACACTGCCAACGGACTGCGAATATCTGCTTGCCGTTCTTCTCACCTGAGTGCTACTGATTCCAGCTTTGATGGCTACACTCTACTCAACCGGAGCAGTAATTTGAACCTCAATGTATGGCACTTTGTGAAAGTGTTGAGAACTAGAGCTCAATTGTTTGGCACGCCACCACTGTCCATCTAGCACTATGGACGGCACTGCCTACATCTGGCTCTAATTAGTCCACGGTTGTGTTCAGCTGAATGACCTCTGCCGGGAACACTCAGAATGAGGGTCTGAGTTATTGCAACATAGGAGCGTTTCACTGCTTTCAAGGCTTAACATTAAGATTTCCGGAATCTTTTTGCCGGAAGGACTCCGGCTGTTCCAGGTGAACATCTCCTTGTCAATCCCCCGTGGTTTCTTGAACACCCTTGATATTTGGCTAGCTTATGCAGCATGCATTGCTGCACAATTGCGCCTGACTTGCTTTGTGGCGGTTGCAAACATTCAGGCGTTGCAGCCAGATAGGCTGGTCCCCGTAGGACACTGCCAGCGGACTGGGTATAACTGCTTCCCGTACTTCTCAGCTGAGTGCTACTGATTCCAGCTTTGACGGCTACACTCTACTCAACCGGAGCAGTAAGTTGAACTTCAACTTATGGCCCTTTGTGAAAGTGTTGAGAACTAGAGCTCAGTTGTTTGTCACGCCACCACTGTCCATCCAGCACTATGGATGGCACTGCCTACATCTACCTCTAATTAGTCCACGGTTGTGTTCAGCCATATGACCTCTGCCGGGAACACTCAGAATGAGGGTCTGAGTTTCTGCAACTTAGGAGCTTTTCACTGCTTTCAAGGCTTCACAGGAAGAATTCCGGAATCTTGCTGCTGGTAGGCCTCAGGCTGTTCCGGGGGAACATTTCCTTGTAATTCCCCCATGGTTTCTTGTACATCCGTGAAATTTGGCCAGGTTCTGCAACTTGCATTGCTGCAAAATTGCGCCTCCCTGGCTCGGCCACGGTTGCAAACATTCAGGCGTGGCAGCCATAAAGGCTGGTCCCCGTAGGACACTGCCAGCGGACTGGGTATATCTGCTTCACCTTCTTCTCACCTGAGTGCTACTGATTCCAGCTTTGACGGCTACACTCTACTCAACCCGAGGAGTAATTTGAACCTCAACTTATGCCACTTTCTGAAAGTGTAGAGAACTAGAGCTCAGTTGTTGGGCACACCACCACTTCCCATCCAGCCATAAGGACAGCAATGCCTACATCTCCCTCTAATTAGTCCACGGTTGTGTTCAGCCGAATGACAAATGCCGGGAACACTCAGAATGAGGTTCTGGGTTATTGCAACATAGGAGCGTTTCACTGCTTTCAAGGCTTCTTAGGAAGGATTCCGGAATCTTGCTGCCGGCAGGCCTCCGACTCTTCCGGGTGAACATCTCCTTGTAAATCCGCCGTGGTTTCTTGTACACCCGTGAAATTTGGCCAGGTTATGCAGTTTGCATTGCTGCACAATTGCGCCTGCCTAGCTCTGCCACGGTTGCAAACTTTCTGGCCTGGCAGCCAGATAGGCTGGTCCCAGTAGGACACTGCCAGCGGACTGGGTATATCTGCTTCCCATTATTCTCCCCTGAGTGCTACTGATTCTAGCTTTGACGGCTACACTCTACTTAACCGGAGCAGTAAGTTGAACCTCAACTTATGGCACTTTGTGAAAGTGTTGAGAACTAGAGCTCAGTTGTTTGGCACATCACTACTGTCCATGCAGCACTATGGACGGCACTGCCTACATCTGGCTCTAATTAGTCCAGTGTTGTGTACAGCCGAATGACCTCTGCCCATAACACTCAGAATGATGTTCTGAGTTACTGCAACATAGGAGCGTTTCACTGATTTCAAGGCTTCTTAGGAAGAATTCCGGCATCTTGCTGCCGGCAGGCCTCCTGCTGTTCCGGGTGAAAATCTCCTTGTAAATCCCCCGTATTTTCTTGTACACCCGTGAAATTTGGCCAAGTTATGCAGTTTGCATTGCTGCACATTTGCGCCTGCCTAGCTCTGCCGCGGTTGTAAACATTCAGGCGTGGCAGCCAGATAGGCTGGTCCCCGTAGGACACTGCCAGCGGACTGGGTATATCTGCTTCCCGTTCTTCTCAATTGAGTGCAACTGATTCCAGCTTTGACGGCTACACTCAACTCAACCGGAGCAGTAAGTTGAACCTCCACTTATGGCACTTTGTGAAAGTGTTGAGAACTAGAGCTCAGTTGTTTGGCTCGCTACCACTGTCCATCCAGCACTCTGGAAGGCACTGCCTACATCTGGCTCTAATTAGTCCACGGTTGTGTTTAGCCGAATGACCTCTGCCTGGAACACTCAGAATGACGTTCTGAGTTATTGCAACATAGGAGCGTTTCACTGCTTTCAAGGCTTCTCAGGCAGAATTCCAGAATGTTGGTGACGGCAGGCCTCCGGCGGTTCCGGGTGAACATCTCCTTGTAAATCCCCTGTGCTTTCTTTTACACCAGTGAAATTTGGCTAGGTTATGCAGTTTGCATTGCTGCACAATTGCGCCTGCCAAGGTGTGGCTGGGGTGCAATCATTCAGGCGTGGCAGCCAGATATGCTGGTCTCCTTAGGACACTGCCAGTAGATTGGGTATATCTGCTTCCCGTTCTTCTCACTTGAGTCCTACTTATTCCAGCTTTGACGGCTACACTCTACTCAACCGGAGCAGTAAGTTGATCCTCAACTTATGGCACTTTTTGAAAGTGTTGAGAATTAGAGCACTATGGACGGCACTGCCTACATCTTGCTCTAATTAATCCATGGTTGTGTTCAGCGGAATGACCTCTGTCTGAAACACTCAGAATCAGGTTCTGAGTTACTGCCACATATGAGCGTTTCACTGCTTTCAACGCTTCTTAGGAACGATTCTGGAATCTTGGTGCCGGCAGGCCTCCGGCTGTTCCGTGTGAACACCTCCTTGTAAATCACCCGTGGTTTCTAGTACACCCGTGAAAATTGGCAGGGTTATGCAGTTTGCATTGCTGCACAATTGCGGCTGCCTACATCTACCACGGTTGCAACCATTCAGGCGTGGCAGCCAGATAGGCTGGTCTCCGTAGGACACTGCCGGCGGACTTCGTCTATCTGCTTCCCGTTCTTCTCACCTGAGTGCTACTGATTCCAGCTTTGACACTACACTCTACTCAACCGGAGCAGTAAGTTGAACCTCAACTTATGGCTCTTTGTGAAAGTGTTGAGAACTAGAGCTCAGTTGTTCGGCACGCCACCACTGTCCATCCAGTACTACGGACAGCACTGCCTACATCTGGCTGAATTAGTCCACGGTTGGGTTCAGCCGAATGACCTCTGCCGGGAACACTCAGAATGAGGTTCTGAGTTATTGGAACATAGGAGTGTTTCACTGCTGTCAAGGCTTCTCAGGAAGAATTCCAGAATGTTGGTGCCGGCAGTCCTCGGGCTGTTCCCAGTGAACATCTCCTTATAAATCCCCGGTGGTTTCTTGAACACCCGTGAAATTTGGCCAGGTTATGCAGTTTGAATTGCTGCACAATTGCGCCTGCCTAGCTCTGCCGTGGTTGCAAACATTCAGGCGTGGCAGCCAGTTGGCCTGTACCCATAGGACACTGCCAGGGGACTGGCTAGATCTGCTTCCCGTTCTTCTCCCCTGAGTGCTACTGATTCCAGCTTTGAAGGCTACACTCTACTCAACCGGAGCAGTCAGTTGAACCTCACCTTATGGCACTTTGTGAAAGTGTTGAGAACTACAGCTCAGTTGTTTGGCACGCCACCACTGTCCATCCAGCACTATGGAAGGCACTTCATACATCTGGCTCTAATTAGTCCACTGTTGTGTTCAGCCAAATGACCTCTGCCGGGAACACTCAGAATGAGGTTCTGAGTTATTGCAACATAGGAGCGTTTCAATGCTTTCAAGGCTTCTCAGGAACAATTCGGGAAGGTTCCTGTGGGCAGGCCTTCGGCTGTTTTGGGTGAACATCTCCTTGTAAATCCCCCGTGGTTTCATGTACACCCGGGAAATTTGGCCAGGTTATGCAGTTTGCATTGCTGCACAATTGCGCCTACCTAGCTCTACCGGGTTTGCAAACATTCAGGCGTGGCAGCCAGATAGGCTGGTCCCCGTAGGACACTGCCAGCGGACTGGGTATATCTGCTTCCCGTTCTTCTCACCTGAGTGCTACTGATTCCATCTTTGACGGCCACACTCTAATCACCCGGAGGAGTAAGGTGAACCTCAACTTAAGGCACTTTGTGAAAGTGTTGAGAACCAGAGCTCAGTTGTTTGGCACGCCACCACTGTCCATCCAGCACTATGGAGGGCACTGTCTACATCTGCCTCTAATTAGTCCACGGTTGTGTTCAGCCCAATGACCTCTGCATTATGAGGTTCTGAGTTCCTGCAACATAGGAGTGTTTCAGTGCTTTCAAGGATTCTTAGGAAGAATTCCGGAATCTTGCTGCCGGCAGGCCTCCCGCTGTTCCGGGTGAACATCTCCTTGGATATCCCCCGTGGTTTCATGTACAACCGTGAAATTTGACCGGATTATGCAGTTTTCATTGCTGCACAATTGGGCCTCCCTAGCTCTGCCGCGGTTGCAAACATTCAGGCGTGGCAGCCAGATAGGCTGGTCCCCGTCGGACACTGCCAGCGGACTGGGTATATCTGCTTCCCGTTCTTCTCACCTGAGTGCTGCTGATTTCAGGTTTGACGGCTAAACTCTACTCAACCGGAACAGTAAGTTGAACTTCAACTTATGGCCCTTTATGAAAGTGTTGAGAACTAGAGCTCAGTTGTTTGGCACACCACCACTCTCCTCCAGCACTATGGACGGCACTGCTTACATCTGGCTCTAATTAGTCCACGGTTGTGTTCAGCCGAATGACCTCTGCCGGGAACACTCAGAATGAGGTCTGAGTTACTGCAACATAGGAGCATATCCCTGCTTTCAAGGCTTCTTAGGAAGAATTCCGGAATCTTGCTGCCGGCAGGCCTCCGGCTGTTCCGGGAGAACATCTCCTTTTAAATCACCCATGATTTCTTGTAAATCCGTGCAATTTGGCCAGGTTATGCAGTTTGCATTGCTGCACAATTGCGCCTGCCTAGCTCTGGCGCATTTGCAAACATTCAAGCGTGGCAGCCAGATCGGCTGGTCCCCATAGGACACTGCCAGCGGACTGGGTATATCTGCTTCCCATTCTTCTCACCTGATTGCTACTGATTCCAGCTTTGACCGTTACACTTTACTTAACCGGAGCTGTAAGTAGAACCTCAACTTATGGCACTTTGTGAAAGTTTTGAGACCTAGAGCTCAGTTGTTTGGCACTCCACCACTGTCCATCCAGCACTCTGGATGGCACTGCCTACATCTGGCTCTAATTAGTCCACGGTTGTGTTCAGCCGAATGATCTCTACCGGGAACACTCAAAATGAGGTTCTGAGTTACTGTAACTTAGGAGCGTTTCACTGCTTTCAAGGCTTCTTAGGAAGCATTCCGGAATCTTGCTGCCGGCAAGCCTCCGGCTGTTCTGGGTGAACATCTCCTTGTAAATCCCCCGTGGTTTCTTGTACACCCGTGATATTTGGCCAGGTTATTCAGTTTGCATTGCTGCACAATTGCGCCTGCCTAGATCTGTGGTGCTTGCAAACATTCAGGCGTGGCATCCAGATAGGCTGGTCCCCGTTGGACACTGCCAGCAGACTAGGTATATCTGCTTCCCGTTCTTCTCACCTGAGTGCTACTGATTCCAGCTTTGACGGCTACACTCTACAAAACCGGAGCAGTAAGTAGAACCTCAACTTATGGCACTTTGTGAAAGTGTTGGGAACTAGAGCTCAGTTATTTGGCACGCCACCACTGTCCATCCAGCACTATGGATGGCACTGCGTATATCTGGCTCTAATTAGTCCACGGTTGTTTTCAGCCAAATGACCTCTGTCGGGAAAACTCAGAATGAGGTTCTGAGTTATTGCAACATAGGAGCGTTTCACTGCTTTCAAGGCTTCTCAGGAAGGATTCCGGAATCTTGCTATAGGCAGTCCTCCGGCTCTTCCGGGTAAACATCTCCTTGTAAATCCCCCGTGGTTTCTTGTACACCCGTGATATTTGGCCAGGTTATGCAGTTTGCATTGCTGCACAATTGTGCCTTCCTATCTCTGCCGCGGTTGCAAACATTCAGGCGTGGCAGCCCGATAGGCTGGTCCCCGCAGGACACTGCCAGTGGAATGGGTACATCTGCTTACCATTCTTCTCACCTGAGTGCCACTGATTCCAGCTTTGACGGCTACACTCTACTCAAACGGAGCAGTAAGTTGATCCTCAACTTATGGCACTTTGTGAAAGTGTTGAGAATTAGAGCTCAGTTGTTTGGCACGCCACCACTGTCCATCCAGCACTATGGACGGCACTGCCTACATCTTGCTCCAATTAATCCATGGTTGTGTTCATCGGAATGACCTCTGTCTGAAACACTCAGAATCAGTTTCTGAGTTACTGCCACATATGAGCGTTTCACTGCTTTCAACGCTTCTTAGGAACGATTGGGGAATCTTGGTGCCGGCAGGCCTCCGGCTGTTCCGGGTGAACACCTCCTTGTAAATCACCCGTGGTTTCTTGTACACCCGTGAAAATTGGCTAGGTTATGCAGTTTGCATTGCTGCACAATTGCGGCTGCCTACATCTACCACGGTTGCAACCATTCAGGCGTGGCAGCCAGATAGGCTGGTCTCCGTAGGACACTGCCAGCGGACTTCGTCTATCTGCTTCCCGTTCTTCTCACCTGAGTGCTACTGATTCCAGCTTTGACACTACACTCTACTCAACCGGAGCAGTAAGTTGAACCTCAACTTATGGCTCTTTGTGAAAGTGTTGAGAACTAGAGCTCAGTTGTTTGGCACGCCACCACTGTCCATCCAGTACTACGGACGGCACTGACTACATCTGGCTGAATGAGTCCACGGTTGGGTTCAGCCGAATGACCTCTGCCGGGAACACTCAGAATGAGGTTCTGAGTTATTGGAACATAGGAGTGTTTCACTGCTGTCAAGGCTTCTCAGGAAGAATTCCAGAATGTTGGTGCCGGCAGTCCTCGGGCTGTTCCCAGTGAACATCTCCGTGTAAATCCCCCGTGGTTTCTTGAACACCAATGAAATTTGGCCAGGTTATGCAGTTTGAATTGCTGCACAATTGCGCCTGACTAGCTCTGCTGCGGTTGCAAACATTCAGGCGTGGCAGCCAGTTGGCCTGTACCCGTAGGACACTGCCAGGGGACTGGCTAGATCTGCTTCCCGTTCTTCTCCCCAGAGTGCTACTGATTCCAGCTTTGACGGCTACACTCTAATCACCCGGAGGAGTAAGGTGAACCTCAACTTAAGGCACTTTGTGAAAGTGTTGAGAACCAGAGCTCAGTTGTTTGGCACGCCACCACTGTCCATCCAGCACTATGGACGGCACTGCCTATATGTGGCTCTAATGAGTCCACGGTTGTGTTCAGCCGAATGACCTCTGCCGGGAACACTCAGAATGAGGTCTGAGTTACTGCAACTTAGGAGCGTATCCCTGCTTTCAAGGCTTCTTAGGAAGAATTCCGGAATCTTGCTGCCGGCAGGCCTCCGGCTGTTCCGGGTGAACATCTCCTTTTAAATCCCCCATGATTTCTTGTAAATCCGTGCAAATTGGCCAGGTTATGCAGTTTGCATTGCTGCACAATTGAGCCTGCCTAGCTCTGCCGCATTTCCAAACATTCAGGCATGGCAGCCAGATAGGCTGGTCCCCGTAGGACACTGCCAGCGGACTGGGTATATCTGCTTCCCATTCTTCTCACCTAATTGCTACTGATTCCAGCATTGAAGGCTACACTCTACTCAACGGGAGCAGTAAGTTGAACCTCAACTTATGTCACTTTGTGAAAGTATTGAGAACGAGAGCTCAGTTGTTTGGCACGCCACCCCTGTCCATCCAGCACTATGGACGGCACTGCCTATATCTGGCTCTAATTAGTCCACGGTTGTGTTCAGCCGAATGACCTCTGCCCAGAAAACTCAGAATGATTTTCTGAGTTATTGAAACAAAGGAGTGTTTCACTTCTTTCAAGGCTTCTTAGGAAGGATTCAGGAATCATTCTGCCGGCAGGTTTCCAGCTTTTCCGGGTGAACATCTCCTTGTAAATCCCCGGTGGTTTCTTGTACACCCGTGATATTTGGCCAGGTTATGCAGTTTGCATTGCTGCACAATTGCGCCTGCCTAGCTCTGCCGCGGTTGCAAACATTCAGGCGTGGCAGCCAGAGAGGCTGCTCCCTGTAGGACACTGCCTGCGGATTGGGTATATCGGCTTCCCGTTCTTCTCACCTGAGTGCTACTTATTCCCGCTTTGATGGTTACAATCTACTCAACCGGACCAGTAAGTTGAACCTCAACTGAAGGCATTTTGTGAAAATATTGTGAAATAGAGCTCAGTTGTTTGGCATGCCACAACTGTCCATCCAGCAATATGGAAGGCACTGCCTACATCTGGCTCTAATTAGTCCACGGTTTTGTTCAGCCGAATGACCTCTGCCGGGAACACTCAGAATGATGTTCTGAGTTATTGCAACATAGGAGCATTTCACTGCTTTCAAGGCTTCTCAGGAAGAATTCGGGAAGGTTCCTGCAGGCAGGCCTCCGGCTGTTCCGGGTGAACCTCTCCTTGTAAACCCCCGTGGTTTCGTGTACACTTGTGAAATTTGGCCAGGTTATGCAGTTTGCATTGCTGCACAATTGCGCCTGCCTAGCTCTGCCGCATTTGCAAACATTCAGGCGTGGCAGCCAGATAGGCTGGTCCCCGTAGGACACTGCCAGCGGACTTGGTATATCTGCTTCCCCTTCTAATCACCTGAGGGCTACTGGTTCCACCTTTCCCGGCTACACTCTATTCAACCAGAGGAGTAAGTTGAACCTCAACTTATGGCACTTTGTGAAAGTGTTGAGAACTAGAGCTCATTTGTTTGGGACGCCACCACTGTCCATCCAGCACTATGGACGGCACTGCCTACATCTGGCTCTAATTATTCCACGGTTGTGTTCAGCCGAATGACCTCTGCCGGGATCACTCAGAATGAGGTTCTGAGTTACTGCAACATAGCAGCATTTCACTGCTTTCAAGGCTTCTTAGGAAGAATTCTGGAATCTTGCTGCAGGCAGGCCTCCTGCTGTTCCGGTTGAACATCTCCTTGTAAATCGCCCGTGGTTTCTTGTACACCCGTGAAATTTGGCCAAGTTATTCAGTTTGCATTGCTGCACAATTGTGCATCCCTAGCTGTGCCGCGGTTGCAAACATTCAAGTGTGGCAGCCCGATATGCTGGTCCCCCTAGGACACTGCCAGTGGACTGGGTATATCTGCTTCCCGTTCTTCTCACCTGAGAGCTACTGATTCCATGTTTCGCGGCTACACTCTACTCCACCGGAGCAGTAAGTTGAACCTCAACTTAAGGCATTTTGTGAAAATGTTGAGAAATACAGCTCAGTTGTTTGGCACCCCACCACAGTCCATCCAGCACTATGGACGGTACTGCCTACATCTGGCTCTATTTAGTCCACGGTTGTGTTCAGCCGAATGACCTCTGTCGGGAACACTCAGAATGAGGTTCTGAGTTACTGCAACATAGGAGCGTTTCACTGCTTTGAAGGCTTCTTAGGTAGAATTCCGGAATATTGCTGAGGGCAGGACTCCGGCTTTTCTGGTTGAACATCTCCTTGTAAATCCCCCGTGGTTTCTTGTACACCCGTGAAATTTGGCCAGGTTATGCAGTTTGCATTGCTGCACAATTGCGCCTGCCTAGCTATGCCGCGTTTGCAAACATTCAGGCGTGGCAGCCAGATAGGCTCGTGCCCGTAGGACACTGCAATTGGAGTGGGTATATCTGCTTCCCGTTCTTCTTACCTGAGTGCTAATGATTCCAGCTTTGACAGCTACACTCTACTCAACAGGAGCAGTAAGTTGAACCTCAACTTATGGCATTTTGTGGAAGTGTTGACAAGTAGAGATCAATTATTTGGCACTCCACCACTGTCCATCCAGCACTATGGACGGCACTGCCTACATCTGGCTCTAATTAGTCCAAGGTTGTTTTCAGGTGAATGACCTCTGCCGGGAACACTCAGAATGAGGTTCTGAGTTATTGCAAAATAGGAGCTTTTCACTGCTATCCAGGCTTCTTAGGAAGAATTCAGGAATCTTACTGCCGGCAGTCCTCCGGCTATTCCTCGTGATCATCTCCTTGTAAATCCCCCGTGGATTCTTGTACACCCATGAAATTTGGCCAGGTTATGCAGTTTGCATTGTTGCACAATTGCATTTGCTTAGGTCTGCCACGGTTGCAAATCTTCAGGCGTGGCAGCCAGATAGGTTGGTCCCCGTAGGACACTGCCAGAGGACTGGGTATATCTGCTTCCCGATCTACTCACCTGAGTGCTACTTATTCCAGCTTTGAAGGCTACACTCTAATCAACCGGAGCAGTAAGTTGAACCACAAGTTATGGCACTTTGTGAAAGTGTTGTGAACTTGAGCTCTGTTGTTTGGCACGCCACCACTGTCCATCCAGCACGATGGACGGCACTGCCTCCATCTGGCTCTAATTAGTCCACGGTTGAGTTCAGCCGAATGACCTCTGCCGGGAACACTCAGAATGAGGTTCTGAGTTATTGCAACATAGGAGTGTTTCGCTGCTTTCAAGGCTTCTTAGGAAGGATTCTGGAATCTTGCTGCCGGCTTGCCTCCGGCTGTTCCGGGTGAACATCTCCTTGTAAATCCCCCGTGGTTTCTTGTACACCCGTGAAATTTGGATAGGTTATGCAGTTTGCATTGCTGCACAATTGCGCCTGACTAGCTCCGCCTCAGTTGCAAACATTCAGTCCTAGCAGCTAGATAGGCTGATCACCGTAGGACCCTGCCAGCGGACTGGGTATATCTGCTTCCTGTTCTTCTCACCTGAGTGCTACTGATTCCAGGTTTGACGGTTAAACTCTACTCACCCGGAGCAGTAAGGTGAACCTCAACTTATGGCACTTTGTGAAAGTGTTGAGAACTAGAGCGCAGTTGTTTGGCACGCCACTAATGTCCATCCAGCACTATGGACGGCAATGCCTACATCTGGCTCTAATGAGTCCACGGTTGTGTTCAGCCGAATGTCCTCAGCCGGGAACACTCAGAATGAGGTTCTGAGTTACTGCAACATAGGAGCGTTTCATTGCTTTGAAGGATTCTTAAGAAGAATTCTGGAATCTTGCTGCCAGCAGGCCTCCGGCTGTTCCGGGTGAACATCTACTTGTAAATCCCCCTTGGTTTCTTGTACACCCGTGAAATTTGGCCAGGTTTTGCAGCTCTCATTCCTGCACAATAGCGCCTGCCTAGCTCTGCCGCGGTTGCAAACATTCAGGAGTGGCAGCCAGATAGGCTGGTCCCCGTAGGACACTGCCAGCGGACTGGCTATATCTGCTTCCCGTTCTTCTCACCTGAGTGCTACTGATTCCAGCTTTGACGGCTATACTCTACTCAACCGGAGGAGTAAGTTGAACCTCAACTTGTGGCACTTTGTGAAAGTGTTGAGAACTAGAGATCAGTTGTTTTGAAGGCCACCACTGTCCATCAAGCACTATGAACGGCCCTGCCTTCATCTGGCTCTAATTAATCAAAGGTTGTGTTCATCCGAATGACCTCTGCCGGGAACCCTCAGAATGAGGTTCTCAGTTATTGCAACATAGGAGCGTTTCAGTGATTTCAAGGCTTCTCAGGAAGAATTCCGGAATGTTGCTGCCGGCAGGCCTCCGGCTGTTCCGGTTGAACATCTCCTTGTAAATCCCCCGTGGTTTCTTGTACACCCGTGAAATTTGGCCAGGTTATGCAGTTTGCATTGCTGCACAATTGCGCCTGCCTAGCTCTGCCGCGGGTGCAAACATTGAGGTGTGGCAGCCAGATAGGCTGGTCCCCGTTAGACACTGCCAGCGGACTGGGTATATCTGCTTTCCGTTCTTCTCACCTGAGTGCTACTGATTCCAGCTTTGAGAGCTACACTCTACTCACCCGGAGCAGTAAGTTGAACCTCAACTTATGGCACTTTGTAAAAGTGTTGAGAACTAGAGCGCAGTTGTTTGGCATGCCACCACTGTCCATTCAGCACTATTGACGGCACTGCCTACATCTTGCTCTAATTAGTCAACTGTTGTGTTTAGCCGAATGACCTCTGACGGGAACACTCAGAATGAGGTTCTCAGTTATTGCAACATAGGAGCGTTTCAGTAATTTCAAGGCTTCTCAGGAAGAATTCCGGAATGTTGCTGCCGGCAGGCTTCCGGCTGTTCCGGGTGAACATCTCCTCGTAAATCCCCCGTGGTTTCTTGTACACCCGTGAAATTTGGCCAGGTTATGCAGTTTGCATTGCTGCACAATTGCGCCTACCTAGCTCTGCCTCGGGTGCAAACATTGAGGCGTGGAAGCGAGATAGGCTGGTCCCCGTTAGACACTGCCACCAGACTGGGTATATCTGCTTCCCTTTCTTCTCACCTGAGTGCTACTGATTCCAGCTTTAACGGTTACACTGTACTCACCCGGAGCAGTAAGGTGAACCTCAACTTATGGCACTTTGTGAAAGTGTAGAGAACTAGAGCTCAGTTTTTTGGCACGCCACCACTGTCCATCCAGCACTATGGGCGGCACTGCATACATCTGGCTCTAATTAGTCCACGGTTGTGTTCAGCCGAATGACCTCTGCCCGGAACACTCAGAATGAAGTTCTGAGTTATTGCAATATAGGAGCGTTTCACTGCTTTCAAGGCTTCTGAGGAAGGATTCCGGAATGATGCTGCCGGCAGGCCTAAGTCTGTTCCTGGTGAATATCTCCTTATAAATCCCCAGTGGTTTCTTGTAAACCCGTGAAATTTGGCCAGGTGATGCAGTTTGTATTGCTGCACAATTACGCCTGCCTAGCTCTGTCGCGGTTGCAAACATTCTGGCCTGGCCGCCAGATAGTCTGGTCCCCGTAGGACACTGCTAGCGGACTGGGTATATCTGCTTCCCGTTCTTCTCACTTGAGTGCTACTGATTCCAGCTTTGACGGCTACACTCTACTCAACTGGAGCAGTGAGTTGAACCTCAACTTTTGTGCCTTTGTGAAAGTGTTGAGAACTAGAGCTCAGTTGTTTGGCACGCCACCACTGTCCATCCAGAACTATGGACAGCACTGCCTACATCTGTCTCTAATTAGTCCACGGTTGTTTTCAGCCGAATGACCTCTGCCGGGAACACTCAGAATGAGGTTCGGAGTTATTGCAACATAGGAGCGTTTTACTGCTTTCAAGGCTTCTTAGGAAAAATTCCGGAATATTGCTGCTGGTAACCCTCCATCTCTTCCTGATGAACATCGGCTTGTAAATCCCCCGTGGTTTCTTGTACACCCGTGAAATTTGGCCAGGTTATGCAGTTTGCATTGCTGCACAATTGCGCATGCCTAACTGTGCCGCGGTTGCAATCATTCAGGCGTGGAAGCCAGATAGTCTGTAAAACACAGCCAGCGGACTGGGTATATCTGCTTCCCGTTCTTCTCACCTGAGTGCTACTGATTCCAGGTATGACAGCTATTCTCTACTCACCCGGAGCAGTAAGATGAACCTCAACTTATGGCACTTTCTGAAAGTGTACAGAACTCGAGCTCAGTTGTTTGGCACGCCACCAGCGTCCATCCAGCACTATGGACGGCACTGCCTACATCTGGCTCTAATTACTCCACGGTTGTGTTCAGCCAAATGACCTCTGCCGGGAACACTCAGAATGAGGTTCTGAGTTACTGTAAAATAGGAGCATTTCACTTTTTTAAGGCTTCTTAGGAAGGATTCCGGAATCTTTCTGCCGGCAGGCTTCCGGCTGTTCCGGGTGAACATCTTCTTGTAAATCCCCCGTGCTTTCTTGTACACCCGTGATATTTGGCCAGGTTATGCAGTTTGCATTGCTGCACAATTGCGCCTGCGTAGCTCTGTCGTGGTTGCAAACACTCAGTCGTGGCAGCCAGATAGGCTGGTCCCCGTAGAACACTGCCAGTAGACTGGTTATATCTGCTTACCGTTCTTCTCACCTGAGTGCTACTGATTCCAGCTTTGATGGCTACACTCTACTCAACCGGAGCAGTAAGTTGAACCTCAACTGATGGCACTTTGTGAAAGTGTTGAGAACTAGAGCTCACTTGTTTGGCACGCCACCAGTGTCCATCCAGCACTATGGATGGCACTGCCTACATCTGGCTCTAATTAGTCCACGGTTGTGTTCAGCCAAATTTCCTCGGCCAGGAACACTCAGAATGAGGTTCCAAGTTGTTGCAATATAAGAGCGTTTCACTGCTTTCAAGGCTTCTAAGGAAGAATTCCGGAATCTTGCTGCCGGCAGGCCTCCGTCTACTCTGGGTGAACATCTCCTTCTAAATCCCCGGTGGTTTCTTGTACACCCGTGAAATTTGGCCAGGTTTTGCAGTTTGCATTGCTGCACAATTGCGCCTGCCTAGCTCCGCCAGGGTTGCAAACATTCAGGCGTGGCAGCTAGATAGACTGGTCCCCGTAGGACACTGCGAGCAGACTTTGTATATATGCTTCCCGTTCACACCTGAGTGCTACTGATTCCCGCTTTAACGTCTACACTCTCTTCAACGGGAGCAGTTAGTTGAATCTCAACTGACGGCACATAGTGAAAGTGTTGAGAACTAGAGCTCAGTTGTTTGGCACGCCACTACTATCCATCCAGCGCTATGGACGGCACTGCCTACATCTGGCTCTAATTAGTCCACGGTTGTGTTCAGACAAATGAGCTCTGCCGGGAACATTCAGAATGAGGTTCAGAAATATTGCAACATAGGAGGGTTTCACTGCTTTCAAGGCTTCTTAGGAAGAATTCCCGAATTTTGCTGGCGGCAGGCCTCTGGCTGTTACGGGTGAACATCTCCTTGTAAATCCCCCGTTTTTTCTTGTCCACCCGTGAAATTTTGCCAGGTTATGCAGTTTGCATTGCTGCACAATTGCGCCTGCGTAGCTGTGCCCCAGTTGCAAACATTCAGGCGTGGCAGCCAGATAGGCTGGTCCTCGTAGGACACTGCCAGAGGACTGGGTATATTTGCTTCCCGATCTTCTCACCTGAGTGCTACTGATTGCAGCTTTAACGGATACACTCTACTCAACCGGAGCAGTAAGTTGAACCTCAACTGATGGCACTGTGAGAAAGTTTTGAGAACTAGAGGTCAGTTGTTTGGCACGCCACCACTGTCCATCCAGCACTATGGAAGGCACTGCCTACATCTGGCTCTAATTAGTCCAGGGTTGTGTTCATCCGAATGACCTCTGCCGGGAACACTCAGAATGAGGTTCTGAGTTATTGCAACATAGGAGCGTTTCCCTGCTTTCAAGGCTACTCAGGCAGAATTCCAGAATGTTGGTGCTGTCAGGCCTGCGGCTGTTCCAGGTAAACATCTCCTTGTAAATCCCCCGTGGTTTCTTGTACACCCGTGAAATTTGGCCAGGTTATGCAGTTTGCACTGCTGCACAATTGCATCTGCCTAAGTCTGCCACGGTTGCAAACATTCAGGCGTGGCAGCCATAGAGGCTGGTCCCCGTAGGACACTGCCAGAGGACTGGGTATATCTGCTTCCGGTTCTACTCACCTGAGTGCTACTGATTCCAGCTTTGAAGGCTACACTCTACTCAACCGGAGCAGTAAGTTGAACCACAACTTATGTCACTTTGTGAAAGTGTTGAGAACTAGAGCTCTGTTGTTTGCACGACACCACTGTCCATCCAGCACTATGGACGGCACTGCCTACATCAAGCTCTAATTAGTCCACGGTTGTGTTCAGCCGAATGACCTCTGCCGGGAACACTCAGAATGAGGTTCTGAGTTATTGAAACATAGGAGCCTTTCACTGCTTTCAAGGCTTCTCAGGCAGAATTCCAGAATGTTGGTGCCTTCAGGCCTCTGTTTGTTCCGGGTGAACATCTCCTTGTAAATCCCCCGGGGTTTCTTGTACACCCGTGAAATTTGGCCAGGTGATTCATTGCTGGACAATTGCGCTTGCCTAGCTCTGCCGCGATTGCAAACATTCAGGAGTCGCAGCCAGATAGGCTGGTCCCCGTAGGAAACTGCGAGCGGACTGGGTATATCTGCTTCCCTTTCTACTCACGTGACTGCTACTAATACCAGCTTTGAAGGCTACACTCTACTCAACCAGAGCAGTAAGTTGAACCTCAACTTATGGCCCTTTGTGAAAGTGTTGAGAACTAGAGCTTAGTTGTTTGGCACGCCACCACTGTCCATCGAGCACTACGGACGGCACTGCCTACATCTGGTTCTAATTAGTCCACGGTTGTGTTCATCCCAATGACCTCTGCCTGGAACACTCAGAATGAGGTTCTGAGTTATTGCAACATAGGAGCATTTCACTGCTTTCAAGGCTTCTTAGGAAGAATTCCGTAATATTGCTGCAGGAAGGCCTCCGGCTGTTCCGGGTGAACATCTCCTTGTAAATCACCCATGGTTCCTTGTCCACCCATGAAATTTGGACAGGTTATGCAGTTTGCATTGCTGCACAATTACACCTGCCTAGCTCTGCCGCGGTTGCAAACATTCAGTTGTGGCAGCCAGATAGGCTGTTCCCCGTAGGACACTGCCAGCGGAATGGGTTTCTCTGCTTCCCGTTCTTCTCACCTGAGTGCTACTGATTCCAGCTTTGAAGGCTACCCTCTACTCAACCGGAGCAGTAAGTTGAACCTCAACTGATGGAAATTTGTGAAAGTGTTGAGAACTAGATCTCAGTTGTTTGGCACGCAACCACTGTCCATCCAGCACTATGGACGGCACTGCCTATATCTGGCTCTAATTAGTCCACGGTTATATTCAGCCGAATGACCAATTCCAGGAACACGCAGAATGAGGTTCTGTGATACTTCAACATACGTGCGTTTCACTGTTTTCAAGGCTTCTTAGGAAGAATTCCGGAATCTTGCTGCTGAGAGGCCTGCTGCTCTTCTGGGTGAACATCTCCTTGTAAATCCCCCGTGGTTTCTTGTAAACCCATGAAATGTGGCCAGGTTATGTAGTTTGCATTGCTGCACAATTGTGCCTACCTAGCTTTGCCTCGGTTGCAAACATTCAGGCGTGGCAGCCAGATAGGCTGGTCCCTGTAGGACACTGCCAGTGGACCGGGTATATCTGCTTCCCGTTCTTCTCAACTGAGTGCTACTGATTCCAGCTTCGAAGGCTACACTCTACTCAACCGGAGCATTAAGTTGAACCTCAACTGATGGCAATTTGTGAAAGTGTTGAGAACTAGAGCTCAGTTGTTTGGCACGCCACCACTGTCCATCCAGCACTATGGAAGGCACTGCATACAACTGGCTCTAATTCCTCCACGGTTGTATTCAGCCGAATGACATGTGCCGGGAACACTCAGAATCAGTTTCAGAGTTATTGCAACATAGGAGTTTTTCACTGCTTTCAAGGCTTCTTAGGAAGAATTCCGGAATCTTGCTGCCGGCAGGCCTCCGGGTGTTTCGATGAATATCTCCTTGTAAATCCCCCGTAGTTTCTTGTATACCCGTGAAATTTGGCCAGGTTATGCAGTTTGCATTGCTGCATAATTGCGCCTGAATAGCTCTGCTGCGGTTGTAAACATTCAGGCGTGGTAGCCAGTTAGGCTGGTCCCTGTGGGACACTGCCAGCGGATTGGGTATATTTGCTTCCCGTTCTTCTCACCTGAGTGCTACTGATTCCAGCTCTGACGGCTACACTCTGCTCAACCGCAGCAGTAAGTTGAACCTCAACTGATGGCACTTTGTGAAAGTGTTGAGAACTAGAGCTCAGTTGTTTGGCACGCCACCACTGTCCATCCAGCACTATGGACCGCACTGCATACATCTAGCTCTAATTAGTCCACGGTTGTGTTCAATGGAATGACCTCTGCCGGGAAAACTCAGAATGAGGTTCTGAGTTATTGCAACATAATAGCGTTTCACTGCTTTCAAGGCTCCTTAGGAAGAATTCCAGAGTCTTGCTGCCGGCAGGACTCCGGCTGTTCCGGGTGAACAAGTACTTGTAAATCCCCGTTGGTTGCTTGTACACCCCTGAAATTTGGCCAGGTTATGCAGTTACCATTGCTGCACAATTGCGCCTGCCTAGCTCTGCCACGGTTGCAAACATTCAGGCGTGGCAGCCAGATAGTCTGGTCCCCGTTGGATATTGCCAGCAGACTGGATATACCTGATTCCCGTTCTTCTCACCTTAGTGCTACTGATTCCAGCTTTGACGTCTTCACTCTACTCAACCGGAGCAGTAAGTTGAACCTCAACTTACGGCACTTTGTGAAAGTGTTGAGAACTAGAGCTCAGTTGTTTGGCACGCGAACAGTGTCCACCCAGCCCTATGGACGGCAGTGCCTACCTCTGGCTCTAATTAGTCCACAGTTGTGTTCAGCCGAATGATCTCTGCCGGGAACACTCAGAATAAGTTTCTGAGTTATTGCAACATAGGAGAGTTTGACTGCTTTCAAGGCTTCTTAGGAAGACTTCCGGAATCTTGATGCTGGCAGGCCTCCGGCTGTTCTGGTGAACATCTCCTTGTAAATCCCCCGTGGTTTCTTGTACACCCGTGAAATTTGGCCAGGTTATGCAGTTTTCATTATTGCATAATTGCGCCTGCCTAGCTCTGCCGCGGTTGCAAACATTCAGGCGTGGCAGCCAGATAGGCAGGTCCCCCTAGGACACTACCAGCGGACTGGGTATATCTGCTTCCCGTTCTTCTCAAATGAGTGCTACTTATTCCAGCTTTGACGGCTATACTCTCCTCAACTGGAGCAGTGAGTTGAACCTCAACTGATGGCACTTTGTGAAAGTGTTGAGAACTACAGCTCAGTTGTTTGGCACGCCACCACTGTCCATCCATTACTATGGACGGCCTGCTTACATCCTGTTCTAATTAGACCACGGTTGTGTTCAGCCCAATGTCCTCTGCCGGGAACACGCAGAATGAGGTTCTGAAATACTTCAACATAGGAGCGTTTCACGGCTTTCAAGGCTTCTTAGAATAATTCCAGTATCTTACTGCTGGCAGGCCTCCATCACTGCTGGGTGAACATCTCCTTGTAAATTCCCTGTGGTTTCTTGTAAACCCGTTATATGTGGCCAGGTTATGCAGTTTTCATTGCTGCACAATTGCGCCTGCCTAGCTCTGCCGCGGTTGCAAATATTCAGGCGTGGCAGCCAGATAGGCTGGTCCCAGTAGGACACTGCCAGTGGAGCGGGTATATCTGCTTCCCGTTCTTCTCACCTGAGTGCTAATGATTCCCGCTTTGACGGCTACACTTTACTCATCCGGAGCAGTAAGTTGAACCTCAACTTATGGCATTTTGTGAAAGTGTTGAGAACTAGAGCTCAGTTGTTTGGCACGCCACCACTGTCCATCCAGCACTATGGACGGCACTGCTTACATCTGTCTCTAATTAGTCCACGGTTGTGTTCAGCCCAATGACCTCTGCCGCGAACACTCAGAATCAGTTTCTGAGTTATGGCAACATAGGAGCGTTTCACTGCTTTCAAGGCTTCTTAGGAAGAATTCCGGAATCTTGCTACCGGTAGGCCTCCGAGTGTTCCCGGTGAATATCTCCTTGTAAATCCCCGGTGGTTTTTTGTACATCTGAAGAATTTGGCCAGGTTATGCAGTTTGCATTGCTGCACAATTGCGCCTGCCTAGCTCTGTCGCGGTTACAAACATTCAGGCCTGGCAGCCAGATAGGCTGGTCCCCGTAGGACACTGCCAGCGGACTGGGTATATCTGCTTCCCGTTCTTCTCACCTGAGTGCTACTGATTCCAGCTTTGACGGCTACACTCTACTCAAACGGAGCAGTAAGTTGAACCTCAACTCATGGCACTTTGTGAAAGTGTTGAGAACTAGAGCTCAGTTGTTTGGCACGCCACCACTGTCCATCCAGCACTATGGAAGGCACTGCCTACATCTGGCTCTAATTAGTCCACTGTTGTGTTCAGCCGAATGACCTTTGCCGGGAAAAATCACAATGAGGTTATGAGTTACTGCAACATAGGAGCGATTCAGTGCTTTCAAGGCTTCTTAGGAAGAATTCCGGAATCTTGCTGCCGGCAGGCCTCCAGCTGTTTCGATGAACATCTCCTTGTAAATCACCCGTGGTTTCTTGTACACCCGTGAAATTTAGCCGATTATGCAGTTTGCATTGCTGCACAATTCTGCCTGCCTAGCTCTGCTACGGTTGCAAACATTCAGCCAGATAGGCTTGTCCCCGTAGGACATTGCAAGCAGACTGGGTATATCTGCTTCCCGTTCTCACCTGAAGGCTACTGATTCCAGCTTTGAAGGCTACACTCTACTCAACCGGAGCAGTAAGTTGAATCTCAACTTATGGCACTTTGTGAAAGTGTTGAGAACTAGAGCTCATTTGTTTGACACGCCACCACTGTCCATCCAGCACTATGGACGGCACTGCCTACATCTGTCACTAATTAGTCCACGGTTGTGTTCAGCCGAATGACCTCTGCCGCGAACACTCAGAATCAGTTTCTGAGTTATGGGAACATAGGAGCGTTTCACTGCTTTCAAGGCTTCTTAGGAAGAATTCCGGAATCTTGCTACTGGTAGGCCTCCGAATGTTCTGGGTGAATATCTCCTTGTAAATCCCCGGTGGTTTTTTGTACATCTGATTAATATGGCCAGGTTATGCAGTTTGCATTGCTGCACAATTCTGCCTGCCTAGCTCTGCTGCGGTTGCAAACATTGAGGCGTGGCAGCCAGATAGGCTTGTCCCCGTAGGACATTGCAAGCATACTGGGTATATCTGCTTCCCGTTCGCACCTGAAGGCTACTGATTCCAGCTTTGAAGGCTACACTCTACTCAACCGGAGCAGTAAGTTGAATCTCAACTTATGGCACTTTGTGAAAGTGTTGAGAACTAGAGCTCATTTGTTTGACACGCCACCACTGTCCATCCAGCATTATGGACGGCACTGCATACATCTGGCTCTAATTAGTTCACGGTTGTGTTCTGCCGAATGACCTCTGCCGGGAACAGTCAGAATGAGGTTCTGAGTTATTGCAACATAGGAGCGTTTCACTGCTTTCAAGGCTTCTTAGGAACAATCCCGAAATGTTTCTGCCTGCAGGCCTCCAGCTGTTCCGGGTGAACGTCTCCTTGTAAATCCCCCGTGGTTTCTTGTACACCCGTGAAATTTGACCAAGTTATGCAGTTTGCATTGCTGCACAATTGCGCCAGCCTAGCTCTGCCGCGGTTGCAAACATTAAGCGTGGCATCCAGATAGGTTGGTCCCTGTAAGACACTGCCAGCGGAATGGGTATATCTGCTTCCCGTTCTTCTTAGCTGAGTGCTACTGATTCCAGCTTTGACGGATACACTCTACTTAACTGGAGCACTAAGTTGAACCTCAACTGATGGCACTTTGTGAAAGTGTTGAGAACTAGAGCTCAGTTGTTTGGCACGCCACCACTGTCCATCCAGCACTATGGACGGCACTGCCTACATCTGGCTCTAAATAGTCCAGGTTTGTGTTCAGCCAAATGACCTCTACCGGGAACAGTCAAAATGAATTTCTGAGATATTGCAACATAGGAGCGTTTCACTGCTTTCAAGGCTTCTTAGGAAGAAGACAGGAATCCTGCTGCAGCCAGGCCTCCGGCTGTTCGGGGTGAACATCTCCTGGTAAATCCCCCGTGGTTTCTTGTACAACCGTGAAATTTGGCCAGGTTATACAGTTTCCATTACTGCACAATTGCGCCTGCCTAGCTCTGCCGCGGTTGCAAACATTCAGGCGTGGCAGCCAGATAGTCTGGTCCCCGTAGGACACTGCCAGGGGACTGGGTATATTTGCTTCCCGTTCTTCTCACCTGAGTGCTACGGATTCCAGCTTTGACGGTTACACTCTACTCAACCGGGGCATTAAGTTGAACCTCAACTGATGGCACTTTGTGAAAGTGTTGAGAACTAGAGCTCAGTTGTTTGGCACGCCACCACTGTCCATCCAGCACTATGGACCGCACTGCATACATCTAGCTCTAATTAGTCCACGGTTGTGTTCAGTGGAATGACCTCTGCCGCGAACACTCAGAATCAGTTTCTGAGTTATTGCAACATAGGAGCGTTTCACTGCTTTCAAGACTTCTTAGGAAGAATTCAGAATCCTGCTGCAGCCAGGCCTCCGGCTGTTCCGGGAGAACATCTCCTGGTAAATCCCCAGTGGTTTTTTGTACATCCGAGAAATTTGGCCAGGTTATGCAGTTTGCATTGCTGCACAATTGCACCTGCCTAGCTCTGCCGCGGTTACAAACATTCAGGCCTGGCAGCCAGATAGGCTGGTCCCCGTAGGACACTGCCAGCGGACTGGGTATATCTGCTTCCCTTTCTTCTCACCTGAGTGCTACTGATTCCAGCTTTGAAGTCTAGACTCAGCTCAACAGGAGAAGTAAGTTGAACCTCAACTTATGGGACTTTGTGAAAGTGTTGAGAAGTAGAGCTCAGTTGTTTGGCATGCCTCCACTCTCCATCCAGCACTAAGGACGGCATTGCCTACATCTGGCTCTAATTAATCCACGGTTGTGTTCAGCTCAATGACCTCTGCCGGGAACACTCAGAATGAGGTTCTGAGTTACTGCAACATAGGAGCGTTTCACTGCTTTCAAGGCTTCTTAGGAAGAATTCCAGAATCTTGCTGCCGGGAGGCCTCCGGCGGTTCTGGGTGAACATCTCCTTGTAAAATCTACGTGGTTTCTTGTACACCCATGAAATTTGGCCAGGTTATGCAGTTTGCATTGCTGCAAAATTGCGCATGCCTAGCTCTGCCGTGGTTGCAAACATTCAGGCGTGGCAGCCAGATAGGCTGGTCCCCGTAGGACACTGCCAGGGGACTGGGTATATTTGCTTCCCGTTCTTCTCACCTGAGTGCTACTGATTCGAACTTTGACGGCTACACTCTACTCAACCGGAACAGTAAGTTGAACCTCAACTGATGGCACTTTGTGAAAGTGTTTAGAACTAGAGCTCAGTTGTTGGGCACGCCAACACTGTCAATCCAGCACTATGGACCGCACTGCCTACATCTGACTCTAATTAGTCCATGGTTGTGTTCAGTCGAATGACCTCTGCCGGGAACACTCAGAATCATTTTCTGAGTTATTGCAACATAGGAGAATTTAACTGCTTTCAAGGCTTCTTAGGAAGAATTCCGGAATCTTGCTACCGGCAGGCCTCCAGCTGTTCCGGGTGAAAGTCTCCTTGTAAATGCCCCGTGGTTTCTTGTACACCCGTGAAATTTGGCCAGGTTATGCAGTTTGCATTACAGCACAATTGCGCCTGCGTAGCTCTGCCGCGGTTGCAAACATTCAGGCGTGGCAGACAGATAGGCTGGTCCCCTTAGGACATTGCCAGCGGACTGGGTATATCTGCTTCCCGTTCTCACCTGAAGGCTACTGATTACAGCTTTGACGGCTACACTCTACTCAACCCGAGCAGTAACTTGAACCTCAACTTATGGCACTTTGTGAAAGTGTTGAGAACTAGAGCTCAGTTGTTTGGCACGCCACCACTGTCCATACAGCATTATGGACGGCACTGCCTACATCTGGCTCTAATTAGTCCACGGTAGTGTTCAGGCGAATGACCTCTGCCGGGAACAGTCAGAATGACGTTCTGAGTTATTGCAACATAGGAGCGTTTCACTGCTTTCAAGGCTTCTTAGGAACAATTCCGCTAGGTTGCTGCCGGCAAGCCTCCGAGTGTTCTGGGTAAACATCTTCTTGTAAATCCCCGGGGGTTTCATGTACACCCGTGAAATTTGGCCAGGTAATGCAGTTTGCATTGCTGCACAATTGCACCTGCCTAGCTCTGCCGCGCTTGCAATCATTCAGGCATGGCAGCCAGATAGGCTGGTCCCCGTAGGACACTGCGAGCAGACTGGGTATATCTGCTTCCCGTTCTTCTCACCTGAGTGCTACTGATTCCAGCTTTGACGGCTACACTCTACTCAACTGGAGCAGTAAGTTGAACATCAACTGATGGCACTTTGTTAAAGTGTTGAGAACTAGAGCTCAGTTGTTTGGCACGCCACCACTGTCCATCCAGCACTATGGACGGCACTGCCTACATCTGGCTCTAATTAGTCCACGGTTGTGTTCAGCCAAATGACCTCTGCCGGGAACACTCAGAATGAGGTTTTGAGTTACTTTAACAGAGGAGTGTTTCACTGCTTTCAAGGCTTCTCAGGAACAATTCCGGAATCTTGCTGCCGGCAGGTCTCAGGCTATTCCTGGTGAACATCTCTTTGTAAATCCCCCGTGGTTTCTTGTACACCCGTGAAATTTGGCCAGGTTATGCATTTTGCATTGCTGCTCAATTGCGCCTGCCTAGCTCTGCCGCGGTAGCATACATTCAGGCGTGGCAGCCAGATAGGCTGGTCCCCGTAGGACACTGCCACCGGACTGGGTATATCTGCTTCCCGTTCTTCTCACCTGAGTGCTACTGATTCCTGCTTTGACGGCTACAATCTACTCAACCGGAGCAGTAAGTTGAACTTCAACTGATGGCACTTTGTGAAAGTGTTGAGAACTAGAGCTCAGTTGTTTGGCACGCCACCACTGTCCATCCAGCATTATGGACGGCACTGCCTACATCTGGCTCTAATTAGTCCACGGTTGTGTTCAATCTAATGACCTCAGTACAACACACTCAGAATGAGGATCTGGGTTATTGCAACATGGGAGCGTTTCACTGCTTTCAAGGCTTCACAGGAAGAATTCCGGAATGTTGCTGCCGTCTGGCCTCTGGCTGTTCCGGGTGAACATCTCCTTGTAAATCACCCGTTGTTTCTTGTACACGCGTGAAATTTGGCCAGGTTATGCAGTTTGCAGTGCTTCACAATTACGCCTGCCTAGCTCTGCCGCGGTTGCAAACATTCAGGCATGGCGGCCAGATATGTTGGTCCCCGTAGAACACTGCCAGCATACTGGGTATATCTGTTTCACGTTCTTCTCACCTGAGTGCTACTGATTCCAGCTTTGACGGCTGCACTTTACTCAACCGGAGCAGTAAGTTGAACCTCAACTGATGGCACTTTGTGAAAGTGTTGAGAACAGGAGCTCAGTTGTTTGGCACGCCACCACTGTCCATCCAGCACTATGGAAGGCACAGCCTAGATCTGGCTCTAATTAGTCCAGGTTGTGTTCAGCCAAATGACCTCTGCCGGGAACACTCAGAATGAGATTCTGAGTTATTGCAACATAAGAGCGTTTCACTGCTTTCAATGCTTCTCAGGAAGAATTGGGGAAGTTTCCTACCAGCAGGCCTCTGGCTGTTCCGGGTGAACATCTCCTTGTAAATCCCCCGTGGTTTCTTGTACACCCGTGAAATTTGGCCAGGTTATGCTGTTTGCATTGCTGCACAATTTCGCCTGCCTAGCTCTGCCACAGTTGCATACATTCAGGCTTGGCTGCCAGATAGGCTGGTCCCCGTAGGACACTGCAAGCGGACTGGGTATATCTGCTTCACGTTCTTCTCACCTGAGTGCTAGTGATTCCAGCCTTGAAGGCTTCACTGTACTCAACCGGAGCAGTAAGTTGAACCTCAACTCATGGCACTTTGTGAAAGTGTTGAGAACTAGAGCTCAGTTGATTGGCACGCCACCACTGTCCATCAAGTACTATGGACGGCACTGCCTACATCTGGCTCTAATTAGTCCACGGTTGTGTTCAGTCTAATGACCTCTGTACAACACACTCAGGATGAGGTTCTGAGTTATTGCAACATAGGAGCGTTTCCCTGCTTTCAAGTCTTCTTAGGAATAATTCCGTAATCTTGCTGCCGGCAGGCCCCCGGCTATTCCGGGTGAACTTCTCCTTGTAAATCCCCCTTGTTCCTTGTACACCCGTGAAATTTGGCCAGGTTATGCAGTTTGCATTGCTGCGCAATGGCGCCTGCCTAGCTGTGCCGCGGTTGCAAACATTCAGGCGTGGCAGCCACATACGTTGGTCCCCGTAGAACACTGCCAGCATACTGGGTATATCTGTTTCCCGTTCTTCTCACCTGAGTGGTACTGATTCCAGCTTTGACAGCTACACTCTACTCAACCGGAGCAGTAAGTTGAACCTCAACTGATGGCACTTTGTGAAAGTGTTGAGAAGTAGAGCTCAATTGTTTGGCACGCCACCACTGTCCATCCAGCACTATGGACGGCACTGCCTACATCTGGCTCTAATTAGTCCACGGTTGTGTTCAACCGCATGATCTGTGCCGGGAACACTCAGAATGAGGTTCTGAGTTATTGCAACATATCAGCGTTTCACTGCTTTCAAGGCTTCTTAGGAAGGATTGGGGAATCTTGCTGCCAGCAGGCCTCTGGCTGTTCCGGGTGAACATCTCCTTATAAATCCCCGGTGGTTTCTTGTACACCCGTGAAATTTGGCCAGGTTATGCAGTTTGCATTACTGCACAATTGCGCCTGCCTTGCTCTGCCGCGCTTGCAATCATTCAGGCGTGGCAGCCCGATAGGCTGGTCCCGGTAGGACACTGCCAGCGGACTGGGTATATCTGCTTCCCGTTCTTCTCACCTGAGTGCTACTGATTCCAGCTTTGACATCTACACTCTATTCCCCGGAGCAGTAAGGTGAACTTCAACTTGTGGCACTTTGTGAAAGTGTTGAGAACTAGAGCTCAGTTGTTTGGCACGCCACCACTGTCCATCCACACTATGAAGGACACTGCATATATATGGCTCTAATTATTCCACTGTTGTGTTCATCCGAATGACCTCTGCAGGGAACACTCAGAATGAGGTTCTGAGTTATTGCAACATACGAGCGTTTCACTGCTTTCAAGTCTTCTCAGGCAGAATTTCAGAATGTTGGTGTCGGCATGCCTCCTGCAGTTCCGGGTAAACATCTCCTTGTAAATCCCCCGTGGTTTCTTGTACACCCGTGAAATTTGGCCAGGTTATGCAGTTTGCATTACTGCACAATTGCGCCTGCCTAGCTCTGCTGCGCTTGCAATCATTCAGGCATGGCAGCCAGATAGGCTGGTCCCCGTAGGACACTGCCAGCAGACTGGGTATATCTGCTTCCCTTTCTTCTCACCTGAGTGCTACTGATTCCAGCTTTGACGGTTACACTCTACTCAACCGGAGCAGTAAGGTGAAACTCAATTTATGGCACTTTGTGAAAGTGTTGAGAACTAGAGCTCAGTTGTTTGGCACGCCACCAGTGTCCATTCAGCACTATCGAAGGCACTGCCTACATCAGGCTCTAATTGGTCCACGGTTGTGTTCAGCTGAATGACCTCTGCAGGGAACACTCAAAATGAGGTTCTGAGTTACGGCAACATAGGAGCGTTTCAGTACTTTCACGGCTTCTTAGGATGAATTCCGGAATCTTACTAATGGCAGGCCTCCGGCTGTTCCTGGTGAACATCTCCTTGTAAATCCCCCGTGGTTTCTTGTACACCCGTGAAATTTGGCCAGGTTATGCAGTTTGCATTGCTGCACAATTTCACCTGCCTAGATCTGCCGCGGTTGCAAACATTCAGGCGTGGGAGCCAGATAGGCTGGTCCCCGTAGGACACTGCCAGCGGACTGGGTATAACTGTTTCCCGTTCTTCCCACTTGAGTGCTACTGATTCCAGCTTTGACAGCTACACTCTACTAAACCGGAGCAGGAAGATGAACCTCAACTTATGGCACTTTGTGAAAGTGATGAGAACTAGAGCTCAGTTGTTTGGCACGCCCCCACTGTCTATCCAGCACTATGGACGGCACTGTCTACATCTGGCCCTAATTAGTCCACGGTTGTGTTCAGCCGAATGACCTCTGCAGGAAACACTCCGAATGAGGTTCTGAGTTACTGCAACATAGGAGCGTTTCACTGCTTTCAAGGCTTCTTAGGAAGCATTTCGGAATCTTGCTGCCGGCACGCCTCCGGCTGTTCCGGGTGAACATCTCCTTGTAAATCCCCGAGGATTCTTGTACACCTGTGAAATTTGGCCAGGTGATGCAGTTTGCATTGCTGCACAATTGCGCCTGCCTAGCTCTGCCGCGGTTGCAAATATTCAGGAGTGGCACCCAGATAGGCTGGTCCTCGTAGGACACTGCCAGCGGACTGGGTATGTCTGCTTCCCGTTCTTCTCACCTGAGTGCTACTGATTCCAGCTTTGACGGCTACACTCTACTCAACCGGAACAGTAAGTTGAACCTCAACTTGTGGCACTTTGTGAAAGTGTAGAGAACTAGAGCGCAGTTCTTTGGCACGCCACTACTGTCAATCCAGCAATATGGAAGTCACTGCCAACATCTGGCTCTAATTAGTCCACGGTTGTGTTCAGCCGAATGACCTCTGATGGAAACACTCAGAATGAGGTTCTGAGTTATTGCAACATAGGAGCGTTTCACTGCTTTCAAGTCTTCTTAGGAAGAATTCCGGAAGCTTGCTGCCTGCAGGCCTCCGGCTGTTCCGGGTGAACATTTACTTGTAAATCCCCTGTGGTTTCTTGTACACCCGTGAAATTAGGCCAGGTTATGCAGTTTGCATTTCTGCACAATGTCGCCTGCCTACCTGTGCCGCGGTTGCAAACATTCAGGTGTGGCAGCCCCATAGGTTGTCCCCATAGGACACTGCCAGCGGACTGGGTATATCTGCTTCCTATTCTTCTCACCTGAGTGGTACTGATTCCAGCTTTGAGGGCTACAATCTACTCAACTGGACCAGTAAGTTGAACCTCAACTGATGGCCCTTTGTGAAAGTGTTGAGAACTAGAGTTCAGTTGTTTGGCACGCCACCACTGTCCATCCAGCACTATGGACTGCACTGCCTACATCTGGCTCTAATTAGTCCACGGTTGTGTTTAGCCGAATGACCTCTGCCGGGAACACTCAGAATGAGATTCTGAGTTATTGCAACATAGGAGCGTTTCACTGCTTTCAATGCTTCTCAGGAAGAATTCGGGAAGGTTCCTACCGGCAGGCCTCTGGCTGTTCCGGGTGAACATCTCCTTTAAATCCCCCGTGGTTTATTGTACACCCGTGAAATTTGGCCAGGTTATGCTGTTTACATTGTTCCACAATTGCGCCTGCCTAACTCTGCCGCAGTTGCATACATTCAGGCGTGGCTGCCTGATAGGGTGGTCCCCTTAGGACACTGCCAGCGGACTGGGAATATCTGCTTCACGTTCTTCTCACCTGAGTGCTAGTGATTTCAGCCTTGAAGGCTTCATTGTACTCAACCGGAGCAGTAAGTTGAACCTCAACTTATGGCACTTTGTGAAAGTGTTGAGAACTAAAGCTCAGTTGTTTGGCACGCCACCAATGTCCAAACAGCAATATGTACGGCACTGCCTACATCTGGTTCTAATAAGTCCACGGTTGTGTTCAGCCGAAAGACCTCTGCTGGGAACACTCAGAAGGAGGTTCTGGGTTATTGCAACATAGGAGCGTTTCACTGATTTCAAAGCTTCTCAGGAAGAATTCCAGAAAGTTGTTGCTGGCAGGCCTCCAGCTGTTCCGGCTGAACATCTCCTTGTAAATCCCCCATGGTTTCTGGTAAACCCGTGAAATTTGGCCAGGATATGCAGTTTGCAGTCCTGCACAATTGCGCCTGCCTAGCTTTGCCGCGGTTGCAAACATTCAGGCCTGGCAGCCAGATAGGCTGGGCGCCGTATGACACTGCCATTGGACTGTGTCTATTTGCTTCCCGTTCTTCTCACCTGAGGGCTTCTGATTCCAGCTTTGACGGTACACTCTACTCAACCAGAGACGTAAGTTGAACCTCAACTTATGGCAATGTGTGAAAGTGTTGAGAACAAGAGCTCAGTTGATTGGCACGCCACCACTGTCCATCCATTAGTATGGACGGCACTGCCTACATCTGGCTCTAATTAGTCCACGGTTGTGTTCAGTCTAATGACCTCTGTACAACACACTCAGAATGAGGATCTGGGTTATTGCAAAATAAGAGCGTTTCACTGCTTTCAAGGCTTCACAGGAAGAATTCCGGAATCTTGCTGCCGGCAGGCCTCTGGCTGTTCCGGGTGAACATCTCCTTGTAAATCCCCCGTGGTTTCTTGTACAGCCGTGAAATTTGGCCAGGTTATGCAGTTTGTATTGCTGCACAATGGCGCCTGACTTGCTGTGTTGCGGTTGCAAACATTCAGGCGTGGCAGCCAGATAGGCTGGTCCCGGTAGGACACTGCCAGCGGACTGGGTCTATCTGCTTCCTGTTCTTCTCACCTGAGTGCTACTGATTCCAACTTTGAAGGCTACACTCTACTCAACCGGAGTAGTAAGGTGAACCTCAACTTATGGCACTTTGTGAAAGTGTTGAAAACTAGAGCTCAGTTGCTTGGCACGCCACCACTCTGCATCCAGCAGTATGGACGGCACTGCCTACATCTCGCTCTAATTAGTCCACGGTTGTGTTCAGCCGAATGACCTCTGCCGGGAACACTCAGAATGAGCTTCTGAGTTATTGCAACATTGGAGCGTTTCACTGCTTTCACGGCTTCTTAGGAAGAATTCCGGAATCTTGCTGCCGGCAGCCCTCCGGCTGTTCCTGGTGAACATCTCCTTGTAAATCCCCCGTAGTTTCTTGTACACCCGTGAAATTTGGCCAGGTTATGCAGTTTGCATTGATGCACAATTGCTCCAGCCTAGCTCTGCCCCTCTTGCAAACATTCAGGCGTGGAACCGAGATAGTCTGGTCCCCGTAGGACACTGCCAGTGGACTGGGTATATCTGCTTCCCGTTCTTCTCACCTGAGTGCTACTGATTCCAGCTTTGACGGCTACACTCTACTCAACGGGAGCAGTAAGGTGAACCTAAACTTATGGCACTTTGTGAAAGTGTGGAGAACTAGATCTCAGTTGTTTGGCACGTCACCACTCTCCATCGAGCACTATGGACGGCACTGCCTACATCTGGTGTAATTAGTCCACGGTTGTGTTCAGTCGAATGACCTCTGCCTGGAACACTCAGAATGAGGTTCTGAGTTATTGCAAAATAGGAGTGTTTCACTGCTTTCAAGGCTTCACAGGAAGAATTCCGGAAGCTTGCTGCCGGTAGGCCACCGGCTGTTCCGGGTGAACATCTCCTTGTAAATCCCCCGTGGTTTCTTGTACACCGGTGAAATTTGGCCAGGTTATGCAGCTTGCATTGCTGCACAATTGCAACTGCATATCTCTGCCGCGGTTGCAAACATTCAGGCGTGGCAGCCAGAGAGGCTGGTCCCCGTAGGACACTGCCAGCGGCCTGGGTATATCTGCTTCCTGTTCTTCTCACCTGAGTGCTACAGATTCCAGCTTTGACGGCTACACTCTACTCAAACGGAGCAGTAATTTGAACCTCAACTTATGCCACTTTGTGAAAGTGTTGAGAACTAGAGCTCAGTTGTTTTTCAGGTCACCACTGTCCATCCAGCACTATGGACCGCACTGCCTACATCTGGCTCTAATCAGTCCATGGTTGTATTCAGCCGAATGACCTCTGCCGGGTACACTCAGAATGAGGTTCTGAATTACTGCAACATAGGAGCGTTTCACTGCTTTCAAGGCTTCTCAGGAAGAATTCCGGAATCTTGCTGCTGGCAGGCCTCCGGTTGTTCCGGGTAAACATCTCCTTGTAAATCCCCTGTGGTTTCTTGTACACAAATGAAATTTGGCCAGGTTAAGCAGTTCGCATTGCTGCACAATTGCGCTTGCCTAGCTCTGCTGCGGTTGCAAACATTCAGGCGTGGGAGCCAGATATGCTGGTCCCCGTAGGACACTGCCAACGGACTGGGTATATCTGCTTCCCGTTCTTCTCACCTGAGTGCTACTGATTCCAGCTTTGACGTCTCCACTCTACTCAACCGGAGCAGTAAGGTGAACCTCACCTTATGGCCCTTTGTGAAAATGTTGAGAATTAGAGCTCAGTTGTTTGGCACACCACCACTGTCCATCCAGCACTATGAACGGCACTGCCTACATCTCGCTCTAATTAGTCCACGGTTGTGTTCGTCCGAATGACCTCTGCCCAGAACACGCAGAATGAACTCCTGAGTTATTGCAACATAGGAGTGTTTCACTGCTTTCAAGGCTTCTTAGTAAGGATACCGTAATCCTGCTGCCAGCAGGCATCCAGTGGTTCCGGGGGAACATCTCCTTGTAAATCCCCGGTGGATTCTTGTACACCCGTGAAATTTTGCCTGGTTATTCAGTTTGCATTGCTGCACAAATGACACTTCCTAGGTTTGCCGCGGTTGCAAACATTCTGGCGTGGCAGCCAGATAGGCTGTTCCCCGGAGGATACTGCCAGCGGACTGGGTATATCTGCTTCCCGTTCTTCTCACCTGAGTGCTACTGATTCTAGCTTTGACAGCTACGCTCTACTTAACCGGAGCAGTAAGTTGAACGTCAACTTATGGCACTTTGTGAAAGTGTTGAGAACTAGAGCTCAGTTGTTTAGCGCGCCACCACTGTCCATTAAGCAGTATGGACGGCACTGCCTACATCTGGCTCTAATTAGTCCACTGTTGAGTTCAGCCGAATGACCTCTGCCCGGAACACTCAGAATGAGATTCTGAATTACTGCAACATAGGAGCATTTCACTGCTTTCTAGGCTTCTTAGGAAGAATTCCGGAATCTTGCTGCCGGAAGGCCTCCTGCTGTTCCGGGTGAATATCTCCTTGTAAATCCCCGGTGGTTTCTTGTACACCCGTGAATTTTGGCCAGGTTAAGCAGTTTGCATTGCTGCACAATCACTCCTGCCTAGCTCTGCCGCGGTTGCGAACATTCAGGCGTGGCAGCCAGACAGGCTGGTCCCAGTAGGACACTGCCAGCGGCCTGGGTATATCTGCTTCCCGTTCTTCTCACCTGAGTGCTACTGATTCCAGCTTTGACGGCTACAATCTACTCAACCGGAGCAGTTAGTTCAACCTCAACTTATGGCACTTTGTGAAAGTGTTGAGAACTAGGGCTCAGTTGTTTAGCACGCCACAACTGTCCATCCAGCACTATGGAAGGCACTGCCTACATCTGGCTGTAATTAGTCCACGATTGGGTTCAGCAGAATGATCTCTGCCGGGAACACTCAGAATGAGGTTCTGAGATATTGCAACCTAGGAGCGTTTCACTGCTTTCAAGGCTTCTCAGGCAGAATTCCAGAATGTTGGTGCCTGCAGGCCTACCGCTGTTCCGGGTAAACATCTCCTTGTAAATCCCCCGTGGTTTCTTGTAAACCCGTGAAATTTGGCCAGGTTATGCAGTTTGCATTGCTGCACAATTGCGTCTGCCTAGGTCTGCCACGGTTGCAAACATTCAGGCGTGGCAGCCAGATAGGCTGGTCCCCGTAGGACACTGCCAGAGGACTGGGTGTATCTGCTTCCAGTTCTACTCACCTGAGTGCTATTGATTCCAGCTTTGAAGGCTACACTCTACTCAACCGGAGCAGTAAGTTGAACCATAACTTACGGCACTTTGTGAAAGTGTTGAGAACTAGTGCTTTGTTGTTTGGCACGTCACCACTGTCCATCCAGCACTATGGACGGCACTGCCTACATCTGGCTCTAATTAGTCCACGGTTGTGTTCAGCCCAATGACCTCTGCAGGGAACACTCAGAATGAGGTTCTTAGTTATTGCAACATAGGTGCGTTTCAGTACTTTCACGGCTTCTTAGGAAGAATTCCGGAATCTTTCTGATGGCAGGCCTTCTGCTGTTCCGGTTGAACATCTCCTTGTAAATCCCCCGTGGTTTCTTGTACACCCGTGAAATTTGGCCAGGTCATCCAGTTTGCATTGCTGCACAATTGTGCCTTCCAAGCTCTGCCGCGGTTGCAAACATTCAGGGGTGGGAGCCAGATAGGCTGGTCCCCGTAGGACACTACCAAAGGACTGGGTATATCTGCTTCCCGTTCTTATCACCTGAGTGCTACTGATTCCAGCTTTGACGGCTACATTCTACTGAACCGGAGCAGTTATTTAAACCTCAAATTACGGCCCTTTGTGAAAGTGTTGACAACTAGAGCTCAGTTGTTTGGCACGCCACCACTTTCCATCCAGCACTATGGACGGAACTGAATACATCTGGCCCTAATTAGTCCACGGTTGTTTTGAGCCGAATGACCTCTGCCGGGAACACTCAGAATGAGATTCTGAGTTATTTGCACATAGTAGCGTTTCAATGCTTTCTAGGCGTCTAAGGAAGGATTCCGGAATCTTGCTGCCCGCAGGCCTCCGGCTGTTCCGGGTAAACATCTCCTCGTAAATCCCGCGCAGTTTCTTGTTCACCCGTGAAATTTGGCCAGGTTATGCAGCTTGCATTGCTGCACAATTGCACCTGCCTAGCTCTGCCGCGGTTGCAAACATTCAGGCGTGTCACCCAGATAGGCTGGTCCCCGTAGGACACTGCCAGCGGACTGGGTATATCTACTTCCCGTTCTTCTCACCTGAGTGCTACTGATTCCAGGTTTGACAGTTACACTCTACTTAACCGTAGCAGTAAGGGGAACCTCAACTTATGGCACTTTGTGAAAGTGTTGAGAACTAGAGCGCAGTTGTTTGGCATGCCACCAATGTCCATCCAGCACTATGGACGGCACTGCCTACATCTGCCTGTAATGAGTCCACGGTTGTGTTTAGCAGAATGACCTCTGCCGGTAACACTCAAAATGAGGTTCTGAGTTATTGCAACATAGGAGCGTTTCAGTACTTTCACGGCTTCTTAGGAAGAATTCCGGAATGTTACTGATGGCAGGCCTCCGGCTGTTCCGGGTGAACATCTCCTTGTAAATCCCCCGTGGTTTCTTGTACACCCATGAAATTTAGACAGGTTAGGAAGATTGCATTGGTGCACAATTGCGCCTGCCTAGCTCTGCCGAGGTTGCAAACATACAGGCGTTCCACCCAGATAGGCTGGTCCTCGTAGGACACTGCCTGCGGACTAGGTATAGCTCCTTCCATTCTTCTCACCTGAGTGCTACTGATTCCAGCTTTGACGGCTACACTCTACTCAACGGGAGCACTAAGTTGAACTTCCACTTATGGCATTTTGTGAAAGTGTTGAGAACTAGAGCTCAGTTGTTTGGCAAGCCACCACTGTCTCTCCAGCACTATGGACTGCACTGCCTACATCTGGCTCTAATTAGTCCATGGTTGTGTTCAGCCAAATGACCTCTGCCGGGAACACTCAGAATGAGGTTCAGAGTTATTGCAACATAGGAGCGTTTCACTGCTTTCAAGGCTTCTCAGGCAGAATTCCAGAATGTTGGTGCCGGCCGGCCTCGGGCTGTTCCGCGTGAACATCTCCTTGTAAATCCGCCGTGGTTTCTTGTACACACGTGAAATTTCGCCTGGTTATGCAGTTTGCATTGCTGCACAATTGCGCCTGCCTAGCTCTGCCACGGTTGCAATCATTAAGTCGTGGCAGCCAGATAGGATGGTCCCTGTAGGACACTGACAGCGGCCTGGGTATATCTGCTTCCCGTTCATCTCACCTGAGTGCTACTGATTCCAGCTTTGACAGCTACACTCTACTCTACCGGAGCAGTAAGTTGAACCTCAAATTATGGCACTTTGTGAAAGTGTTGAGAACTAGAGCTCAGTTGTTTGGCACGCCACCACTGTCCATCCAGCACAATGGTCGGCACTGCCTACTTCTGGCTCTAATTAGTCCCCGGTTGTGTTCAGCCGAATGTCCTCTGCCCGGAACACTCAGAATGAGGTTCTTAGTTATTGCAACATAGGTGCGTTTCACTGCTTTCAAGGCTTCTCAGGCAGAATTCCAGAATGTTGGTGCTGGAAGGCCTCCGGCAGTTCCGGGTAAACATCTCCTTTTAAATCCCCCGTGGTTTCTTGTAAACCCGTGCAATTTGGCCAGGTTATGCAGTTTGCATTGCTGCACAATTGTGCCTGCCTAGGTCTGCCGCGGATCAAAATATTCAGGCGTGGCAGCCAGAAGGCTAGTCTTCGTAGGACACTGCCAGCGAACTGGGTATATCTGCTTCCCATTCTTCTCACCTGAGTGCTACTGATTCCAGCTTTGATGGTTACACTCTACTCAACCGGAGGAGTAAGGTGAACCGCACCTTATGGCACTTTGTGAAAGTGTTGAGAACTAGAGCGCAGTTGTTTGGCATGCCACCTCTGTCCATCCAGCACTATGGACGGCACTGCTTACATCAGGCTCTAATTAGTCCATGGTTGTGTTGAGTCGAATGAACTCTGCCGGAAACACTCAGAATGAGGTTCTTAGTTATTGCAACATAGGTGCGTTTCACTGCTTTCAAGGCTTCTCAGGCAGAATTCCAGAATGTTGGTGCCGGCAGGCCTCCGGCAGTTCCGGGTAAACATCTCCTTTTAAATCCCCCGTGGTTTCTTGTAAACCCGTGCAATTTGGCCAGGTTATGCAGTTTGCATTGCTGCACAATTGCGCCTGCCTAGCTCTGCCGCGGATCAAAACATTCAGGCGTGGCAGCCAGAAGGCTAGTCCTCGTAGGACACTGCCAGCGAACTGGGTATATCTGCTTCCCGTTCTTCTCACCTGAGTGCTACTGATTCCAGCTTTGACGGTTACACTCTACTCAACCGGAGGAGTAAGGTGAACCGCACCTTATGGCACTTTGTGAAAGTGTTGAGAACTAGAGCTCAGATGTTTTTTCACACCGCCACTGTCAATCCAGCACTATGGACGGCACTTCATATATCTGGCTCTAATGAGTCCAAGGTAGTGTTCAGCCAAATGACCTCTGCCGGGAACACTAAGAATGAGGTTCTGAGTTACAGCAACATAGGAGCGTTTCAGTCCTTTCACGGATTCTTAGGAAGTATTCCGGAATCTTACTGATGGCAGGCCTCCTGCTGTTCCGAGTGAACATCTCCTTGTAAATCCCCCGTGGTTTCTTGTACACCCGTGAAATTTGGCCAGGTGATGCAGTTTGCATTGCTGCACAATTGGGCCTGCCTAGCTCTGCCGCGGATGCAAACACTCAGGCGTGGAAGCCTGATAGGCTGGTCCCTGTAGGACACTGCCAGCGGAGTGGGTATATCTGCTTCCCATTCTTCTCTCCTGAGTGCTACTGATTCCAGCTTTGACGGCTACACTCTACTCAACCAGAGCACTAAGTTGAACCTGAACTTATGGCACTATGTGAAAGTGTTGAGAACTAGAGCTCAGTTGTTTGGCACGCCACCACTGTCCATCCAGCACTATGGACGGCATTGCCTACATCTTGCTCTAATTAGTCCACGGTTGTGTTGAGTCGAATGACCTCTGCCGGGAACACTCAGAATGAGGTTCTGAGTTATTGCAACATAGGAGCGTTTCACTGCTTCAAGGCTTCTCAGGCAGAATTCCAGAATGTTGGTGCCGTCAGGCCACAGGCTGTTCGGGGTGAACAGATCCTTGTAAATCCCCTGTCGTTTATTGTACACCCATGAAATTTGGCCAGGTCATGCAGTATGCATTGCTGCACAATTGCGCCTGCCTAGCTCTGCCGCGTTTGCAATCATTCAGGCGTGGCAGCCAAATAGGCTGGTCACCGTTGGACACTGCCGGCGGACTGGGTATATCTGCTTCCCGTTCTTCTCACCTGAGTGCTACTGATTCCAGCTTTGACGGGTACACTCTACTGAACCGGAGCAGTTAGTTGAACCTCAAATTATGGCCCTTTGTGAAAGATTTGAGAACTAGAGCTCAGTTGTTTGGCAGGCCACCACATTCCATCCAGCACTATGAAAGGCATTGCCTATATCTGGCTCTAATTAGTCCACGGTTGTGTTGAGTCGAATGACCTCTGCAGGGAACAGTCAGAATGAGGTTCTGAGTTATTGCAACATAGGAGAGTTTTACTGCTTTCAAGGCTTTTTAGGAAGGATTCCGATAACTTGCTGCCGACAGGCAACCGGCTGTTCCGGGTGAACATCTCCTTGTAAAACCACCGTGGTTATTTTTACACTCGTGAAATTTGGCCAGGTTATGCAGTTTGAATTGCTGCACAATTGAGCATGCCTAGCTCTGCCACGGTTGCAAATATTCAGGCGTGGCAGCCAGATATGCTGGTCCCCGTAGGACACTGCCAGCGGACTGGGTATATCTGCTTCCCGTTCTCCTCCCCTGAGTGCTACTGATTCCACCTTTGACAATTACACTCTACTCAACCCGAGCAGTAAGATGAACCTCAACTTATGGCACTTTGTGAAAGTGTTGAGAACTAGAGCGCAGTTGTTTGGCATGCCACCACTGTCCATCCAGCATTATGGACGGCACTGCCTACATCTGGCTCTAATTAGTCCACGGTTGTGTTTAGCCGAATGACCTCTGCCGGAAACACTCAGAATGAGGTTCTGAGTTACTGGAACATAGGAACTTTTCAGTCCTTTCACGGCTTCTTAGGAAGAATTTCGGAATCTTACTGATGGCAGGCCTCCGGATGTTCCGGGTGAACATCTCCTTATAAATTCCCCGTGGTTTCTCGTACACTCGTGAAATTTGGCCAGGTGATGCAGTTTGCATTGCTGCACAATTGCGCCTGGCAAACTCTGCCGTGGTTGCAAGCATTCAGGCGTGGCAGCGAGATATTCTGGTCCCATTAGGACACTGCCAGTGGACTGGGTATATCTGCTTCCCATTCTTCTCACCTGAGTGGTACTGATTCCAGCTATGACGGCTACACTCTAGTCACCCGGAGCAGTAAGTTGAACCTCAACTTATGGCACTTTGTGAAAGTGTTGAGAACTAGAGCGCAGTTGTTTGGCAAGCCACCACTGTCCATCAAGCTCTATGGACAGCACTGCCTATATCTGGCTCTAATGAGTCCATGGTTGTGTTCAGCCGAATGACCTCTGCCGGGAACACTCAGAATTAGGTTCTGAGTGATTGCAACATAGGAGCGTTTCACTGCTTTCAAGGATTCTTAGGAAGGATTCAGGAAACTTGCTGCCGGTAGGCAACCGGCTGTTCGGGGTGAACATCTCCTTGTAAATCCACCGTGGTTTCTTGTACACCGGTGATATTTGGCCAGGGTATGCAGTTTGCATTGATGCACAATTGCGCCTCCCTAGCTCTGCCACGGTTGCAAATATTCAGGCGTGGCAGCCCTATATGCTGGTCCCCGTAGGACACTGAAGGGGGACTGATTATATCTGCTTCCCGTTCTTCTCACCTGAGTGCTACTGATTCCAGCTTTTACTGCTACACTCTACTCAACCGGAGCTGTAAGTAGAACTTCTACTTATGGCACTTTGTGAAAGTGTTTAGAACTTGAGCTCAGTAGTTTGGCACGCCACCACTGTCCATCCAGCACTAAGGACGGCACTGCCTACATCTGTCTCTAATTAGTCCACGGTTGTGTTCAGCCAAATGACCTCTGCCGGGAACACTCAGAATGAGGTTCTCAGTTATTTCAACATAGGAGCGTTTCACTAATTTTAAGGTTTCTCAGGCAGAATTCCAGAATTTTGGTGCCGACAGGCCTCCGGCTATTCCTGGTAAAAATCTCCTTTTAAATCCCCCGTTGTTTATTGTACAGCCGGGTAATTTGGCCAGGTGATGCAATTTGCATTGCTGCACAATTGCGCCTGCCAAGCTCTGCCGCCGTTGCAAACATTAAGGGGAGGCAGCCAGATAGGCTGGTCCCCGTAGGACACTGCCAACGGCTTGGTATATCTGCTTCCCGTTCTTCTCACCTGAGTGCTACTGATTCCAACTTTGACGGCTACACTCTACTCAACAGGAGCAGTAAGTAAAACCTCAACTTATGGCACTTTGTTAAAGTGTTGAGAACTAGAGCTCAGTTATTTGGCACGCCACCACTGTCCATCCAGCACTATGGACAGCACTGCCTACATCTGGCTCTAATTAGTCCACAGTTGTGTTCAGCCGAATGACCTCTGCCGGGAACACTCAGAATGAGGTTCTGAGTTATTGCAACATTGAAGCGTTTCACTGCTTTTAAGGCTTCGTAGGAAAGATTCCAGAATCTTGCTGCCGGCAGGCCTCCGGCTGTGCCTGGTGAACATCTCCATGTAAATTCCCCGTGGTTTCTTTTACACCCGTGAAATTTGGCCAGTTTATGCAGTTTGCATTGCTGCCCAATTGCGTCTGCCTAGCTCTGCCGCGATTGCAAACATTCAGGAGTGGCATCCAGAATGCCTGGTCCCCGTAGGACACTGCCAGCGGAGTGGGTATATCTGCTTCCTGTTCTTCTCACCTGAGGGTTACTGATTCCAGCTTTGATGTCTACACTCTACTCAACCGGAGCTGTAAGTAGAACCTCAACTTACGGCACTTTGTGAATGTGTTGAGAACTAGCGCTCAGTTGTTTGGCACGCCACCACTGTCCATCCAGCACTATGGATGTCACTGCCTACATCTGACTCTAATTAGTCCAGGGTTGTGTTCAGCCGAATGACCTCTGCCCGGAAAACTCAGAATGAGGTTCTGAGTTACTGAAACATATGAGCGTTTCACTGCTTTCAAAACTTCTTAGGAAGAATTCCTGAATGTTGCTGCCGGCAGGCCTCCGGATGTTCCGGGTGAAAATCTCTTTGTAAATCCCCCGTCGTTTCTTGTACACCCGTGAAATTTGCCCTGGTTATGCAGTTTACATTGCTGCACAATTGCGCCTGCCTAGCTCCGCCCCGGTTGCAAACATTCAGGCGTGGCAGCCAGAGAGGCTGGTCCCCGTAGGACACTGCCAGGGGTCAATTTTATCTGCTTCCCGTTCTTCTCACTTGGGTGCTACTGATTCCAGCTTTGACAGCTACACTCTACACAACCGGAGCAGTAAGTTAAACCTCAACTTTTGGCACTTTGTGAAAGTGTTGAGAACTAGAGCTCAGTTGTTTGGCACGCCACCACTGTGCATCCACCACTACGGACGGCACTGCCTACATATGTCTCTATTTAGTCCACGGTTGTGTTCAGCCGAATGACCTCTGCCGGGAACACTCAGAAGAAGGTTCTGAGTTATTGCAACATAGGAGCGTTTCACTGCTTTGAATATTTCTCAGGAAGAATTGTGGAATGTTTCTTCCGGCAGGCCTCCGGCTGTTCCGGTTGAACATCTTGTAAATCCCCTGTGGTTTCTTGTACATCCGTGAAATTTGGCCAGGTTATGCAGTTTGCATTGCTGCACAATTACGCCTGCCTAGCTCTGCCGCGGTTGCAAACATTCAGGCATGGCAGCCAGATAGGCTGGTCTCCGTAGGACACTGCCAGTGGACTGGGTATATCTCCTTCCCGTTCTTCTCACCTGAGTGCTACTGATTCCAGCTTTGACGGCTACACTCTACTCACCTGGAGAAGTAAGTTGAACCTCAACTTATGTCACTTTGTGAAAGTGTTGAGAACTAGAGCGCAGTTGTTTGGTATGCCACCACTGTCCATCCAGCACAAGGGACGACACTGCCTACATCTGGCTCTAATTAGTCCACGGTTGTGTTCAGCCAAATGACCTCTGCCGGGAACACTCAGAATGAGGTTCTGAGTTATTGCAACATAGGAGCGTTTCACTGCTTTCAAGGCTTCTCAGGAAGGATTCCGGAATCTTGCTGCCGGCAGGCCTCCGGTTGTTCCGGGTGAACATCTGCTAGTAAATCCCCCGTGGTTTCCTGTACACCGGAGAAATTTGGCCAGATTATGCAGTTTGCAATGCTGCACAATTGTGCCTTCTTAACTCTGCCGCGGTTAGAAACATTCAGGCGTGGCAGTCAGATAGGCTGGTCCCCGTAGGACACTGCCAGCGGACTGGGTATATCTGCTTCCCGTTCTACTCACCTGAGTGCTACTGATTCCAGCTTTGACAGCTACACTCTACTCAACCGGAGCAGTAAGTTGAACCTCAACTTATGGCACTTTGTGAAAGTGTTGAGAACTAGAGCTCCGTTGTTTGGCACGCCACCACTGTCCATCCAGCACTATGGAGGGCACAGCCTACATCTGGCTCTAATTAGTCCACGGTTGTGTTCAGCCGAACGACTTCTGCCTGGACTACTCAGAATGAGGTTCTGAGTTACTGCAACATAGGAGCGTTTCACTGCTTTCAAGGCTTCTTAGGAAGAATTCCGGAATCTTGCTGCCGGCAGGCCTCCGTCTGTTCTGGGTGAACATCTCCTTGTGAATCCCCCGTGGTTTCTTGTACACCCGTGAAATTTGACTAGGTTATGCAGTTCGCATTGCTGCACAATTGTGCCTGCCTAGCTCTGGCGCGCTTGCAAACATTCAAGCGTGGCAGCCAGATATGCGGGTCCGCGTAGGACACTGCCAGCGGACTGGGTATATCTGCTTCCCATTCTTCTCACCTGAGGGCTACTGATTCCAGCTTTGACGGCTACAATCTACTTAACCGGAGCAGTAAGTTGAACTTCAACTTATGGCACTTTTTGAAAGTGTTGAGAACTAGAGCTCAGTTGTTTGGCACGCCACCACTGTCCATCCAGCACTATGGACGGCACTGCCTATACCTTGCTGTATTGAGTCCAAGGTTGTGTTCAGCCGAATGACCTCTGACGGGAACACTCAGAATGAGGTTCTGAGTTACTGTAACATAGGAGCGTTTCACTGCTTTCAAGGCTTCTTAGGAATGATTCTGGAATGTTGTGGCCGGCATGCCTCCGACTGTTCCGGGTGAACATCTACTTGGAAATACCCCGTGGTTTCTTGTACACCCGTGAAATTTGGCCAGGTAATGCAGTTTGCATTGCTGCACAATTTCGCCTGCCTAGCTCTGAGGCGGTTCCAAACATTCAGGCGTGGCAGCCAGATAGGCTGGTTCCCGTAGGACACTGCCAGCGGACTGGGTATATCTGCTTGCCGTTCTTCTCACCTAAGTGCTACTTATTCCAGCTTTGACGGCTACACTCAACTCAACTGGAGAAGTAAGTTGAACCTCAACTTAAGGCACTATGTGAAAGTGTTGAGAACTAGAGCTCAGTTGTTTGGCACGCCACCACTGTCCATCCAGCAATATGGACGGCACTGCCTACATCTGGCTCTAATTAGTCCACGGTTGTGTTCAGCCAAATGACCTTTGCCGGGAACACTCAGAATGAAGTACTGAGTTACTGTAACATAGGAGCGTTTCAATGCTTTCAAGGCTTCTCAGGCAGAATCCAGAATGTTGGTGCCGACAGGACTCCGGCTGTTCCGGGTAAACTTCTCCTTGTAAATCCCCCGTGGTTTCTTATACACCCGTGAAATTTGGCCAGGTGATGCAGTTTGCATTGCTGCACAATTTCACCTGCCTAGCTCTGCCGCGGTTGGAAAGATTCAGGCGTGGCAGCCAGATACACTGGTCCCCGTTGGACACTGCCAGCGGATTGGGTATATCTGCTTCCCGTTCTTCTCACTTGAGTGCTACTGATTCCATCTTTGACCGTTATTCTCTACTCAACCGGAGCAGTAAGTTGTACCTCAACTTATGGCACTTTTTGGAAGTGTTGAGAACTAGAGCTCAGTTGTTTGGCACGCCACCACTGTCCATCCAGCACAATGGTCGGCACTGCCTACTTCTGGCTCTAATTAGTCCACGGTTGTGTTCAGCCTAATGACCTCTGCCGGGAACACTCAGAATGAGGGTCTGAGTTATTGCAACATGGGAGCGTTTCACTGCTTTCAAGGCTTCACATTATGAATTCCGGAATCTTGTTGCCAGCAGGTTTCCGGATGTTCCGGGTTAACATCTCCTTGTAAATCCCCCGTGGTTTCTTGTACACCCGTGATATTTGGCCAGTTTATGCAGCGTGCATTGCTGCACAATTTCGACTGACTAGCTCTGCCGCGATTGCACACATTCAGGCTTTGCAGCGAGATAAGGCTGGTCCCCGTAGGACACTGCCAGCAGACTGGGTATATCTGCTTCCCGTACTTCTCAGCTGAGTGCTACTCCTTCCAGGTTTGATGGCTACACTCTACTCAACTGGAGCAGTAAGTTGAACCTCAACTCATGGCACTTTGTGAAAGTGTAGAGAACTAGAGCTCAGTTGTTTGGCATGCCACCACTGTCCATCCAGCACTCTGGACGGCACTGACTACATCTGGCTCTAATTAGTCCACGGTTGTGTTCAGGCAAATGACATCCTCCGGGAACTCTCAGAATGAGGTTCTGAGTTATTGCAACATAGGCGCGTGTCACTGCTTTCAAGGCTTCTTAGGAAGAATTCCAGAATGTTGGTGCCGGCAGGCCTCAGGTTGTTCCTGGAGAACATCTCCTTGCAAATCTCGCGTGGTTTCTTGTACACCCGTGAAATTTGGCCAGGTTATGCAGTTGGCATTGCTGCACAATTGTGCCTGCCTAGCTCTGCCGCGTTTGCAATCATTCAGGCGTGGCTGCCAGATAGGATGGTCCCCGTAGGACACTGCCAGCGTACTGGGTATATCTGATTCCCGTTCTTCTCACCTGAGTGCTACTCATTTCAGCTTTGACGGCTACCCTCTACTCAACCCGAGCAGTAAGTTGAACCTCAACTTATGGCACTTGGTGAAACTGTTGAGAACTAGAGCTCAGTTTTTTGGCACGCCACCACTGTCCACCCAGCTCTATGCATGGCACTGCCTACAACTGGCTCTAATTAGTCCACGGTTGTGTTCAGAAAAATGACCTCTGCCCGGAACACTCAGAATGTGGTTCTGTGTTACTGCAACATAGGAGCGTTTCACTGCTTTCAAGGCTTCTTAAGAAGAATTCCAGAATGTTGCTGCCGGCAGGCCTCCGGCTGTTCCCGGTGAACATCTCCTTGAAAATCCCCCGTGGTTCCTTGTACACCCATGGAATTTGGTCAGGTTATGCAGTTTGAATTGCTGCACATTTGCGCCTGCCTAGCTCTGCCGGGGTTCCAAACATTCAGGCGTGGCAGCCAGATAGGCTGGTCCCGGTAGGACACTGCCAGCGGACTAGGTATATCTGCTTCCCGTTCTTCTCACCTGAGGGCTACTGATTCCAGTTTTGAAGGCTACACTCTACTCAACCGGAGCAGTAAGTTGAACCTCAACTTATGGCCGTTTGTGAAAGTTTTGAGAACTAGAGCTCACTTGTTTGGCACCCCACCACTGTCCATCCAGCACTATGGAGGGCACAGCCTACATCTGGCTCTAATTAGTCCACAGTTGTGTTCAGCCGAACGACCTCTGCCGGGAACACTCAGAATGAGGGACTGAGTTACTGCAACATAGGAGCGTTTCACTGCTTTCAAGGCTTCTTAAGAAGAATTCCGGAATGTTGCTGCCGGCAGGCCTCCGGCTGTTGCGGGTGAACATCTACTTGTAAATCCCCCGTGGTTTCTTGTACACCCGTGCAATTTGACCAGGTTATGCCGTTCGCATTGCTGCACAATTGTGCCTGCCTAGCTCTGCCGCGCTTGCAAACATTTAAGCATGGCAGCCAGATAGGCGGGTCCCCGTAGGACACTGCCAACGGAATGGGTATATCTGCTTCCCGTTCTTCTCAGCTGAGTGCTACTGATTCCAACATTGACAGCTACACTCTACTCAACCGGAGCAGTAAGTTGAACCTCAACTTAACGCACTTTGTGAAAATGTTGAGAACTAGACCTCAGTTGTTTGGCACGCCACCACTGTCCATCCAGCACTATATGTGCGGCACTGCATTCACCTGGCTCTAATTAGTCCACGGTTGTGTTCAGCCGAATGACCTCTGAGGGGAACACTCAGAATGAGGTTCTGAGTTATTGCAACATAGGAGCTTTTTAGTGCTTTCAATGCTTCTTAGGAAGGATTCCGGAATCTTGCTGCCGGCAGGCCTCTGGCTGTTCCAGGTGACATCTCCTTGTAAATCCCCCGTGGTTTCTTGTACAACCGTGAAAATTGGCCACGTTATGCAGTTTGCATAACTGCACAATTGCGCCTGCCTAGCTCTGCCGCGGTTGCAATCATTCAGGGATGGCAGCCAGATAGGCTGGTCCCCGTAGGACACTGCCAGTGGACTGGGTATATCTGCTTCCCGTTCTTCTCATCTGAGTGCTACTGATTCCAGGTTTGAGGGTTACATTCTACTCAATCAGAGCAGTAAGTTGAACTTCAACTTATGGCAATTTGTGAAAGTGTTGGAAACTAGAGCTCAATTGTTTGGCACGCCACCACCATCCAAACAGCACTATGGATGGCACTGCCTACATCTGGCTCTAATTAGTCTACGGTTATATTCACCCGAATGACCTCTGCCGGGAACACTCAGAATAAGTTTCTGAGTTATTGCAACATAGGAGCGTTTCAGTGATTTCAAGGCTTCTCATGAAGAATTCCGGAATGTTGCTGCCGGCAGGCCTCCGGCTGTTCCGGGTGAACATCTCCTTGTAAATCCCCCGTGGTTTCTTGTACACCCGTGAAATTTGGCCAGGTTATGCAGGTTGCATTGCTGCACAGTTGCGCCTGCCTAGTTCTGTCGCGCTTGCAAACATTCAGGTATGGCAGCCAGAAAAGCTGGTCCCCATAGGACATTGCAAGGGGACTGGGTATATCTGCTTCCCGTTCTTCTCACCTGAGTGCTACTGATTCCAGCTTTGACGGCTACACTCTACTCATCCGGAGCAATAAGTTGAACCTCAACTTATGGCAGTTTGTGAGATTGTTTGGCCCGCCATCACTCTCCATCCAGCAATATGGACGGCCCTGCTTATATCTGGCTCTAATGAGTCCACGGTTGTGTTCAGCCGAATGACCTCTGCCGGGAACACTCAGAATGGGGTTCTGAGTTACTGCAACATAGGAGTGTTTCACTGCTTTTCAGGCTTCTTAGGAAGAATTCCGGAATCTTGCTGCCGGCAGGCTTCCGGCTGTTCTGGGTGAGCATCTCCTTGTAAATACCCCGTGTTCTCTTGTACACCCGTGATATTTGGCCAGGTTATGCAGTTTGCATAACTGCACAATTGCGCCTGCCTAGCTCTCCCGCGTTTGCAAACATTCAGGCGTGGCAGCCAGATAGGCTGGTCCCGGTAGGACACTGCCATTGGACTGGGTATATCTGCTTTCAGTTCTTCTCACCTGAGTGCTACTGATTCCAGCTTTGAAGGCTACACTCTACTCAACCGGAGCAGTCAGTTGAACCTCAACTTATGGCACATTGTGAAAGTGTTGAGAACTAGAGCTCAATTGTTTGGCACGCCACCAATGTCCATCCAGCACTATGGACGGCACTGGCTACATCTGGCTCTAATTAGTCCACGGTTGTGTTTAGCCGAATGACCTCTGCCGTAAAACACAGAATGAGGTTTTTAGTTATTGCAACATAGGAGCGTTTCACTGCTTTCAAGGCTTCTCAGGAATGATTCCGGAATCTTGCTGCCGGCAGGCCTCCGGCTGTTCCGGGTGAATATCTCTTTGTAAATCCCCAGTCGTTTCTTGTACACCCGTGAAATTTGGCTAGGTTATGCAGTTTGCATTGCTGCACCATTGTGCCTGCCTAGCTCTGCCGCGGTTGCAAACATTCAGGCGTGGCAGCCATATAGGCTGGTCACCGTAGGACATTGCCAGCGGACTGGGTATATCTGCTTCCCGTTCTTCTCACCTGAGTCCTACTGATTCTACCTTTGACGGCTACGCTCTACACAACCGGAGCAGTAAGTTCAACCTCAACTTATGGCACTTTGTGAAAGTGTTGAGAACTAGAGCTCAGTTGTTTTACACGCCACCACTGTCCATCCAGCACTATGGACGGCACTGCCTATATCTGACTCTAATTAGTCCACGGTTGTGTTCAGCCAAAGGACCTCTGCCGGGAACACTTACAATGAGGTTCTGAGTTACTGTAACATAGGAGCATTTCACTGCTTTCAAGGCTTCTTAGGAAGAATTCCGGAATCTTGCTGCCGGCAGTCCTCCGTCTGTTCCGAGTGAACATCTCTTTGTAAAACCGCCGTGGTTTCTTGTACACCCGAGAAATTGGCCACGTTATGCAATTTGCATTGCTGCACAATTGCGCCTGCCTAGCTCTGCCGCGGTTGCAAACATTCATGCGTGGCAGCCACATAGGCTGGTCCCCGTAGGACAATGCCAGCGGACTGGGTATATCTGCTTCCGGTTCTTCTCACATGAGTGCTACTTATTCCAGCTTTGACGGCTACACAACACTCAACCGGAGCAGTAAGTTGAACCTCAACTTATAGCACTTTGTGAGTGTTGAGAACTAGAGCTCATTTGTTTGTCACGCCACCACTGTCCATCCAGCACTATAGAAGGCACTGCCAACATCTGGCTCTAATAAGTCCACGGTTGTGTTCAGCCAAAGGACCTCTGCTGGGAACACTTAGAATGAGGTTCTGAGTTACTGTAACATAGGAGCGTTTCACTGCTTTCAAGGCTTCTTAGGAAGAATTCCGGAATCTTTCTGCCGGCAGTCCTCCAGCTGTTCCGGGGGAACATCTCCTTGTATATCCCCCGTGGTTTCTTGTACACCCATGAAATTTGGCCAGGTTATGCAGTTTGCATTGCTGCACAATTGCGCCTGTCTAGCTCTGACGCGGTTGCAAACATTCAGGCGTGGCAGCCAGATAGGCTGGTCCCCGTAGGACACTGCCAGCAGACTGGGTATATCTGCTTCTCGTGCTTCTCACCTGAGTGCTACTGATTCCAGCTTTGAAGGCCACGCTCTCTACTCAACCGGATTAGTAAGTTGAATCTCAACTTAAGGCACTTTGTGAAAATATTGAGAACTAGAGCTCAGTTGTTTGGCACGCCACCACTGTCCATCCAGCACTATAGACAGCACTGCCTACATCTGGCTCTAATTAGTCCACGGTTGTTGTTTAGCCGAATGACCTGGGCCGGGAATACTCAGAATGAGGTTCTGTGTTACTCCAACATAGGAGCATTTCACTGCTTTCAAGGCTTCTTAGGAAGAATTCCGTAATCTTGCTGCTGGCAGGCCGCCGGCTGTTCCGGGTGAACATCTCCTTGTAAATACCCCGTGGTTTATTGTACACCCGTGATATTTGGCCAGGTTATGCAGTTTGCATAGCTGCACAATTGCACCTACCTAGCTCTCCCCCGTTTGCAAACATTCAGGCGTGGCAGCCAGATAGGCTGGTCCACGTAGGACACTGGCAGCGGACTGGGTGTATCTGCTTCTCATTCTTCTCACCTGAATGCTAATGATTCCAGCTTTGACGGTTACACTCTACTCAACCGGAGCAGTAAGTTCAACCTCAACTTATGGCACTTTGTGAAAGTGTTGAAAAGTAGAGCTCAATTGTTTAGCACGCCACCACGGTCCAAACAGAATTATTGACTGCCCTGCATATATCTGGCACTAATTAGTCCACGGTTGTGTTCAGCCGTAGGCCCTCTGCCGGGAACACTCAGAATGAGGTTCTGAGTTATTGCAATATAGGAGCGTTTCAGTGATTTCAAGGCTTCTCAGGAAGAATTCCGGAATGTTGCTGCCGTCAGGCCTCCGATTGTTCCGGGTGAACATCTCCTTGTAAATCCCCCGTGGTTTCTTGTACACCCGTGAAATTTGGCCAGGTTATGTAGCTTGCATTGCTGCACAATTGCGCCTGCCTAGCTCCTTCACGGTTGCAAACATTCAGGCGTGGCAGCCAGATAGTCTGGTCCCCGTAGGACATTGCCAGCGGATTGGGTATATCTGGTTTCCGTTCTTCTCACCTGAGTGCTATTCATTCCAGCTTTGACGGCTACACTCTACTCAACCGGAGCAGTAAGTTGGACCTCAACTGATGGCACTTTGTGAAAGTGCTGAGAACTAGAGTTCAGTTGTTTGTTACGGCACCACTACCCAGAAATATGGACGGCACTGCCTACATCTGGCACTAATTAATCCTCGGTTGTGTTCAGCCGAATGACCTCTGCCGGGAACAGTCAGAATGACGTTCTGAGTTATTGCAACATAGGAGCGTTTCACTGCTTTCAAAGCTTCTTATTAAGCATTCCGGAATGTTGCTGCCGGCAGGCCTCCGGCTGTTCCGGGTGACATCTCCTTGTAAATCCCCCGTGGTTTCTTGTACACCCGTGAAATTTGGCCAGGTTATGCAGCTTGCATTGCTGCACAATTGCTCCTGCCTAGCTCTGCCGCGGTTGCAAACATTCAGGCGTGGCAGCCCGATATGCTGGTCCCCGTAGGACACTGCCAGCGGACTGGGTATATCTGCTTCCCGTTCTTCTCACCTGAGTGCTACTGATTCCAGCTTTGACGGCTACACTCTACTCACCGGTAGCAGTAAGGTAAACCTCAACATATGGCACTTTGTGAAAGTGTTGAGAACTAGAGCTCAGTTGTTTGGCACGCCACCACTGTCTATCCAGCACTATGGACGGCACTGCCTATATCTGGCTCTAATTAGTCCACGGTTGTGTTCAGCCGAATGTACTCTGCCGGGAACACTCAGAATGAGATTCTGAGTTACTGCAACATAGGAGTGTTTTACTGCTTTCAAGGCTTCTTATGAAGAATTCCGGAATCTTGCTGCCAGCAAGCCTCCGGCTGTTCAAGGTGAATGTCTCCTTGTAAATCCCCCGTGGATTTTTGTACACCCGTGAAATTTTGCCAGGTGATGCAGTTTGCATTGTTACACAATTGCGCCTGCCTAGCTCTGCCGCGGTTGCAAACATTCAGGCATGGCAGCAAGAGAGGCTGTTCCCCGTAGGACACTTCCAGTGGACTGGGTATATCTGCTTCCAGTTCTTCTCACCTGAGTGCTACTGATTCCAGCTTTGATGGCTACACTCTACTCAACCGGAGCAGTAAGTTGAACCTCAACTTGTGGCACTTCATGAAAGTGTTGAGAACTAAAGCGCAGTTGTTTGGCACGCCACCATTGCCGTACAGCACTATGGAAGGCAGTGCTTACATCTGGTTCTAATTAGTCCACGGTTGTGTTCAGCCGAATGACCTCTGCCGGGAACACTCAGAATGAGGTTCTGAGTTATTGCTACATAGGAGCGTTTCACTGCTTTCAAGGCTTCTCAGGCAGAATTCCAGAATGTTGGTGCCGGCAGGCCTCCGGCTGTTCCGGGCAAACATCTCCTTGTAAATCCCCCATGGTTTCTTGTACACCCGTGAAATTTGGCCAGGTTATGCAGTTTGCATTGCTGCACAATTGTGTCTGCCTAGGTCTGCCACGGTTGCAAACATTTAGTCGTGGCAGCCAGAGAGGCTGGTCCCCGTAGGACACTGCCAGCGGACTAGGTATATCTGCTTTCTGTTCTACTCACCTGAGTGCTACTGATTCCTGCTTTGAAGGCTACACTCTACTCAACTGGAGCAGTAAGTAGAACCACAACTTATGTCACTTTGTGAAAGTGTTGAGAACTAGAGTTCAGTTGTTTGGCCCTCCACCACTGTCCATCCAGCACTATGGACGGCACTGCCTACATCTGGCTCTAATTAGACCAAGGTTGTGTTCAGCCAAATGACCTCTGTCGGGAACACTCAGAATGAGTTTCTGAGTTATTGCAACATAGGAGCGTTTCACTGCTTTCAAGGCTTCTTAATATGGATTCCGGAATCTTGCTGCCGGCAGGCCTCCGGATGTTCTGGGTGACATCTCCTTGTAAATCCCCCGTGGTTTCTTTTACACCCGTGAAATTTGGCCAGGTTATGCAGTTTGCATTGCTGCACAATTGCGCCTGCCTAGCTCTTCTGCGGTTGCAAACATTCAGGCGTGGCAGCCAGATAGGCTGGTCCCGGTAGGACACTGTCAGCAGACTGGCTATATCTGCTTCGCGTTCTTTTCACCTGAGTGCTACTGATTACAGCTTTGACGGCTACACTCTACTCAACCGGGGCAGTAACTTGAACCTTAACTTATGGCACTTTGTGAAAGTGTTGAGAACCAGAGCTCAGTTGTTTAGCACGCCACCACTGTCCATCCAGCACTCTGGACGGCACTGCCTACATCTGGCTCTAATTAGTCCACGGTTGTGTTCAGCCGAATGACCTCTGACGGGAACACTCAGAATGAGGTTCTGAGTTACTACAACATAGGAGCGTTTCATTACTTTCAAGTCTTCTTAGGAAGAATTCCAGAAACTTGCTGCGCGCAGGCCTCTGCCTGTTCCGGATGAACATCTCCTTGTAAATCCCCCGTGGATTCTTGTACACCAGTGTAATTTGGCCAGGTTATGCAGTTTGTATTGCTGCACAATTACGCCTGCCTAGCACTGCCGCGGTTGCAAACATTCAGGCGTAGCTGCCAGATAGGCTGGTCCCCACAGAACACTGCCAGTGGTCTGGGTATATCTGCTCCCGTTCTTCTCAACTGAGTGCTACTGATACCAGGTTTGAGGGCTACACTCTTACTCAACCGGAGCAGTAAGTTGAACCTCAACTTATGGCACTTTGTGAAAGTGTTGAGAACTAGAGCTCAGTTGTTTGGCACGCCACCACTGTCCATCCCGCACTATGGACGGCACTTCTTACATCTGGCTCTAATTATTCCACGGTTGTGTTCAGCCAAATGACCTCTGCCGGGAACACTCAGAATGAGGTTCTGAGTTATTGCAACATAGGATCGTTTCACTGCTTTCAAGGCTTCTTAGGAAGGATTCCGGAATCTTGCTGCCAGCAGGCCTCTCGCTGTTCCGGGAGACATCTCCTTGTAAATCCCCCGTGGTTTCTTGTACACCCGTGAAATTTGGCCAGGTTATGCAGTTTGCATTGCTGCACAATTGCTCCTGCGTAGCTCTGCCGCGGTTGCAAACATTCAGGCATGGCAGCCATATAGGCTGGTCCCCGTAGGACACTGTCAGCAGACTGGCTATATCTGCTTCCCGTTCTTCTCAACTGAGTGCTACTGATTCCAGCTTTGACAGCTACACTCTACTCAACCGGAGCAGTAAGTTGAACCTCAACTTAAGGCACTTTGTGAAAATGTTGAGAAATAGAGCTCAGTTGTTTGGCACGGCACCAAAGTCCATCCAGCACTATGGACGGCACTGCCTACATCTGGCTCTAATTAGTCCACGGTTGTGTTCAGCCGAATGACCTCTACCGCAAACACTCAGAATGAGGTTCTGAGTTATTGCAACATAGGAGCATTTCAGTGATTTCAAAGCTTATTAGAAAGAATTCCGGAATGTTGCTGCAGGCAGGCCTCCGGCTGTTCTAGCCAGATAGGCTGGTCCCCGTAGGACACGGCCAGCGGACTGGGTATATCTGCTTCCCGTTCTTCTCACCTGAGTTCTACTCATTCCAGCTTTGACGGCTACACTCAACTCACCGGGAGCAGTAAGGTGAACCTCTACTTATGGCTCTTTGTGAAAGTGTTGAGAACTAGAGCTCAGTTGTTTGACACGCCACCACTGTCCATACAGCACAATGGACGGCACTGCATATATCTGGCTCTAATGAGTCCACGGTTGTGTTCAGCCGAATGACCTCTGCCGGGAACACTCAGAATGAGGTTCTGAGTTACTGCAACATAGGAGTGTTTTACTGCTTTCAAGGCTTCTTAGGAACAATTCCGGAATCTTGCTGCCTGCAGGCCCCCGGCTGTTCCAGGTGAATATCTCCTTGTAAATCCCCCGTGGATTTTAGTACACCCGTGAAATTTTGCCAGGTGATGCAGTTTGCATTGCGGCACAATTGCGCCTGCCTAGCTCGGGCGCGGTTGCAAATATTCAGGCGTGGCAGCCAGATAGGCTGGTCCCCGAAGGACACTGCCAGCGGACTGGGTATATCTGCTTCCCGTTCTTCTCACCTGAGTGCTACTGATTCCAGCTTTGACGGCTACACTCTACTTAACCGGAGCAGTAAGTTGAACCTCAACTTGTGGCACTTTGTTAAAGTGTTGCGAACTAAAGCGCAGTTGTTTGGCACGCCACCACTGCCGTAGAGCACTATGGAAGGCACTGCTTACATCTGGTTGCAAACATTCAGGCGTGGCACCCAGATAGGCTGGTCCCCGTAGGACACTGCCAGCAGACTGGGTATATCTGCTTTCCGTTCTTCTCACCTGAGTGCAACTGATTCCAGCTTTGTGGGTTACCCTCTACTAAACCGGAGCAGTTAGGTTAACCTCAACTTATGGCCCTTTGTGAAAGTGTTGAGAACTAGAGCTCAGTTGTTTGGCACGCCACCACTGTCCATCCAGCACTAAGGAAAGAAGTGCCTAAATCTGGCTCTAATTAGTCCCCGGTTGTGTTCAGGTGAATGACCTCTTCCGGGAACACTCAGAATGAGGTTCTGAGTTATTTCAACATAGGAGCTTTTCACTGCTTTCAAGGCTTCTTAGGAAGGATTCCGGAAACTTGCTGCCCCCAGGCCTCCGGCTGTTCCGGGTGAACATCTTCTTGTAACTCCCCCGTGGTTTATGGACACCCATGAATTTTGGCCAGGTTATGCAGATTGCATAGCTGCACAATTGTGCCTGCCTAGCTCTTCCGCGTTTGCAAACATTCAGGCATGTCAACCAGATATGCTGGTCCCAGTAGGACACTGCCAGGGGACTGGTTATATCTGCTTCCCATTCTTTTCACCTGAGTGCTACTGATTCCAGCTTTGACGGTTACACTCTAATCAACCGGAGCAGTAAGTTGAACCTCAACTTATGGCATTTTGTGAAAGTGTTGAGAACTAGAGCTCAGTTGTTTGGCACGCCACCACTGTCCATCCAGCACTATGGACGGCACTGCCTACATCTGGCTCTAATTAGTCCACGGTTGTGTTCAGCCAAATGACCTTTGCTGGGAACACTCAGAATGAGGTTCTGAGTTACTGCAACATAGGAGCGTTTCACTGTTTTCAAGGCTTCTTAGGAAGAATTCCGGAATCTTGCTGCCGGCAGGCCTCCGGCTGTTCCGGGTGAACATCTGCTTGTAATTCCCCAGTCGTTTCTTGTACACCCGTGAAATTTGGCCAATTTATGCAGTTTGCATTGCTGCACAATTGCGCCTGCCTAGTTCTGCCGCGGTTGAAAACATTCAGGCGTGACAGCCAGATAGGCTGTTCCTCGTAAGACAGTGCCAGCGGAAAGGCTATATCTGCTTCCCCTTCTTCTCACCTGAGTGCTACTGATTCCAGGTTTTACGGCTAGACTCTACTCAACCGGAGCAGTAAGGTGAACCTCAACTTATGGCACTTTTTCAAAGTGTTGAGAACTAGGCTCAGTTGTTTGGCACGCCACCACTGTCCATCCAGCACTTTTGACGACACTGCCTACATCTGGCTCTAATTAGTCCACGGTTGTGGTCAGCCGAATGACCTCTGCCGGGAAAACTCAGAATGAGGTTCTGAGTTATTGCGACATAGGAGCGTTTCACTGCTTTCAAGACTTCTTAGGAAGGCTTCTGGAATCTTGCTGCCGGCAAATCTCCGGCTGTTCCGGGTGAACATCTCCTTGTAAATCCCCCGTGGTTTCTTGTACACCGGTGAAATTTGGCAAGGTTATGCAGTTTGCATTGCTGCACAATTGCGCCTGACTAGCTCTGCCGCGCTTGCAAACATTCAGGCGTGGCAGCCAGATAGGCTGGTCCCCGTAGGACACTGCCAGGGGACTGGGTATATCTGCTTCCCGTTCTTCTCACCTGAGTGCTACTGATTCCAGCTTTGACGGCTACAATCTACTCAACTGGAGCAATAAGTTGAACCTCAACTTATGGCACTTTGTGAAAGTGTTGAGAACTAGAGCTCAGTTGTTTGGCACGCCACCACTGTCCATCCAGCACTATGGACGGCACTGCCTACATCTGTTTCTAATTAGTCCACGGTTGTGTTCAGCCGAATGACCTATGCCGGGAACACTCAGACTGAGCTTCTGAGTTTCTCCAACATAGGAGCGTTTCACTGCTTTCAAGGCATGGTAGGAAGAATTCTGTAATCTTGCTGCCGTCAGGCCTCCGCCTCTTCCGGGTGAACATCCACTTGTAAATACACCGTTGTTTCTTGTACACCCGTGAAATTTGGCCAGGTTATGCAGCTTGAATTGCTACAGAATTGCGCCTGCCTAGCTCTTCGGCGTTTGCTAACATTCAGGCGTGGCAGCCAGATAGGTTGTTCCGCTTAGGACACTGCCAGCAGACTGGGTATATCTGCTTCCCGTTCTTCTCACCTTAGTGCTACTGATTCCAGCTTTGAGGGATACACTCTACTCAACCGGACAGTAAGTTGAAGCTCCACTTATGGCCGTTTGTGAAAGTGTTGAGAACTAGGTTTCAGTTGTTTGGCACGCCACCACACTCCATCCAGCACTCTGGACCTCACTGCCTACATCTGGCTCTAATTAGTCCACTGTTGTGTTCAGCCGAATGACCTATGCCGGGAACACTTAGATTGAGTGTCTGAGTTACTACAACTTAGGAATGTTTCACTGCTTTCAAGGCTTCCTAGGAAGAATTCCAGAATCTTGCTGCCGGCCGGCCTCCGGCTGTTCTGGTTGAACATCTACTTGTAAATCCCCGTGTTTTCTTGTACACCCGTGAAATTTGGCCAGGTTATGCAGTTTGCTTTGCTGCACAATCACGCCTGCCTAGCTCTGCCGCAGTTGCAAACATTCATGTGTAGCAGCCAGATAGGCTGTTCCTCGTAAGACAGTGCCAGCTGAAAGGGTATATCTGCTTCCCGTTCTTCTCACCTGAGTGCTACTGATTCCAGCTTTGACGGCTACACTCTACTCAACCGGAGCAGAAAGTTGAATCTCAACTTATGGCCCTTTGTGAAAGTGTTGAGAACTAGAGCGCAGTTGTTTGGCACGCCACCACTGTCCATCCAGCACTATGGACGCCACTGCCTACATCTGGCTCTAATTAGTCCAAGGTGGTGTTCAGCCTAATGACCTCTGCCGGGAACACTCAGAATGAGGTTCTGAGTTACTGTAACATTGGAGCGTTTCACTGATTTCAAGGCTTCTTAGGAAGGATTCCGGAATCTTGCTGCTGGCAGTCCCCTGGCTGTTCCGGGTGAACATCTCCTTGTAAATCCCCCGTGGTTTCTTGTACACCCGTGAAACTTGGCCAAGTTATGTAGTTTGCATTGCTGCACAATCACGCCTCCCTAGCTCTGCCGCGGTTGCAAACATTCAGGCGTGGCAGCCAGATAGGCTGGTCTGAGTAGGACACTGCCAGCGGACTGGGTATATCTGCTTCCCGTTCTTCTCACCTGAGTGCTACTGATTTCAGCTTTGACGGCTACACTGTACTCACCCGGCGAAGTAAGGTGAACCTCAACTTGTGGCACTTTGTGTAAGTGTTGAGAACTAGAGCTCAGTTCTTTGGCACGCCACCACAGTCCATCCAGCACTATGAAAGGCACTGCATATATCTGGCTCTAATTAGTCCACGGTTGTGTTCAGCCGAATGACCTCTGCTGGGAACACTCAGACTGAGGTTCTGAGTTATTGCAACCTATGAGCGTTTCACTACTTTCAAGGCTGCTTAGGAAGAATTCTGGAATCTTGCTGCCAGCAGGCCTCCGGATGTTCCGGGTGAACATCTCCTTGTAAATCCTCCGTGGTTTCTTGTACACCCCTGAAATTTGGCCAGGTTATGCAGTTTGCATTGCTGCATAATTGCAACTGCCTATCTCTGCCATGGTTGCAAACATTCTGGCGTGGCAGCCAAATAGGCTGTTCCCCGTAGGACACTGCCAGCGGACTGGGTATATCTGCTTCCCTTTCTTCTCACCTGAGTGCTACCTATTCTCGGTTTGACGGCTACACTCTACTAAACCGGAGTAGTAAGTTGAACCTCAACTGTTGGCACTTTGTGAAAGTGTTGAGAACTAGAGCTCAGTTGTTTGGCACGCCACCACTGTCCATCCAGGACTATGGACAGCACTGCCTATATCTGGCTCTAATTAGTCCAGGGTTTTGTTCAGCCGAATGACCTCTGCCGGGAACACGCAGAATGAGGTTCTGAGATACTTCAACTTAGGAGCGTTTCACTGCTTTCAAGGCTTCTTAGGAAGAATTCCGGAATCTTGTTGCTGGCAGGCCTCCAGCTCTTCCTAGAGAACATCTCCTTGTAAATCCCCCGTGGTTTCTTGTAAACCTGTGAAATGTGGCCAGGTTATGCAGTTTGCAGTGCTGCACAATTGCGCCTGCCTAGCTCTGCCGCAGTTGCAAACTTTCAGGCGTGGCAGCCAGATAGGCTGGTCCCCGTAGGACACTGCCAGTGGACCGGGTATATCTGCTTCCCGTTCTCCTCACCTGAGTGCTACTGATTCCAGCTTCAAAGGCTACACTCTACTCACCCGGAGGAGTAAGTTGAACCTCAACTTATGGAACTTTGTGAAAGTGTTGAGAACTAGAGCTCAGTTGTTTCTCACTCCACCACTGCCTACATCTGGCTCTAATTATTCCACATTTGTGTTCAGCCGAATGACCTTTGCCGGAAACACTCAGAATGAGGTTCTGAGATACTTCAACATAGGAGCGTTTCACTACTTTCAAGGCTACTTAGGAAGAATTCCGGAATCTTGCTGCAGGCAGGCCTTCGGCTGTTCCGGGTGAAGATCTCCTTGCAAATTCCCCGTGGTTTCTTGTACACCCGTGAAATTTGGCCAGGTTATGTAGTTTACTTTGCTGGACAGTTGCGCCTGCCTAGATCTGCCACGGTGGCAAACATTCAGGCGTGGCAGCTAGATAGGTTGGTCCCCGAAGGTCACTGCCAGCGGACTGGGTATATCTGCTTCCCTTTCTTCTCATCTAAGTGCTAGTAATGACATCTTTGACGCCTACATTCTATTCAACTGGAGCAGTAATTTGAACCTCAATTGATGGCAGTTTGTGAAAGTGTTCAGAACTAGAGCTCAGTTTTTTGGCATGCCACCACTGTCCATCCAGCACTATGGACGGCACTGCCTACATCTGGCTGTAATTAGTCCATGGTTGTGTTCAGCCGAATGACCTCTCTCGGGAACACTCACAATGAGATTCTGAGTTATGGAAACGTAGGACCGTTTCACTTACTTCAAGGCTTCATAGGAGGAATTCCGTAAACTTGCTGCCGGCACGCCTCCGGCTGTTTCCGGTGAACATCTCCTTGTAAATCCCCGGTGGTTTCTTGTACACCCGTCAATTTTGGCCAGGTTATGCAGTTTGCATTGCTGCACAATTGCGCCAGCCTAGCTCTGCTTCGGTTGCAAACATTCAGGCGTGGCCACCAGATAGGCTGGTCCCCGTAAGGCACTGCCAGGGGACTGGGTATATCTGCTTCCCGTTCTTCTGACCTGAGTGCTACTGTTTCCAGCTTTGACAGCTACACTCTACTTAACGGAATCAGTAAGTTGAACCTCAACTGATGGCACTTTGTGAAAGTGTTGAGAACTAGAGCTCAGTTGTTTGTCACGCCACCACTATCCATCCAGCACTATGGACGGCACTGCCTACATCTGGCTCTAATTAGTCCACGGTTGTGTTCAGCCAAATGACCTCTGCCGGGAACACTCAGTATGAGATTCTGAGTTACTGCAACATAGGAGCGTTTTAAGGCTTTCAAGGCTTTTTTGGAAAAATTCCGGAAAGTTCCTGCCGGCAAGCCTCCGGCTGTTCCGGGTGAACATCTGATTGTAAATCCCCGGGGGTTTCTTGTACACCCATGAAATTTCGCCAGGTTATGCAGTTTCCATTGCTGCACAAGTGCGCCTGCCTAGCTCTGCCGCGGTTGCAAACATTCAGGCGTGGCAGCCAGATAGGCTGGTCCCCGTAGGACACTGCCAGCAGACTGGGTATATCTGCTTCCCGTTCTTCTCACCTGAGTGCTACTGATTCTATTTTTGACGGCTACACTCTACTCAACCGGAGCAGTAACTTGAACCTCAACTGATGGCACTTTGTGAAAGTGTTGAGAACTAGAGCTCAGTTGTTTGGCATGCCACCACTGTCCATCCAGCACTATGGACGGCACTGCCTACATCTGGCTCTAATTAGTCCACGGTTGTGTTCAGCCAAATGACCTCTGCCGGGAACACTCAGAATGAAGTTCTGAGATATTGCAACATAGGAGCCTTTCACTGCTTTCAATGCTTCTTAGGAAGAATTCAGGAATCTTGCTGCCGCCAGGCCTCCGGCTGTTCGGGGTGAACATCTCCTTGTAAATCCCCCGTGGTTTCTTGTACACCCGTGAAATTTGGCCAGGTTATGCAGTTTGCATTGCTGCACAATTGTGCCTCCTTAGCTCTGCCGCGTTTGCAAACATTCAGGCGTGGCAGCCAGATAGGCTGGTCCCCGTTAGGACACTGCCAGCGGTCTGGGTAAATCTGCTTCCCGTTCTTCTCACCTGATTGCTACTTATTCCAGCATTGACGGCTAAACTCTACTCAACGGGCGCAGTAAGTTGAACCTCAACTTACGTCACTTTGTGAAAGTGGTGAGAACTAGAGCTCAGTTTTTTGTCACGCCACCACTGGCCATCCAGCACTATGGATGGCACTGCCTACATCTGGCTCTAATTAGTCCACGGTTGTGTTCAGTCGAATGACTTCTGCTGGGAACACTCAGAATCAGTTTCTGAGTTATTGCAACATAGGAGCATTTAACGGCTTTCAAGGCTTCTTAGGAAGAATTCCGGAATATTGTAACCGCGAGACCTCCAGAAGTTCCGTGTGAAGGTCTCCTTGTAAATCCCCCGTGGTTTCTTGTACACCCGTGAAATTTGGCCAGGTTATGCAGTTTGCATGGCTGCACAATTGCGCCTGCCTAGCTCTGCCGCGGTTGCAAACATTCAGGCGTGGCATCCAGATATCCTGGTCCCCGTAGGAATCTGCCAGGGACTGGGTACATTTGCTTACCGTTCTTCTCACCGGAGTGCTACTGATTCCAACTTTGACGGCTACACTCTACTCAACGGGAGCATTAAGTTGAACCTCAACTGATGGCACTTTGTGAAAGTGTTGAGAACTAGAACTCAGTTTTTTCGCACACCACCACTGTCCATGCAACACTATGGACGGCACTCCCTACATCTGGCTCTAATTTGTCCACTGCTTTCAAGGCTTCTTAGGAAGAATTCCGGAATCTTGCTGCTGGCAGGCCTCCGGCTGTTCCGGGTGAATATCTCCTTGTAAATCCCCGGTGGTTTCTTGTACACCCCTGAAACTTGGCCAGGTTATGCAGTTTCCATTGCTGCACAATTGCGCCTTCCTAGCTCTGCCGCGGTTGGAAACATTCAGGCATGGCAGCCAGATAGGCTGGTCCCTGTAGGACACTGCCTGCGGACTGGGTATATCTGCTTCCTGATCTCACCTGAGTGCTAAAGATTCCAGCTTTTACCGCTACACTCTACTCAACTGGAGCAGTAAGTTCAACCTCAACTGATGGCACTTTGTGAAAGTGTTGAGAACTAGAGCTCAGTTGTTTGGCACGACACCACTGTCCATCCAGCACTATGGACGGCACTGCCTACATCTGGCTCTAATTAGTCCATGCTTGTGTTCAGCCGAATGACCTCTATCGGGAACACTCAGAATGAGGTTCTGAGTTACTGCAACATTGGAGCGTTTCACTGCTTTCAAGGCTTCTTAGGAAGAATTACGGAAATTTGCTCCGGGCAGGCCTCCGGCGTTTCCTGGTGAACATCTCCTTGTAAATCCCCGGTGGTTTCTTGTACAACCCTGAAATTTGGCCAGGTTATGCAGTTTGCATTGCTGCACAATTGCGCCTAACTAGCTCTGCAGCGGTGACAAATATTCAGGCCTGGCAGCCAGATAGGCTGGTCCCCATAGGACACTGCCAGCTAAATGGGTTTATCTGCTTCACGTTCTTCTCACATGAGTGCTACTGATTCCAGCTTGGACGGCTACACTCTACTCAACCGGAGCAGTAAGTTGATCCTTAACGTATGGCACTTTGTGAAAGTGTTGTGAACTAGAGCTCAGTTGTTTGGCACGCCACCACTGTCCATCCAACACTATGGACGGCACTGCCTACATCTGGCTCTAAGTAGTCTAAGGTTGTGTTCAGTCTAATGAACTCTGCCGGGAACACTCAGAATCAGTTTCTGAGTTATTGCAACATAGGAGCATTTAACTGCTTTCAAGGCTTTTTAGGAAGAATTCCGAAACCTTGCTGCCGGCAGGCCTCCAGCTGTTCCGGGTGAACGTCTCCTTGTAAATCCCCCGTGGTTTCTCGTACACCCGTGAAATTTGGCCAGGTTATGCAGTTTGTATTGCTGCACAATTGCGCCTGCCTACCACTGCCGCGTTTGCAAACATTCAGGCGTGGCAGCCAGATAGGCTGGTCCCCGTAGGACACTGCCAGCGGACTGGGTATATCTTCTTCCCGTTCTTCTCAGCTGAGTGCTACTGATTCCACCTTTGACGGCTACACTCAACTCAACCGGAGTAGTAAGTTGAACCTCAACTTATGGCACTTTGTGAAAGTGTTGAGAACTAGAGCTTAATTGTTTGGCACTCCACCACGGTCCATCCAGCACTATGGACGGCACTGCCTACATCTGGCTCTAATTAATCCACGGTTGTGTTCAGCCGAATGACCTCTGCCGGGAACACTCAGAATGAGGTTCTGAGGTACTGCAATATAGGAGCGTTTCACTGCTTTCAAGGCTTCTTAGGAAAAATTACGGAATCTTGCTGCCGGCAGGCCTCCGACGGTTCCGGGTGAACATCTCCTTGTAAATCCTCTGTGGCTTCTTGTACACCCATTAAATTTTGCCAGGTTATGCAGTTTGCATTGCTGCACAATTGCGCCTGCCTAGCTCTGCCGCGGTTGCAAACATTCAGGCGTGGCAGCCAGATAGGATGGTCCCCGTAGGACATTGCCAGCGGTCTGGGTAAATCTGCTTCCCGTTCTTCTCACCTGATTGCTATTGATTCCAGCATTGACGGCTAAACTCTACTCAACCGGAGCAGTAAGTGGACCCTCAACTTATGTCATTTTGTGAAAGTGTTGAGAACTAGAGCTCAGTTGTTTGTCACGCCACCACTGGCCATCCAGCTCTATGGACGGCATTGCCTACATCTGGCTCTAATTAGTCCACGGTTGTGTTCAGTCGAATGATCTCTGCCGGGAACACTCAGAATCAGTTTCTGAGTTATTGCAACATAGGAGCATTTAACTGCTTTCAAGGCTTCTTAGGAAGAATTCCGGAATATTGCTGCCCCGAGGCCTCCAGCTGTTCCGTGTGAACATCTCCTTGTAAATCCCCCGTTGTTTCTTGTACACCCGTGAAATTTGGCCAGGTTATGCAGTTTGCATTGCTGCACAATTGCTCCTGCCTAGCTCTGCCGCGGTTGGAAACATTCAGGCGTGGCAGCCAGATATGCTGGTCCCCGTAGGAATCTGCCAGGGGACAGGTTATATTTGCTTCGCGTACTTCTCACCTGAGTGCTACTGATTCCAGCTTTGACGGCTACAATCTTCTCAATCGGAGCATTAAGTTGAACCTCAACTGATGGCACTTTGTGAAAGTCTTGAGAACTAGAGCTCAGTTGTTTGTCACGCCACCACTGGCCATCCAGCACTATGGACGGCATTGCCTACATCTGGCTCTAATTAGTCCACGGTTGTGTTCAGTCGAATGACCTCTGCCGGGAACACTCAGAATCAGTTTCTGAGTTATTGCAACATAGGAGCATTTAACTGCTTTGAAGGATTCTTAGGAAGAATTACTGAAATTTACTCCGGGCAGGCCTCCAGCTGTTCCGGGTGAACGTCTCCTTGTAAATCCCCGGTGGTTTTTTGTACACCCGTGAAATTTGGCCAGCTTATGCAGGTTGCATTGCTGTACAATTGCTCCTAACTATCTCTGCCGCTGTTGCAAACATTCAGGCGTGGCAGCCAGATAGGCTCGTCCCCGTAGGACATTGCCAGGGGACTGGGTATATTTGCTTCCCGTTCTTCTCACCTAAGTGCTACTGATTCCAGATTTGACGGCTACACTCTACTCAACCGGAGCATTAATTTGAACCTCAAGTGATGGCACTTTGTGAAAGTGTTGAGAACTAGAGCTCAGTTGATTGGCACGCCACCACTGTCCATCCAACACTATGGACAGTACTGCCTACATCGGGCTCTAATTAATACATGGTTGTGTTCAGCCCAATGACCTCTGCCGGGAACACTCAGAATGAGGTTCTGAATTACTGCAACATAGGAGCGTTTCACTGCTTTCAAGGCTTCTTAGGAAGAATTCCGGAATCTTGCTGCCAGAAGGCCTCCGGCTGATCCGGGTGAACATCTCCTTGTAAATCTCCCGTGGTTTCTTGTACACCCGTGCAATTTGGCCAGGTTATGCATTTTGCATTGCTGCACAATTGCGCCTGCGTAGCTCTGCCGCGGTTGCAAACATTCAGGCGTGGCAGCCAGATAGCCTGGTCCCCGTAGGACACTCCCAGCGGACTGGGTATATCTTCTTCCCGTTCTTCTCACCGGAGTGCTACTGATTCCAGCTTTGAGGGCTAGACTCTACTCAACCGGAGCAGTAAGTTGAACCTCAACTTATGGCAAATTGTGAAAGTGTTGAGAACTAGAGCTCAGTTGTTTGGCACGCCAGCACTGTCCATGCAGCACTATGGACGGCACTGCCTACATCTGGCTCTAATTAGTCCACGGTAGTTTTCAGCCGAATGACCTCTGCCGGGAACACTCAGAATGAGGTTCAGAGTTATTGCAACATAGGAGCGTTTCACTGCTTTCAAGGCTTCTCAGGCACAATTCCAGAATGTTGGTGTCGGCAGGCCTCGGGCTGTTCCGGGTGAATATCTCCTTGTAAATCCCCCGTGGTTTCTTGTACACCGGTGAAATTTGGCAAGGTTATGCTGTTTGCATTGCTGCACAATTGCGTCTCCCTAGCTCTGCCGGGGTTGCAAATATTCAGGCGTGGCAGCCAGATAGGCTGGTCCCCGTAGGACATTGCCAACGGACTAGGTATATCTGCTTCCCGTTCTTCTCACCTGAGTGCTACTGATTCCAGCTTTGACGGCTACACTCTACTCAACCGGAGCAGTAGGTTGAACCTCAACTTATGGCCCTTTGTGAAAGTGTTGAGAACTAGAGCTCAGTTGTTTGGCACGCCACCACTGTCCATCCAGCACTATGGACGGCACTGCCTACATCTGGCTCTAATTAGTGCACGGTTGTGTTCAGCCGAATGACCTCTGACAGGAACACTCAGAAAGAGGTTCTGAGTTTCTGCAACATAGGATCGTTTCACTGCTTTCAAGGCTTCTTAGGAAGAATTCCGCAATATTGCTGCCGGCAGGCCTCCGGCTGTTCCGGGTGAACATATCCTTGTAAATCCCCCTTGGATTCTTGTACACCCGTGAAATTTGGCCAGTTTATGCAGTTTGCATTGCTGCACAATTGCGCATGCCTAGCTCTGCCGCGGTTGCAAACATTCAGACGTGTCAGCAAGATAGCCTGGTCCCCGTAGGACACTCCCAGCCGACTGGGTATATCTGCTTCCCGTTCTTCTCACCTTATTGCTACTGATTCCAGCTTTGACCGCTACACTCTACTCATCCGGAGCAGTAAGTTGAACCTCAACTTATGGCCCTTTGTGAAAGTGTTGAGAAGTAGAGCTCAGTTGTTTGGCACGCCACCACTGTCCATCCAGCACTATGGACGGCACGGCCTACATCTGGCTCTAATTAGTCCACGGTAGTTTTCAGCCGAATGACCTCTGCCGGGAACACTCAGAATGAGGTTCAGAGTTATTGCACCATAGGAACGTTTCACTGCTTTAAAGGCTTCTCAGGCAGAATTCCAGAATGTTTGTTCCGGCAGGCCTCCGGCTTTTCCGGGTGAACATCTCCTTGTAAATCCGCCGTGGTTTCTTGTACACCCGTGAAATTTGGTCAGGTTATGCAGTTTGCATTGCTGCACAATTGCGCCTGCCTAACTCTGCCGCGTTTGCAAACATTCAGGCCTGCCAGGCAGATACGCTAGTCCCCGTAGGACACTGCCAGCGGACTGGGAATATCTGCTTCCCGTTCTTCTCACCTGAGTGCTACTGATTCCAACTTTGACGTCTACACTGTACTCAACCGGAGCAGTCAGATGAACTTCAACTTATGGTCCTTTGTGAAAGTGTTGAGAACTAGAGCTCAGTTGTTTGGCACGCCACCAATGTAAATCCAGCTCTATGGATGGCACTGCCTGCATCTGGCTCTAATTAGTCCACGGTTGTGTTCAGCCGAATGACCTCTGCCCTGAACACTCAGAATGAGGTTCTGAGTTATTGCAACATAGGAGCGTTTCACTACTTTCAAGGTTTCTTAGGAAGGATTTTGGAATCTTGCTGCCACCTCGCCTCCGGCTGTTCCGGGTGAACATCTCCTGGTAAATCCCCCGTGGTTTCTTGTACACCCGTGAAATTTGGCCAGGTTATGCAGATTGCATTGCTGCACAATTGCGACTGCCTAGCTCTGCCGCATTTGCAAACAATCAGGCGTGGCAGCCAGATAGGCTAGTCCCCGTAGGACACTGCCAGCGGACTGGGTATATCTGCTTCCCGTTCTTCTCACCTGACTGCTACTGATTCCTGCTTTGACGGCTACATTCTACTCAACCGGAGCAGTAAGTTGAATCTAAACTTATGGCCCTTTGTGAAATTTTTGAGAACTATAGCTCAGTTGTTTGGCACGGCACAACTGTCCATCCAGCAATATGGACGGCACTGCCTACATCTGGCTCTAATTATTCCACGGTTGTGGTCAGCCGAATGACCTCTGCCGGGAAGAATCAGAATGAGGGTCTGAGTTACTTCAACATTGGAGCGTTTCACTGCTTTCAAGGCTTCTTAGGAAGAATTCCGGAATATTGCTGCCGGCAGGCCTCCGGCTGTTCCGGGTGAACATCTCCTTGTAAATCCCCCGTGGTTTCTTGTATACCCGTGAAATTTGAAAAGGTTATGCAGTTTGAATTGCTGCACAATTGCGCCTGCCTAGGTCTGCAGCGGTTGCAAACATTCAGGCCTGGCAGCCAGATAGGATGGTCCCCGTAGAACACTGCCAGCGGACTGGGTAGAACTTCTTCTCGTTCTTCTCACCTGAGCCCTACTGATTCTAGCTTTCACGGCTACACTCTACTTAACCGGAGCAGTAAGTTGAACCTCAACTTATGGCACTTTGTGAATGTGTTGAGAACTAGAGCTCAGTTGTTTGGCACGCCACCACTGTCAATCCAGCACTATGGACCGCACTTCCTACATCTGCCTCTAATTAGTCCACGGTTGTGTTCAGCCGAATGACCTCTGCCGGGAACACTCAGAATGAGGTTCTGAGGTACTGCAACTTCGGAGCGTTTCACTGCTTTCAAGGCTTCTTAGGAAGAATTCGGGAAACTTTTGCAGGCAGGACTCCTGCTGTTCCGTGGGAACATCTCCTTGTAAATCCCCCATGGTTTCTTGTACACCCGTGAAATTTGGCCAGGTTATGCAGTTTGCATTGCTGCACAACTGCGCCTGCCTAGCTCTGCCCCGTTTACAAACATTCAGGCGTGGTAGCCAGATAGGCTGGTTCGCGTAGGACACTGCCAGCAGACTGGGTATATCTGCTTCCCGTTCTTCTCACCTGAGTGCTAATGATTCCAGCTTTGATGGCTACACTCTACTCACCCGGAGCAGTAAGGTGAACCTCAACTTATGGCACTTTGTGAAAGTGTTGAGAACTAGAGCTCAGTTGTTTGGCACGCCACCACTGTCAATCCAGCACTATGGAGCGCACTTCCTCCATCTGCCTCTAATTAGTCCACGGTTGTGTTCAGCCGAATGACCTCTGCCGGGAACACTCAGAATGAGGTTCTTAGTTATTGCAACATAGGAGCGTTTCACTGATTTCAAGGCTTCTTAGGAAGAATTCCGGAATCTTGCTGCTGGCAGGCCTCCGGCTGCACCGGGTGAACATCTCCTTGTAAATCCTCCTTTGTTTCTTGTACACCCGTGAAATTTGGCCAGCTTATGCAGTTTGCATTGCTGCACAATTGCGCCTACCTAGCTCTACCGCGGTTGCAAACATTCAGGCGTGGCAGCCAGATAGACTGGTCCCCGTAGGACACTGCCAGGCGACTGGGTATATCTGCTTCCCGTTCTTCTCACCTGAGTGCTACTTATTCCAGCTTTGACGGCTACACACTACTCACCCGGAGCAGTAAGGTGAACCTCAACGTATCGCACTTTGTGAAAGTGTTGAGAACTAGAGCTCAGTTGTTTGGCACGCCACCACTGTCAATCCAGCACTATGGACCGCACTTCCTACACCTGCCTCTAATTAGTCCACGGTTGTGTACAGCCGAATGACCTCTGCCAGGAACACTCAGAATGAGGTTCTGAGTTATTTCAAGATAGTAGCGTTTGAATGCTTTCTAGGCTTCTTAGGAAGGATTACGGAATCTTTCTGCCTGTAGGCCTCCGGCTCTTCTGAGTGAACATCTCATTGTAAATCCCCCGTGGTTTCTTGTACACCTATTTAATTTTGCCAGGTTATGCAGCTTGCATTGCTGCACAATCACGCCTGCCTAGCTCTGCCGCGGTTGCAAACATTCAGGTGTGGCAGCCAGATAGGCTGGTCCCCGTAGGACACTGCCAGCGGATTGGGTATATCTGCTTCCTGTTCTTCTCACCTGAGTGCTACTTATTCCAGCTTTGACGGCTACACTCTACTCACCCGGCGCAGTAAGGTGAACCTCAACTTGTGGCACTTTGAGAAAGTGTTGAGAACTAGAGCTCAGTTGTTTGGCACGCCACCACTGTCCATCCAGCACTATGAAGACACTGACCATATATGGCTCTAATTAGTCCACGGTTGTGTTCTCCCGAATGACCTCTGCTCGGAACACTGAGAATGAGTTTCTGAGTTACTGCAACATAGGAGCATTTCACTCCTTTCAAGGATTCTTAGGAAGAATTCGGGAATCTTTTGCCGGCAGTCCTCCTGCTGTTCCGGGTGAACATCTCCTTGTAAATCCCCCGTGTTTTCTTGTACACCCGTGAAATTTGGCCAGCTTATGCAGTTTGCATTGCTAAACAATTGCGCCTGACTAGCTCTGCCGCGGTTGCAAACCTTCAGGCATGGCAGCCAGATATGCTGGTCCCCGAAGACACTGCCAGTAGATTGGGTATATCTGCTTCCCGTTCTTCTCACCTGAGTGCCACTGATTCCAGCTTTGACGGCTATACTCTACTCAACCGGAGCAGTAAGTTGAACCTCAACTTATGGCAGTTTATGAAAGTATTGAGAACTAGAGCTCAGTTGTTTGGCACGCCACCACTGTCCATACAGCACTATGGATAGAACTGCCTACATCTGGCGCTAATTAGTCCACAGTTTTGTTCAGCCGAATGACCTCTGCCCGAAACACTCAGAATGAGGTTCTGAGTTACTGCAACATGGGAGCGTTTCACTGCTTTCAAGGCTTCTTAGAAAGAATTCCCGAAATCTTGCTGCCAGAAGGCCTCCGGCTGATCCGGGTGAACATCTCCTTGTAAATCTCCCGTGGTTTCTTGTACACCCATGCAATTTGGCCAGGTTATGCAGTTTGCATTGCTGCACAATTGCGCCTGCGTAGCTCTGCCGCGGTTGCAAACATTCAGGCGTGGCAGCCAGATAGCCTGGTCCCCGTAGGACACTCCCAGCGGACTGGGTATATCTTCTTCCCGTTCTTCTCACCGGAGTGCTACTGATTCCAGCTTTGAGGGCTAGACTCTACTCAACCGGAGCAGTAAGTTGAACCTCAACTTATGGCAAATTGTGAAAGTGTTGAGAACTAGAGCTCAGTTGTTTGGCACGCCGGCACTGTCCATGCAGCACTATGGACGGCACTGCCTACATCTGGCTCTAATTAGTCCACGGTAGTTTTCAGCCGAATGACCTCTGCCGGGAACACTCAGAATGAGGTTCAGAGTTATTGCAACATAGGAGCGTTTCACTGCTTTCAAGGCTTCTCAGGCACAATTCCAGAATGTTGGTGTCGGCAGGCCTCGGGCTGTTCCGGGTGAATATCTCCTTGTAAATCCCCCGTGGTTTCTTGTACACCGGTGAAATTTGGCAAGGTTATGCAGTTTGCATTGCTGCACAATTGCGTCTCCCTAGCTCTGCCGGGGTTGCAAACATTCAGGCGTGGCAGCCAGATAGGCTGGTCCCCGTAGGACATTGCCAACGGACTAGGTATATCTGCTTCCCGTTCTTCTCACCTGAGTGCTACTGATTCCAGCTTTGACGGCTACACTCTACTCAACCGGAGCAGTAAGTTGAACCTCAACTTATGGCCCTTTGTGAAAGTGTTGAGAACTAGAGCTCAGTTGTTTGGCACGCCACCACTGTCCATCCAGCACTATGGACGGCACTGCCTACATCTGGCCCTAATTAGTGCACTGTTGTGTTCAGCCGAATGACCTCTGACAGGAACACTCAGAAAGAGGTTCTGAGTTTCTGCAACATAGGAGCGTTTCACTGCTTTCAAAGCTTCTTAGGAAGAATTCCGGAATATTGCTGCCGACAGGCCTCCGGCTGTTCCGGGTGAACATATCCTTGTAAATCCCCCTTGGATTCTTGTTCACCCGTGAAATTTGGCCAGTTTATGCAGTTTGCATTGCTGCACAATTGCGGATGCCTAGCTTTGCCGCGGTTGCAAACATTCAGACGTGTCAGCAAGATAGCCTGGTCCCCGTAGGACACTCCCAGCGGACTGGGTATATCTGCTTCCCGTTCTTCTCACCTGATTGCTACTGATTCCAGCTTTGACCGCTACACTCTACTCATCCGGAGCAGTAAGTTGAACCTCAACTTATGGCCCTTTGTGAAAGTGTTGAGAACTAGAGCTCAGTTGTTTGGCACGCCACCACTGTCCATCCAGCACTATGGACGGCACGGCCTACATCTGGCTCTAATTAGTCCACGGTAGTTTTCAGCCGAATGACCTCTGCCGGGAACACTCAGAATGAGGTTCAGAGTTATTGCAACATAGGAGCGTTTCACTGCTTTAAAGGCTTCTCAGGCAGAATTCCAGAATGTTGGTTCCGGCAGGCCTCCGGCTTTTCCGGGTGAACATCTCCTTGTAAATCCGCCGTGGTTTCTTGTACACCCGTGAAATTTGGCCAGGTTATGCAGCGTGCATTGCTGCACAATTGCGCCTGCCTAGGTCTGACGCGGTGGCAAACATTCAGGCGTGGCAGCCAGATAGGCTGGTCCCCGTAAGACACTGCCAGCGGACTAGTTATATCTGCTTCCCGTTCTTCTCACCTGAGTGCCACTGATTCGAGCGTTGACCGCTACACTCTACTCACCCGGACCAGTAAGTTGAACCTCAACTTATGGCACTGTGTGAAAGTGTTGAGAACTAGAGCGCAGTTGTTTGGCACGCCACCACTGTCCATCCAGCACTATGGACGGCACTGACTACTTCTGCCTCTAATTAGTCCACGGTTGTGTTTAGCCGAATGACCTCTGCCGGGAACATTCAGAATGAGGTTCTGAGTTACTGAAACATAGGAGCGTTTCAGTACTTTCACGGCTTCTTAGTAAGAATTCCGGACTCTTACTGCCAGCAGGCCTCCGGCTGTTCCACCTGAACATCTCCTTGTAAATACCCTGTGGATTCTTGTACAACCGTGAAATTTGGCCAGGTTATGCAGTTTGCATTGCTGCACAGTGGCAACTGCCTACCTCTGCCACGGTTGCAAACATTCAGGCGTGGCAGCCAGATAGGCTGGTTCCCGTACTACACTGCCAGCGGACTGGGTTATATCTGCTTCCCGTTCTTCTCACCTGAGTGCTACTGATTCCAGCTTTGACGGCTACACTCTACTCAACCAGAGCAGTAAGTTGAACCTCCACATATGGCACTTTGTGAAAGTGTTGAGAACTAGAGCTCAGTTGTTTGGCCAGCCACAACTGTCCATCCAGCACTATGGACGGCACTGCCTACATCTGGCTCTAATTAGTCCATGCTTGTGTTCAGCCGAATGACCTCTGCCGGGAACACTCAGAATGAGGTTCTGAATTATTGCGACATAGGAGTTTTTCACAGCTTTCAAGGCTTCTCAGGCAGAATTCCAGAATGTTTGTGCCGGTAGGCCTCCGGCTGTTCCGGGTGAACATCTCTTTTAAAATCCCCCGTGGTTTCTTGTACACCCGTGTAATTTGGCCAGGTTATGCAGTTTGCATTGCTGCACAATTGAGCCGGCCTAGCTCTGCGGCGGTTGCAAACATTCAGGCGTGGCAGCCAGAAAGGCTGGTCCCCATTGTACACTGACAGCGGACTGGGTATATCTGCTTCACATTCTTCTCACCTGAGTGCTACTGATTCCATCTTTGACGGCTATACTCTACTCAACGGGAGCAGTAAGTTGAACCTCAACTTATGGCACTTTATGAAAGTGTTGAGAACTAGAGCTCAGTTGTTTGGCACGCCACCACTGTCCATACAGCACTATGGATAGAACTGCCTACATCTGGCGCTAATTAGTCCACAGTTTTGTTCAGCCGAATGACCTCTGCCCGAAACACTCAGAATGAGGTTCTGAGTTACTGCAACATGGGAGCGTTTCACTGCTTTCAAGGCTTCTTAGAAAGAATTCCCGAAATCTTGCTGCCAGAAGGCCTCCGGCTGATCCGGGTGAACATCTCCTTGTAAATCTCCCGTGGTTTCTTGTACACCCGTGCAATTTGGCCAGGTTATGCAGTTTGCATTGCTGCACAATTGCGCCTACGTAGCTCTGCCGCGGTTGCAAACATTCAGGCGTGGCAGCCAGATAGCCTGGTCCCCGTAGGACACTCCCAGCGGACTGGGTATATCTTCTTCCCGTTCTTCTCACCGGAGTGCTACTGATTCCAGCTTTGAGGGCTAGACTCTACTCAACCGGAGCAGTAAGTTGAACCTCAACTTATGGCAAATTGTGAAAGTGTTGAGAACTAGAGCTCAGTTGTTTGGCACGCCAGCACTGTCCATGCAGCACTATGGACGGCACTGATTACATCTGGCTCTAATTAGTCCACGGTAGTTTTCAGCCGAATGACCTCTGCCGGGAACACTCAGAATGAGGTTCAGAGTTATTGCAACATAGGAGCGTTTCACTGCTTTCAAGGCTTCTCAGGCACAATTCCAGAATGTTGGTGTCGGCAGGCCTCGGGCTGTTCCGGGTGAATATCTCCTTGTAAATCCCCCGTGGTTTCTTGTACACCGGTGAAATTTGGCAAGGTTATGCAGTTTGCATTGCTGCACAATTGCGTCTCCCTAGCTCTGCCGGGGTTGCAAACATTCAGGCGTGGCAGCCAGATAGGCTGGTCCCCGTAGGACATTGCCAACGGACTAGGTATATCTGCTTCCCGTTCTTCTCACCTGAGTGCTACTGATTCCAGCTTTGACGGTATATTCTACTCAACCGGAGCAGTAAGTTGAACCTCAACTTATGGCCCTTTGTGAAAGTGTTGAGAACTAGAGCTCAGTTGTTTGGCACGCCACCACTGTCCATCCAGCACTATGGACGGCACTGCCTACATCTGGCCCTAATTAGTGCACGGTTGTGTTCAGCCGAATGACCTCTGCCAGGAACACTCAGAAAGAGGTTCTGAGTTTCTGCAACATAGGAGCGTTTCACTGCTTTCAAAGCTTCTTAGGAAGAATTCCGGAATATTGCTGCCGGCAGGCCTCCGGCTGTTCCGGGTGAACATATCCTTGTAAATCCCCCTTGGATTCTTGTTCACCCGTGAAATTTGGCCAGTTTATGTAGTTTGCATTGCTGCACAATTGCGGATGCCTAGCTTTGCCGCGGTTGCAAACATTCAGACGTGTCAGCAAGATAGCCTGGTCCCCGTAGGACACTCCCAGCGGACTGGGTATATCTGCTTCCCGTTCTTCTCACCTGATTGCTACTGATTCCAGCTTTGACCGCTACACTCTACTCATCCGGAGCAGTAAGTTGAACCTCAACTTATGGCCCTTTGTGAAAGTGTTGAGAAGTAGAGCTCAGTTGTTTGGCACGCCACCACTGTCCATCCAGCACTATGGACGGCACGGCCTACATCTGGCTCTAATTAGTCCACGGTAGTTTTCAGCCGAATGACCTCTGCCGGGAACACTCAGAATGAGGTTCAGAGTTATTGCAACATAGGAGCGTTTCACTGCTTTAAAGGCTTCTCAGGCAGAATTCCAGAATGTTGGTTCCGGCAGGCCTCCGGCTTTTCCGGGTGAACATCTCCTTGTAAATCCGCCGTGGTTTCTTGTACACCCGTGAAATTTGGCCAGGTTATGCAGCGTGCATTGCTGCACAATTGCGCCTGCCTAGGTCTGACGCGGTGGCAAACATTCAGGCGTGGCAGCCAGATAGGCTGGTCCCCGTAGGACACTGCCAGCGGACTAGTTATATCTGCTTCCCGTTCTTCTCACCTGAGTGCCACTGATTCGAGCGTTGACCGCTACACTCTACTCACCCGGACCAGTAAGTTGAACCTCAACTTATGGCACTGTGTGAAAGTGTTGAGAACTAGAGCGCAGTTGTTTGGCACGCCACCACTGTCCATCCAGCACTATGGACGGCACTGACTACTTCTGCCTCTAATTAGTCCACGGTTGTGTTTAGCCGAATGACCTCTGCCGGGAACATTCAGAATGAGGTTCTGAGTTACTGAAACATAGGAGCGTTTCAGTACTTTCACGGCTTCTTAGTAAGAATTCCGGACTCTTACTGCCAGCAGGCCTCCGGCTGTTCCACCTGAACATCTCCTTGTAAATACCCTGTGGATTCTTGTACAACCGTGAAATTTGGCCAGGTTATGCAGTTTGCATTGCTGCACAGTGGCAACTGCCTACCTCTGCCACGGTTGCAAACATTCAGGCGTGGCAGCCAGATAGGCTGGTTCCCGTACTACACTGCCAGCGGACTGGGTTATATCTGCTTCCCGTTCTTCTCACCTGAGTGCTACTGATTCCAGCTTTGACGGCTACACTCTACTCAACCAGAGCAGTAAGTTGAACCTCCACATATGGCACTTTGTGAAAGTGTTGAGAACTAGAGCTCAGTTGTTTGGCCAGCCACAACTGTCCATCCAGCACTATGGACGGCACTGCCTACATCTGGCTCTAATTAGTCCATGCTTGTGTTCAGCCGAATGACCTCTGCCGGGAACACTCAGAATGAGGTTCTGAATTATTGCGACATAGGAGTTTTTCACAGCTTTCAAGGCTTCTCAGGCAGAATTCCAGAATGTTTGTGCCGGTAGGCCTCCGGCTGTTCCGGGTGAACATCTCTTTTAAAATCCCCCGTGGTTTCTTGTACACCCGTGTAATTTGGCCAGGTTATGCAGTTTGCATTGCTGCACAATTGAGCCGGCCTAGCTCTGCGGCGGTTGCAAACATTCAGGCGTGGCAGCCAGAAAGGCTGGTCCCCATTGTACACTGACAGCGGACTGGGTATATCTGCTTCACATTCTTCTCACCTGAGTGCTACTGATTCCATCTTTGACGGCTATACTCTACTCAACGGGAGCAGTAAGTTGAACCTCAACTTATGGCACTTTATGAAAGTGTTGAGAACTAGAGCTCAGTTGTTTGGCACGCCACCACTGTCCATACAGCACTATGGATAGAACTGCCTACATCTGGCGCTAATTAGTCCACAGTTTTGTTCAGCCGAATGACCTCTGCCCGAAACACTCAGAATGAGGTTCTGAGTTACTGCAACATGGGAGCGTTTCACTGCTTTCAAGGCTTCTTAGAAAGAATTCCCGAAATCTTGCTGCCAGAAGGCCTCCGGCTGATCCGGGTGAACATCTCCTTGTAAATCTCCCGTGGTTTCTTGTACACCCGTGCAATTTGGCCAGGTTATGCAGTTTGCATTGCTGCACAATTGCGCCTACGTAGCTCTGCCGCGGTTGCAAACATTCAGGCGTGGCAGCCAGATAGCCTGGTCCCCGTAGGACACTCCCAGCGGACTGGGTATATCTTCTTCCCGTTCTTCTCACCGGAGTGCTACTGATTCCAGCTTTGAGGGCTAGACTCTACTCAACCGGAGCAGTAAGTTGAACCTCAACTTATGGCAAATTGTGAAAGTGTTGAGAACTAGAGCTCAGTTGTTTGGCACGCCAGCACTGTCCATGCAGCACTATGGACGGCACTGATTACATCTGGCTCTAATTAGTCCACGGTAGTTTTCAGCCGAATGACCTCTGCCGGGAACACTCAGAATGAGGTTCAGAGTTATTGCAACATAGGAGCGTTTCACTGCTTTCAAGGCTTCTCAGGCACAATTCCAGAATGTTGGTGTCGGCAGGCCTCGGGCTGTTCCGGGTGAATATCTCCTTGTAAATCCCCCGTGGTTTCTTGTACACCGGTGAAATTTGGCAAGGTTATGCAGTTTGCATTGCTGCACAATTGCGTCTCCCTAGCTCTGCCGGGGTTGCAAACATTCAGGCGTGGCAGCCAGATAGGCTGGTCCCCGTAGGACATTGCCAACGGACTAGGTATATCTGCTTCCCGTTCTTCTCACCTGAGTGCTACTGATTCCAGCTTTGACGGTACATTCTACTCAACCGGAGCAGTAAGTTGAACCTCAACTTATGGCCCTTTGTGAAAGTGTTGAGAACTAGAGCTCAGTTGTTTGGCACGCCACCACTGTCCATCCAGCACTATGGACGGCACTGCCTACATCTGGCCCTAATTAGTGCACGGTTGTGTTCAGCCGAATGACCTCTGCCAGGAACACTCAGAAAGAGGTTCTGAGTTTCTGCAACATAGGAGCGTATCACTGCTTTCAAAGCTTCTTAGGAAGAATTCCGGAATATTGCTGCCGGCAGGCCTCCGGCTGTTCCGGGTGAACATATCCTTGTAAATCCCCCTTGGATTCTTGTTCACCCGTGAAATTTGGCCAGTTTATGTAGTTTGCATTGCTGCACAATTGCGGATGCCTAGCTTTGCCGCGGTTGCAAACATTCAGACGTGTCAGCAAGATAGCCTGGTCCCCGTAGGACACTCCCAGCGGACTGGGTATATCTGCTTCCCGTTCTTCTCACCTGATTGCTACTGATTCCAGCTTTGACCGCTACACTCTACTCATCCGGAGCAGTAAGTTGAACCTCAACTTATGGCCCTTTGTGAAAGTGTTGAGAAGTAGAGCTCAGTTGTTTGGCACGCCACCACTGTCCATCCAGCACTATGGACGGCACGGCCTACATCTGGCTCTAATTAGTCCACGGTAGTTTTCAGCCGAATGACCTCTGCCGGGAACACTCAGAATGAGGTTCAGAGTTATTGCAACATAGGAGCGTTTCACTGCTTTAAAGGCTTCTCAGGCAGAATTCCAGAATGTTGGTTCCGGCAGGCCTCCGGCTTTTCCGGGTGAACATCTCCTTGTAAATCCGCCGTGGTTTCTTGTACACCCGTGAAATTTGGCCAGGTTATGCAGCGTGCATTTCTGCACAATTGCGCCTGCCTAGGTCTGACGCGGTGGCAAACATTCAGGCGTGGCAGCCAGATAGGCTGGTCCCCGTAAGACACTGCCAGCGGACTAGTTATATCTGCTTCCCGTTCTTCTCACCTGAGTGCCACTGATTCGAGCGTTGACCGCTACACTCTACTCACCCGGACCAGTAAGTTGAACCTCAACTTATGGCACTGTGTGAAAGTGTTGAGAACTAGAGCGCAGTTGTTTGGCACGCCACCACTGTCCATCCAGCACTATGGACGGCACTGACTACTTCTGCCTCTAATTAGTCCACGGTTGTGTTTAGCCGAATGACCTCTGCCGGGAACATTCAGAATGAGGTTCTGAGTTACTGAAACATAGGAGCGTTTCAGTACTTTCACGGCTTCTTAGTAAGAATTCCGGACTCTTACTGCCAGCAGGCCTCCGGCTGTTCCACCTGAACATCTCCTTGTAAATACCCTGTGGATTCTTGTACAACCGTGAAATTTGGCCAGGTTATGCAGTTTGCATTGCTGCACAGTGGCAACTGCCTACCTCTGCCACGGTTGCAAACATTCAGGCGTGGCAGCCAGATAGGCTGGTTCCCGTACTACACTGCCAGCGGACTGGGTTATATCTGCTTCCCGTTCTTCTCACCTGAGTGCTACTGATTCCAGCTTTGACGGCTACACTCTACTCAACCAGAGCAGTAAGTTGAACCTCCACATATGGCACTTTGTGAAAGTGTTGAGAACTAGAGCTCAGTTGTTTGGCCAGCCACAACTGTCCATCCAGCACTATGGACGGCACTGCCTACATCTGGCTCTAATTAGTCCATGCTTGTGTTCAGCCGAATGACCTCTGCCGGGAACACTCAGAATGAGGTTCTGAATTATTGCGACATAGGAGTTTTTCACAGCTTTCAAGGCTTCTCAGGCAGAATTCCAGAATGTTTGTGCCGGTAGGCCTCCGGCTGTTCCGGGTGAACATCTCTTTTAAAATCCCCCGTGGTTTCTTGTACACCCGTGTAATTTGGCCAGGTTATGCAGTTTGCATTGCTGCACAATTGAGCCGGCCTAGCTCTGCGGCGGTTGCAAACATTCAGGCGTGGCAGCCAGAAAGGCTGGTCCCCATTGTACACTGACAGCGGACTGGGTATATCTGCTTCACATTCTTCTCACCTGAGTGCTACTGATTCCATCTTTGACGGCTATACTCTACTCAACGGGAGCAGTAAGTTGAACCTCAACTTATGGCACTTTATGAAAGTGTTGAGAACTAGAGCTCAGTTGTTTGGCACGCCACCACTGTCCATACAGCACTATGGATAGAACTGCCTACATCTGGCGCTAATTAGTCCACAGTTTTGTTCAGCCGAATGACCTCTGCCCGAAACACTCAGAATGAGGTTCTGAGTTACTGCAACATGGGAGCGTTTCACTGCTTTCAAGGCTTCTTAGAAAGAATTCCCGAAATCTTGCTGCCAGAAGGCCTCCGGCTGATCCGGGTGAACATCTCCTTGTAAATCTCCCGTGGTTTCTTGTACACCCGTGCAATTTGGCCAGGTTATGCAGTTTGCATTGCTGCACAATTGCGCCTACGTAGCTCTGCCGCGGTTGCAAACATTCAGGCGTGGCAGCCAGATAGCCTGGTCCCCGTAGGACACTCCCAGCGGACTGGGTATATCTTCTTCCCGTTCTTCTCACCGGAGTGCTACTGATTCCAGCTTTGAGGGCTAGACTCTACTCAACCGGAGCAGTAAGTTGAACCTCAACTTATGGCAAATTGTGAAAGTGTTGAGAACTAGAGCTCAGTTGTTTGGCACGCCAGCACTGTCCATGCAGCACTATGGACGGCACTGATTACATCTGGCTCTAATTAGTCCATGGTAGTTTTCAGCCGAATGACCTCTGCCGGGAACACTCAGAATGAGGTTCAGAGTTATTGCAACATAGGAGCGTTTCACTGCTTTCAAGGCTTCTCAGGCACAATTCCAGAATGTTGGTGTCGGCAGGCCTCGGGCTGTTCCGGGTGAATATCTCCTTGTAAATCCCCCGTGGTTTCTTGTACACCGGTGAAATTTGGCAAGGTTATGCAGTTTGCATTGCTGCACAATTGCGTCTCCCTAGCTCTGCCGGGGTTGCAAACATTCAGGCGTGGCAGCCAGATAGGCTGGTCCCCGTAGGACATTGCCAACGGACTAGGTATATCTGCTTCCCGTTCTTCTCACCTGAGTGCTACTGATTCCAGCTTTGACGGTACATTCTACTCAACCGGAGCAGTAAGTTGAACCTCAACTTATGGCCCTTTGTGAAAGTGTTGAGAACTAGAGCTCAGTTGTTTGGCACGCCACCACTGTCCATCCAGCACTATGGACGGCACTGCCTACATCTGGCCCTAATTAGTGCACGGTTGTGTTCAGCCGAATGACCTCTGCCAGGAACACTCAGAAAGAGGTTCTGAGTTTCTGCAACATAGGAGCGTTTCACTGCTTTCAAAGCTTCTTAGGAAGAATTCCGGAATATTGCTGCCGGCAGGCCTCCGGCTGTTCCGGGTGAACATATCCTTGTAAATCCCCCTTGGATTCTTGTTCACCCGTGAAATTTGGCCAGTTTATGTAGTTTGCATTGCTGCACAATTGCGGATGCCTAGCTTTGCCGCGGTTGCAAACATTCAGACGTGTCAGCAAGATAGCCTGGTCCCCGTAGGACACTCCCAGCGGACTGGGTATATCTGCTTCCCGTTCTTCTCACCTGATTGCTACTGATTCCAGCTTTGACCGCTACACTCTACTCATCCGGAGCAGTAAGTTGAACCTCAACTTATGGCCCTTTGTGAAAGTGTTGAGAAGTAGAGCTCAGTTGTTTGGCACGCCACCACTGTCCATCCAGCACTATGGACGGCACGGCCTACATCTGGCTCTAATTAGTCCACGGTAGTTTTCAGCCGAATGACCTCTGCCGGGAACACTCAGAATGAGGTTCAGAGTTATTGCAACATAGGAGCGTTTCACTGCTTTAAAGGCTTCTCAGGCAGAATTCCAGAATTTTGGTTCCGGCAGGCCTCCGGCTTTTCCGGGTGAACATCTCCTTGTAAATCCGCCGTGGTTTCTTGTACACCCGTGAAATTTGGCCAGGTTATGCAGCGTGCATTGCTGCACAATTGCGCCTGCCTAGGTCTGACGCGGTGGCAAACATTCAGGCGTGGCAGCCAGATAGGCTGGTCCCCGTAGGACACTGCCAGCGGACTAGTTATATCTGCTTCCCGTTCTTCTCACCTGAGTGCCACTGATTCGAGCGTTGACCGCTACACTCTACTCACCCGGACCAGTAAGTTGAACCTCAACTTATGGCACTGTGTGAAAGTGTTGAGAACTAGAGCGCAGTTGTTTGGCACGCCACCACTGTCCATCCAGCACTATGGACGGCACTGACTACTTCTGCCTCTAATTAGTCCACGGTTGTGTTTAGCCGAATGACCTCTGCCGGGAACATTCAGAATGAGGTTCTGAGTTACTGAAACATAGGAGCGTTTCAGTACTTTCACGGCTTCTTAGTAAGAATTCCGGACTCTTACTGCCAGCAGGCCTCCGGCTGTTCCACCTGAACATCTCCTTGTAAATACCCTGTGGATTCTTGTACAACCGTGAAATTTGGCCAGGTTATGCAGTTTGCATTGCTGCACAGTGGCAACTGCCTACCTCTGCCACGGTTGCAAACATTCAGGCGTGGCAGCCAGATAGGCTGGTTCCCGTACTACACTGCCAGCGGACTGGGTTATATCTGCTTCCCGTTCTTCTCACCTGAGTGCTACTGATTCCAGCTTTGACGGCTACACTCTACTCAACCAGAGCAGTAAGTTGAACCTCCACATATGGCACTTTGTGAAAGTGTTGAGAACTAGAGCTCAGTTGTTTGGCCAGCCACAACTGTCCATCCAGCACTATGGACGGCACTGCCTACATCTGGCTCTAATTAGTCCATGCTTGTGTTCAGCCGAATGACCTCTGCCGGGAACACTCAGAATGAGGTTCTGAATTATTGCGACATAGGAGTTTTTCACAGCTTTCAAGGCTTCTCAGGCAGAATTCCAGAATGTTTGTGCCGGTAGGCCTCCGGCTGTTCCGGGTGAACATCTCTTTTAAAATCCCCCGTGGTTTCTTGTACACCCGTGTAATTTGGCCAGGTTATGCAGTTTGCATTGCTGCACAATTGAGCCGGCCTAGCTCTGCGGCGGTTGCAAACATTCAGGCGTGGCAGCCAGAAAGGCTGGTCCCCATTGTACACTGACAGCGGACTGGGTATATCTGCTTCACATTCTTCTCACCTGAGTGCTACTGATTCCATCTTTGACGGCTATACTCTACTCAACGGGAGCAGTAAGTTGAACCTCAACTTATGGCACTTTATGAAAGTGTTGAGAACTAGAGCTCAGTTGTTTGGCACGCCACCACTGTCCATACAGCACTATGGATAGAACTGCCTACATCTGGCGCTAATTAGTCCACAGTTTTGTTCAGCCGAATGACCTCTGCCCGAAACACTCAGAATGAGGTTCTGAGTTACTGCAACATGGGAGCGTTTCACTGCTTTCAAGGCTTCTTAGAAAGAATTCCCGAAATCTTGCTGCCAGAAGGCCTCCGGCTGATCCGGGTGAACATCTCCTTGTAAATCTCCCGTGGTTTCTTGTACACCCGTGCAATTTGGCCAGGTTATGCAGTTTGCATTGCTGCACAATTGCGCCTACGTAGCTCTGCCGCGGTTGCAAACATTCAGGCGTGGCAGCCAGATAGCCTGGTCCCCGTAGGACACTCCCAGCGGACTGGGTATATCTTCTTCCCGTTCTTCTCACCGGAGTGCTACTGATTCCAGCTTTGAGGGCTAGACTCTACTCAACCGGAGCAGTAAGTTGAACCTCAACTTATGGCAAATTGTGAAAGTGTTGAGAACTAGAGCTCAGTTGTTTGGCACGCCAGCACTGTCCATGCAGCACTATGGACGGCACTGATTACATCTGGCTCTAATTAGTCCACGGTAGTTTTCAGCCGAATGACCTCTGCCGGGAACACTCAGAATGAGGTTCAGAGTTATTGCAACATAGGAGCGTTTCACTGCTTTCAAGGCTTCTCAGGCACAATTCCAGAATGTTGGTGTCGGCAGGCCTCGGGCTGTTCCGGGTGAATATCTCCTTGTAAATCCCCCGTGGTTTCTTGTACACCGGTGAAATTTGGCAAGGTTATGCAGTTTGCATTGCTGCACAATTGCGTCTCCCTAGCTCTGCCGGGGTTGCAAACATTCAGGCGTGGCAGCCAGATAGGCTGGTCCCCGTAGGACATTGCCAACGGACTAGGTATATCTGCTTCCCGTTCTTCTCACCTGAGTGCTACTGATTCCAGCTTTGACGGTACATTCTACTCAACCGGAGCAGTAAGTTGAACCTCAACTTATGGCCCTTTGTGAAAGTGTTGAGAACTAGAGCTCAGTTGTTTGGCACGCCACCACTGTCCATCCAGCACTATGGACGGCACTGCCTACATCTGGCCCTAATTAGTGCACGGTTGTGTTCAGCCGAATGACCTCTGCCAGGAACACTCAGAAAGAGGTTCTGAGTTTCTGCAACATAGGAGCGTTTCACTGCTTTCAAAGCTTCTTAGGAAGAATTCCGGAATATTGCTGCCGGCAGGCCTCCGGCTGTTCCGGGTGAACATATCCTTGTAAATCCCCCTTGGATTCTTGTTCACCCGTGAAATTTGGCCAGTTTATGTAGTTTGCATTGCTGCACAATTGCGGATGCCTAGCTTTGCCGCGGTTGCAAACATTCAGACGTGTCAGCAAGATAGCCTGGTCCCCGTAGGACACTCCCAGCGGACTGGGTATATCTGCTTCCCGTTCTTCTCACCTGATTGCTACTGATTCCAGCTTTGACCGCTACACTCTACTCATCCGGAGCAGTAAGTTGAACCTCAACTTATGGCCCTTTGTGAAAGTGTTGAGAAGTAGAGCTCAGTTGTTTGGCACGCCACCACTGTCCATCCAGCACTATGGACGGCACGGCCTACATCTGGCTCTAATTAGTCCACGGTAGTTTTCAGCCGAATGACCTCTGCCGGGAACACTCAGAATGAGGTTCAGAGTTATTGCAACATAGGAGCGTTTCACTGCTTTAAAGGCTTCTCAGGCAGAATTCCAGAATGTTGGTTCCGGCAGGCCTCCGGCTTTTCCGGGTGAACATCTCCTTGTAAATCCGCCGTGGTTTCTTGTACACCCGTGAAATTTGGCCAGGTTATGCAGCGTGCATTGCTGCACAATTGCGCCTGCCTAGGTCTGACGCGGTGGCAAACATTCAGGCGTGGCAGCCAGATAGGCTGGTCCCCGTAGGACACTGCCAGCGGACTAGTTATATCTGCTTCCCGTTCTTCTCACCTGAGTGCCACTGATTCGAGCGTTGACCGCTACACTCTACTCACCCGGACCAGTAAGTTGAACCTCAACTTATGGCACTGTGTGAAAGTGTTGAGAACTAGAGCGCAGTTGTTTGGCACGCCACCACTGTCCATCCAGCACTATGGACGGCACTGACTACTTCTGCCTCTAATTAGTCCACGGTTGTGTTTAGCCGAATGACCTCTGCCGGGAACATTCAGAATGAGGTTCTGAGTTACTGAAACATAGGAGCGTTTCAGTACTTTCACGGCTTCTTAGTAAGAATTCCGGACTCTTACTGCCAGCAGGCCTCCGGCTGTTCCACCTGAACATCTCCTTGTAAATACCCTGTGGATTCTTGTACAACCGTGAAATTTGGCCAGGTTATGCAGTTTGCATTGCTGCACAGTGGCAACTGCCTACCTCTGCCACGGTTGCAAACATTCAGGCGTGGCAGCCAGATAGGCTGGTTCCCGTACTACACTGCCAGCGGACTGGGTTATATCTGCTTCCCGTTCTTCTCACCTGAGTGCTACTGATTCCAGCTTTGACGGCTACACTCTACTCAACCAGAGCAGTAAGTTGAACCTCCACATATGGCACTTTGTGAAAGTGTTGAGAACTAGAGCTCAGTTGTTTGGCCAGCCACAACTGTCCATCCAGCACTATGGACGGCACTGCCTACATCTGGCTCTAATTAGTCCATGCTTGTGTTCAGCCGAATGACCTCTGCCGGGAACACTCAGAATGAGGTTCTGAATTATTGCGACATAGGAGTTTTTCACAGCTTTCAAGGCTTCTCAGGCAGAATTCCAGAATGTTTGTGCCGGCAGGCCTCCGGCTGTTCCGGGTGAACATCTCTTTTAAAATCCCCCGTGGTTTCTTGTACACCCGTGTAATTTGGCCAGGTTATGCAGTTTGCATTGCTGCACAATTGAGCCGGCCTAGCTCTGCGGCGGTTGCAAACATTCAGGCGTGGCAGCCAGAAAGGCTGGTCCCCGTTGTACACTGACGGCGGACTGGGTATATCTGCTTCACATTCTTCTCACCTGAGTGCTACTGATTCCATCTTTGACGGCTACACTCTATACAACCGGAGCAGTAAGTTGAACCTTCACATATGTCACTTTGTGAAAGTGTTGAGAACTAGAGCTCAGTTGTTTGGCTCGCCACCACAGTCCATCCAGCACTATGGACGGCACTGCCTACATCTAGCTCTAATTAGCCCACGGTTGTTTTCAGCCGAATGACCTCTGCCGGGAACACTCAGAATGAGGTTCTGAGTTACTGCCACATAGGAGCGTTTCACTGCTTTCAAGGCTTCTTAGGAAGAATTGCGGAATCTTGCTGCGGGCAGGCCTCTGGCTATTGGGGTGCACATCTCCTTTTAAATCCCCCGTGGTTTCTTGTACACCAGTGATATTCGGCCAGGTTATGAAGTTTGTATTGCTGCACAATTTCAACTGCCTAGCTCTGCCGCGGTTGCAAACATTCAGGCCTGGCAGTCAGATAGGCTGGTCCCCGTAGTACACTGCCAGCGGACTGGGTAGATCTGCTTCCCGTTCTTCTCACCTGAGTGCTACTGATTCCAGCTTTGACGGCTACACTCTATTCAACCGGAGCAGTAATTTGAACCTCAACTTATGGCCCTTTGTGAAAGTGTTGAGAACTAGAGCTCAGTTGTTTGGCACGTCACCACAGTCCATCCCGCACTATGGACGGCACTGACTACATCTGGCTCTAATTAGCCCACGGTTGTGTTCAGCCGAATGACCTCTGCCGGGAACACTCAGAATGAGGTTCTGAGTTACTGCCACATAGGAGCGTTTCACTGCTTTCAAGGCTTCTTAGGAAGAATTCCGGAATCTTGCTGCCCGCAGGCCTCTGGCTATTCCGGGTGCACATCTCCTTGTAAATCCCCCGTGGTTTCTTGTACACCAGTGATGTTCGGCCAGGTTATGCAGTTTGTATTGGTGCACAATTTCGCCTGCCTATCTCTGCCGCGGTTGCAAACATTCAGGCCTGGCAGCCAGATAGGCTGGTCCCCGTAGTACACTGCCAGCGGACTGGGTATATCTGCTTCCCGTTCTTCTCACCTGAGTGCTACTGATTCCAGCTTTGACGGCTACACTCTACTCACCCGGAGCAGTAAGTTGAACGTCAACTTATGGCCCCTTGTGAAAGTGTTGAGAACTAGAGCTCAGTTGTTTGGCAAGCCAGTACTCTCGATCCAGCACTATGGACGGCACTGCCTACATCTGCCTCTAATTAGCCTACGGTTGTGGTCAGCCGAATGACCTCTGCCGGGAACACTCATAATGAGTGTCTGAGTTACTGCAACATAGGAGCATTTCACTGCTTTCAAGGCTTCTTAGGAATAATTCCGGAATGTTGCTGCCGGCAGGCCTCTGGCTGTTCCGGGTTAACATCTACCTGTGAATCCCCCGTGGTTTCTAGTACACCCGTGAAATTTGGCCAGGTTTTGCAATTTTCATTGCTGCACAATTGTGCCTGCCTAGCTCTGCCGCGGTTGCAAACATTAAGGCGTGGCAGCCAGATAGGCTGGTCCCCATAGGACACGGCCAGCGGACTAGGTATATATGTTTCCCGTTCTTCTCACCTGAGTGCTACTGATTCCAGCTTTGACGGCTACACAACACTCAACCGGAGCAGTAAGTTGAACCTCAACTTATGGCCCTTTGTGAAAGTGTTGAGAACTAGAGCTCAGTTGTTTGGCACGCCACCACTGTCCATCCAGCCCAATGGACGGCACTGCCTACATCTGACTCGAATTAGTCCACGGTTGTGTTAAGCCCAATGACTTCTGCCAGGAACACTAAGAATGAGGTTCTGAGTTACTGCAACATAGGAGCGTTTCACTGCTTTCAAGGCTTCTTAGGAAGAATTCGGGAAACTTTTGCCGGCAGGACTCCTGCTGTTCCGTGTGAACATCTCCTTGTAAATCCCCCGTGGTTTCTTGTACACCCGTGAAATTTGGCCAGGTTATGCAGTTTGCATTGCTGCACAACTGCCCCTGCCTAGCTCTGCCGCGTTTGCAAACATTCAGGCGTGGCAGCCAGATAGGCTGGTCCCCGTAGGACACTGCCAGCGGACTGGGTATATCTGCTTCCCGTTCTTCTCACCTGAGTGCTACTGATTCCAGCTTTGACGGCTACACTCTACTCACCCGAAGCAGTAAGGTGAACCTCAACTTATGGCACTTTGTGAAAGTGTTGAGAACTAGAGCTCAGTTGTTTGGCACGCCACCACTGTCATTCCAGCACTATGGACCGCACTTCCTACATCTGCCTCTAATTAGTCAACGTTTCTGTTCAGCCGAATGACCTCTGCCGGGAAGACTCAGAATGAGGTTCTGAGTTATTGCAACATAGCACCGTTTCACTGCTTTCAAGGGTTCTTAGGGAGAATTCTGGAATCTTGCTGCCGGCAGACCTCCGGCTGCTCCAGGTGAATATCTCCTTGTAAATCCTCCGTGGTTTCTAGTACAACCGTGAAATTTGGCCAGGTTATGCAGTTTACATTGCTGCACAATTGAGCCTGCCTAGCTCTGCCGCGGTTGCAAACATTCAGGCGTGGCAGCCAGATAGGCTGGTCCCCGTAGGACACTGCCAACGGACTGGGTATATCTGCTTCCCGTTCTTCTCACCTGAGTGCTACTGATTCCAGCTTTGACGGCTACACTCTACTCAAACGGAGCAGTAAGTTGAACCCCAACTTTTGGCCCTTTGTGTAAGTGTTGAGAACTAGAGCTCAGTTGTTTGGCACGCCACCACTGTCCATCCAGCACCATGGCCGGCACTGCCTACATCTGGCTCTAATTAGTCCAGGGTTGTGTTCAGCCGAATAACCTCTGCCGGGAACACTCAGAATGAGGTTATGAGTTATAGCAACATAGGAGCGTTTCATTTCTTTCAAGGCTTCTTAGGAAGGATTCCGGAATCTTTCTGCCGACACGCTTCCGACTGTTCCGGGTGAACATCTCCTTGTAAATCCCCCTTTGATCTTGTTCACCCGTGAAATTTGGCCAGGTTATGCAGTTTGCATTGCTGCACAATTGCGCCTGCCTAGGTTTGCCGCGGTTGCAAACATTCAGGCGTTGCAGCCAGATAGTCTGGTCCCCGTAGGACACTGCCAGCGGACTGCGTATATCTGCTTCCCGTTCTTCTCACCTGAGTGCTACTGATTCCAGCTTTGACGGCTAAACTCTACTCAACCGGAGCAATAAGTTGAACCTCAATTTATGGCCCTTTGTGAAAGTGTTGAGAACTAGAGCTCAGTTGTTTGGCACGCCACCACTGTCCATCCAGCACTATGGACGGCACTTCCTACATCTGGCTCTAATTAGTCCACGGTTGTGTTCAGCCGAATAACCTCTGCCGGGAACACTCAGAATGAGTTTCTGAGTTAATGCAACATAGGTGCATTTCAGTTCTTTCAAGGCTTCTTAGGAAGAATACTGGAATCTTGCTGCCGGCAGGCTTCGGTCTGTTCCGGGAACATCTTCTTGTAAATCCCCCGTGATTTCTTGTACACCGGTTAAATTTGGCCAGGTTATGCAGTTTGCATTGCTGCAAAATTGCGCCTGCCTAGTTTTGCCGCGGTTGCAAACATTCAGGCGTGGCAGCCCGATATGCTGGTCCCGGTCAGACACTGCAAGCGTTCTGGGTATATCTGCTTCCCGTCCTTCTCAACTGAGTGCTACTGATTCCAGCTTTGACGGCTACACTCTACTCACCTGGAGAAGTAAGTTGAACCTCAACTTATGGCCCTTTGTTAAAGTGTTGAGAACTAGAGCTCAGTTGTTTGGCACGCCACCACTGTCCATCCAGCACTATGGATGGCACTGCCTACATCTGGCTCTAATTAGTCCACGGCTGTGTTCAGCAGAATGACCTCTGCCGGGAACACTCAGAATGAGGTTCAGAGTTATTGGAACATAGGAGCATTTCACTGCTTTCAAGGCTTCTCAGGCAGAATTCCAGAAAGTTGGTGCCGGCAGGCCTCCGGCTGTTCCGGGTGAACATCTCCTTGTAAATCCGCCGTGGTTTCTTGTACACCCGTGAAATTTGGCCAGGTTATGCAGCGTGCTTTGCTGCACATTGCGCCTGCCTAGCTCTGACGGGGTTGCAAACATTCAGGCTTGGCAGGCAGATAGGCTGGTCCCCGTACGACACTGCCAGCGGACTGGGTTTATCTGCTTCCCGTTCTTCTCACCTGAGTGCTACTGATTCCAGCTTTGACGGCTACACTCTACTCAACCGGACCAGTTAGTTGAACCTCAACTTATGGCACTTTGTGAAAGTGTTGAGAACTAGAGCTCAGTTGTTTGGCACGCCACCACTGTCCATCCAGCACTATGGACGGCACTGCCTACATCTGGCTGTAATTACTCCATGGTTGTGTTCAGCTGAATGACCTCAGCCGGGAACACTCAGAATGAGGTTCTGCGTTATTGTAACATTGGAGCGTTTCACTGCTTTCAAGGCTTCTCAGGCAGAATTCCAGAATGTTGGTTCCGGCAGGCTTTCGGCTGTTCTGGATGAACATCTCCTTGTAAATCCCCCGTGGTTTCTTGTACACCCGTGAAATTTGGCCAGGTTATGCAGCGTGCATTGCTGCACAATTGCGCCTGCCTAGGTCTGACGCGGTTGCAAACATTCAGGCGTGGCAGCCAGATAGGCTGGTCCCCGTAGGACACTGCCAGCGGACTAGGTATATCTGCTTCCCGTTCTTCTCACCTGAGTGCCACTGATTCGAGCGTTGACCGCTCCACTCTACTCACCCGGACCAGTAAGTTGAACCTCAACTTATGGCACTGTGTGAAAGTGTTGAGAACTAGAGCGCAGTTGTTTGGCACGCCACCACTGTCCATCCAGCACTATGGACGGCACTGACTACTTCTGGCTGTAATTAGTCCAAGGTTGTGTTTAGCCGAATGACCTCTGCCGGGAACACTCAGAATGAGGTTCAGAGGTATTGCAACATGGGAGCGTTTCCCTGCTTTCAAGTCTTCTCAGGCAGAATTCCAGAATGTTGGTGCCGGCAGGCCTCGGGTTGTTCCGGGTGAACATCTCCTTGTAAATCCCCCGTGGTTTCTTGTACACCGTGAAATTTGGCCAGGTTATGCAGCTTGCATTGCTGCACAATTGCGTCTCCCTAGCTCTGCCACTGTTGCAAACATTCAGGCGTGGCAGCCAGATAGGCTGGTCCCCGTAGGACACTGCCAGCAGGCTATGTATATCTCCTTCCGTTCTTCTCCCCTGAGTGCTACTGATTCCAGCTTTGGCGGCTACACTGTACTCAACCGGACCAGTAAGTTGAACTTCCACTTATGGCATTTTGTGAAAATGTTGAGAACTAGAGCTCAGTTGTTTGGCACGCCACCACTGTCCCTCCAGCACTATGGACGGCACTGCCTACATCTGGCTCTAATTAGTCCACGGTTGTGTTCAGCCGAATGACCTCTGCCGGGAACACTCAGAATGAGGTTCAGAGTTATTGCAACACAGGAGCGTTTAACTGCTTTCAAGGCTTCTCAGGAAGAATTCGGGAAGGTTCCTGTGGGCAGACCTCCGGCTTTTCCGGGTGAATATCTCCTTGTAAATACCCCGTGGTTTCTTGTACACCCGTGAAATTTGGCCAGGTTATGCAGTTTGAATTGCTCTACAATTTCGCCTGCCTTGCCCTGCCAAGTTCGCAAACTTTCAGGCGTGGCAGCCAGATAGGCTGGTCCCCGTAGGACACTGCCAGCGGACTGGCTTTATCTACTTACCGTTCTTCTCACCTGAGTGCTACTGATTCCAGCTTTGACGGCTAAACTCTACTCACCCGGAGCAGTAAGGTGAACCTCAACTTATGGCACTTTGTGAAAGTGTTGAGAACTAGAGCTCAGTTGTTTGGCACACCACCACTCTCCATCTAGCACTATGGACGGCATTGCCTACATCTTGCTCTAATTAGTCCACAGTTGTGTTCAGCCGAATGACCTCTACCGGGAACACTCAGAATGAGGTTCTGAGTTATTGCAACATAGGAGCGTTTCACTGCTTCAAGGCTTCTCAGGCAGAATTCCAGAATGTTGGTGCCGTCAGGCCACCGGCTGTTCCGGGTGAACATATCCTTGTAAATCCCCCGTCGTTTATTGTACACCCATGAAATTTGGCCAGGTCATGCAGTATGCATTGCTGGACAATTGCGCCTGCCTAGCTCTGCCGCGTTTGCAATCATTCAGGCGTGGCAGCCAAATAGGCTGGTCCTCGTTGGACACTGCCGGCGGACTGGGTATATCTGCTTCCCGTTCTTCTCACCTGAGTGCTACTGATTCCAGCTTTGACGGGTACACTCTACTGAACCGGAGCAGTTAGTTGAACCTCAAATTATGGCCCTTTGTGAAAGTTTTGAGAACTAGAGCTCAGTTGTTTGGCAGGCCACCACATTCCATCCAGCACTATGAAAGGCATTGCCTATATCTGGCTCTAATTAGTCCACGGTTGTGTTGAGTCGAATGACCTCTGCCGGGAACACTCAGAATGAGGTTCTGAGTTATTGCAACATAGGAGCGTTTTACTGCTTTCAAGGCTTTTTAGGAAGGATTCCGATAACTTGCTGCCGGCAGGCAACCGGCTGTTCCGGGTGAACATCTCCTTGTAAAACCACCGTGGTTTCTTGTACACCCGTGAAATTTGGCCAGGTTATGCAGTTTGAATTGCTGCACAATTGAGCATGCCTAGAACTGCCGCGGTTGTAAATATTCAGGCGTGGCAGCCAGATAGGCTGGTCCCCGTAGGACACTGCCAGTGGACTGTGTATATCTGCTTCCCTTTCTCTTCCCCTGAGTGCTACTGATTCCACCTTTGACGATTACACTCTACTCAACCCGAGCAGTAAGTTGAACCTCAACTTATGGCACTTTGTGAAAGTGTTGAGAACTAGAGCGCAGTTGTTTGGCATGCCATCACTGTCCATCCAGCATTATGGACGGCACTGCCTACATCTGGCTCTAATTAGTCCACGGTTGTGTTTAGCCGAATGACCTCTGCCGGGAACACTCAGAATGAGGTTCTAAGTTACTGGAACATAGGAACTTTTCAGTCCTTTCACGGCTTTTTAGGAAGAATTTCGGAATCTTACTAATGGCAGGCCTCCGGATGTTCCGGGTGAACATCTCCTTATAAATTCCCCGTGGTTTCTCGTACACTCGTGAAATTTGGCCAGGTGATGCAGTTTGCATTGCTGCACAATTTCGCCTGGCAAACTCTGCCGTGGTTGCAAACATTCAGGCGTGGCAGCGAGATATTCTGGTCCCATTAGGACACTGCCAGCGGACTGGGTATATCTGCTTCCCATTCTTCTCACCTGTGTGGTACTGATTCCAGCTATGACGGCTACACTCTAGTCACCCGGAGCAGTAAGTTGAACCTCAACTTATGGCACTTTGTGAAAGTGTTGAGAACTAGAGCGCAGTTGTTTGGCAAGCCACCACTGTCCATCAAGCTCTATGGACAGCACTGCCTATATCTGGCTCTAATGCTTCCATGGTTGTGTTCAGCCGAATGACCTCTGCCGGGAACACTCAGAATGAGGCTCTGAGTGATTGCAACATAGGAGCGTTTCACTGCTTTCAAGGATTCTTAGGAAGGATTCAGGAAACTTGCTGCCGGTAGGCAACCGGCTGTTCGGGGTGAACATCTCCTTGTAAATCCACCGTGGTTTCTTGTACACCCGTGAAATATGGCCAGGTTATGCAGTTTGCATTGCTGCACAATTGCGCCTGCCAAGCTCTCCCGCGTTTGCAAACATTCAGGCGTGGGAGCCAGATAGGCTGGTCCCCTTAGGACACTGCCAACGGACTGGATATATCTGCTTCCCGTTATTCTCACCTGAGTGCTACTGATTCCAGCTTTGACGGCTACACTCTACTGAACCGGAGCAGTTAGTTGAACCTCAAATTATGGCCCTTTGAGAAAGTTTTGAGAACTAGAGCTCAGTTGTTTGGCACGCCACCACTGTCCATCCAGCACTATGGACGGCACTGCATAAATCTGGCTCTAATTAGTCCACGTTTGTGTTGAGCCGAATGACCTCTGCCGGGAACACTCAGAATGAGGTTCAGAGTTATTGCAACGTAGGGGCGTTTCACTGCTTTCAAGGCTTCTGAGGCATAATTCCAGAATGTTGGTTCCGGCCGGCCTCCGGGTATTCCGGGTAAACATCTCCTTGTAAATCCCCCGTGGTTTCTTGTACACCCGTGAAATTTGGCCAGGTTATGCAGTTTGAATTGCTGCACAATTGAGCAGGCCTAGCTCTGCCGCGGTTGCAAACATTCAGGCGTGGCAGCCAGATAGGCAGGTCCCCGTTGGACACTGCCAGAAGACTGGGTATATCTGCTTCACGTTCTTCTCTCCTGAGTGCTACTGATTCCAGCTTTGACGGTTACACTGTACTCAACCGGAGCAGTAAGGTGAACCTCAACTTATCGCACTTTGTGAAAGTGTTGAGAACTAGAGCTCAGTTGTTTGGCACGCCACCACTATCCATCCAGCACTATGGACGGCACTGCCTACATCTGGCTCTAATGAGTCCACAGTTGTGTTCAGCCGAATGACCTCTGCCGGGAACACTCAGAATGAGGCTATGAGTTACTGCAACACAGGAGTGTTTCACTGCTTTCAAGGCTTCTCAGGAAGAATTCCGGAATCTTGCTGCTCGCAGGTCTCCGGCTGTTCCAGGTGAACATCTCCTTGTATATCCGCCGTGGTTTCTTGTACACCCGTGAAATTTAGCCAGGTAATGCAGTTTGTATTGCTGCACAATTGAGCATGCCTAGCTCTGCCGCGGTTGCAAACATTCAGCAGTGGCACCCAGATAGGCTGGTCCCCGTAGGACACTGCCAGCGCATGGGTATATCTGCTTAACGTTCTTCTCACCTGTGTGCTACTGATTCCAGCTTTGACGGCTACAGTGTACTCAACCGAAGCAGTAAGGTGAACCTCAACTTATGGCACTTTGTGAAAGTGTTGAGAACTAGAGCTCAGTTGTTTGGCACGCCACCACTGTCCATCCAGCACTATGGACGGCACTGCCTACATCTGGCTCTAATTAGTCCACAGTTGTGTTCAACCAAATGACCTCTGCCGGGAACACTCAGAATGAGGTTCTTAGTTATTGCAACATAGGAGCGTTTCACTGCTTTCAAGGCTTCTTAGAAAGGATTCCGGAATCTTGCGGCTGGCAGGCCTCCGGCGGTTCCGGGTGAACATCTCCTTGTAAATCCCCCGTGGTTTCTTGTACACCGGTGATATTTGGCCAGGGTATGCAGTTTGCATTGATGCACAATTGCGCCTCCCTAGCTCTGCCGCGGTTGCAAATATTCAGGCGTGGCAGCCCTATATGCTGGTCCCCGTAGGACACTGAAGGGGGACTGATTATATCTGCTTCCCGTTCTTCTCACCTGAGTGCTACTGATTCCAGCTTTTACTGCTACACTCTACTCAACCGGAGCTGTAAGTAGAACTTCTACTTATGGCACTTTGTGAAAGTGTTTAGAACTTGAGCTCAGTAGTTTGGCACGCCACCACTGTCCATCCAGCACTAAGGACGGCACTGCCTACATCTGTCTCTAATTAGTCCACGGTTGTGTTCAGCCAAATGACCTCTGCCGGGAACACTCAGAATGAGGTTCTCAGTTATTTCAACATAGGAGCGTTTCACTAATTTTAAGGTTTCTCAGGCAGAATTCCAGAATTTTGGTGCCGACAGGCCTCCGGCTGTTCCTGGTAAAAATCTCCTTTTAAATCCCCCGTTGTTTATTGTACAGCCGGGTAATTTGGCCAGGTGATGCAATTTGCATTGCTGCACAATTGCGCCTGCCGAGCTCTGCCGCCGTTGCAAACATTAAGGCGAGGCAGCCAGATAGGCTGGTCCCCGTAGGACACTGCCAACGGCTTGGTATATCTGCTTCCCGTTCTTCTCACCTGAGTGCTACTGATTCCAACTTTGACGGCTACACTCTACTCAACAGGAGCAGTAAGTAAAACCTCAAATTATGGCACTTTGTTAAAGTGTTGAGAACTAGAGCTCAGTTATTTGGCACGCCACCACTGTCCATCCAGCACTGTGGACGGCACTGCCTATATCTGGCTCTAATTAGTCCAAGGTTTTGTTCAGCCGAATGACCTCTGCCGGGAACACTCAGAATGAGGTTCTGAGTTATTGCAACATTGGAGCGTTTCACTGCTTTTAAGGCTTCGTAGGAAAGATTCCAGAATCTTGCTGCCGGCAGGCCTCCGGCTGTGCCTGGTGAACATCTCCATGTAAATCCCCCGTGGTTTCTTTTACACCCGTGAAATTTGGCCAGGTTATGCAGTTTGCATTGCTGCACAATTGCGTCTGCCTAGCTCTGCCGCGATTGCAAACATTCAGGAGTGGCATCCAGAATGCCTGGTCCCCGTAGGACACTGCCAGCGGACTGGGTATATCTGCTTCCCGTTCTTCTCACCTGAGGGCTACTGTTTCCAGCTTTGATGTCTACACTCTACTCAACCGGAGCTGTAAGTAGAACCTCAACTTATGGCACTTTGTGAATGTGTTGAGAACTAGCGCTCAGTTGTTTGGCACGTCACCACTGTCCATCCAGCACTATGGATGTCACTGCCTACATCTGAATCTAATTAGTCCAGGGTTGTGTTCAGCCGAATGACCTCTGCCCGGAAAACTCAGAATGAGGTTCTGAGTTACTGAAACATATGAGCGTTTCACTGCTTTCAAGCCTTCTTAGGAAGAATTCCGGAATGTTGCTGCCGGCAGGCCTCCGGATGTTCCGGGTGAAAATCTCTTTGTAAATCCCCCGTCATTTCTTGTACACCCGTGAAATTTGCCCTGGTTATGCAGTTTGCATTGCTGCACAATTGCGCCTGCCTAGCTCCGCCCCGGTTGCAAACATTCAGGCGTGGCAGCCAGAGAGGCTGGTCCCCGTAGGACACTGCCAGGGGACTGGTTTTATCTGCTTCCCGTTCTTCTCACTTGGGTGCTACTGATTCCAGCTTTGACAGCTACACTCTACCCAACCGGAGCAGTAAGTTAAACCTCAACGTATGGCACTTTGTGAAAGTGTTGAGAACTAGAGCTCAGTTGTTTGGCACGCCACCACTGTGCATCCACCACTACGGACGGCACTGCCTACATATGGCTCTATTTAGTCCACGGTTGTGTTCAGCCGAATGTCCTCTGCCGGGAACACTCAGAAGGAGGTTCTGAGTTATTGCAACATAGGAGCGTTTCACTGCTTTGAATGTTTCTCAGGAAGAATTGTGGAATGTTTCTTCCGGCAGGCCTCCGGCTGTTCCGGGTGAACATCTCCTTGTAAATCCCCTGTGGTTTCTTGTACATCCGTGAAATTTGGCCAGGTTATGCAATTTGCATTGCTGCACAATTACGCCTGCCTAGCTCTGCCGCGGTTGCAAACATTCAGGCGTGGGAGCCAGATAGGCTGGTCCCCTTAGGACACTGCCAACGGACTGGATATATCTGCTTCCCGTTATTCTCACCTGAGTGCTACTGATTCCAGCTTTGACGGCTACAATCTACTCACCTGGAGAAGTAAGTTGAACCTCAACTTATGTCACTTTGTGACAGTGTTGAGAACTAGAGCGCAGTTGTTTGGTATGCCACCAATGTCCATCCAGCACTAGGGACGACACTGCCTACATCTGGCTCTAATTAGTCCACGGTTGTGTTCAGCCAAATGACCTCTGCCGGGAACACTCAGAATGAGGTTCTGAGTTATTGCAACATAGGAGCGTTTCACTGCTTTCAAGGCTTCTCAGGCAGAATTCCAGAATGTTGGTTCCGGCCGGCCTCGGGCTGTTCCGGGTGAATATCTCCTTGTAAATCCCCCGTGGTTTCTTGTACACCCGTGAAATTTGGCCAGGTTATGCAGTTTGAATTGCTGCACAATTGAGCAGGCCTAGCTCTGCCGCGGTTGCAAACATTCAGGCGTGGCAGCCAGATAGGCAGGTCCCCGTTGGACACTGCCAGAAGACTGGGTATATCTGCTTCACGTTCTTCTCTCCTGAGTGCTACTGATTCCAGCTTTGACGGTTACACTGTACTCAACCGGAGCAGTAAGGTGAACCTCAACTTATCGCACTTTGTGAAAGTGTTGAGAACTAGAGCTCAGTTGTTTGGCACGCCACCACTATCCATCCAGCACTATGGACGGCACTGCCTACATCTGGCTCTAATGAGTCCACAGTTGTGTTCAGCCGAATGACCTCTGCCGGGAACACTCAGAATGAGGCTATGAGTTACTGCAACACAGGAGTGTTTCACTGCTTTCAAGGCTTCTCAGGAAGAATTCCGGAATCTTGCTGCTCGCAGGTCTCCGGCTGTTCCAGGTGAACATCTCCTTGTATATCCGCCGTGGTTTCTTGTACACCCGTGAAATTTAGCCAGGTAATGCAGTTTGTATTGCTGCACAATTGAGCATGCCTAGCTCTGCCGCGGTTGCAAACATTCAGCAGTGGCACCCAGATAGGCTGGTCCCCGTAGGACACTGCCAGCGCATGGGTATATCTGCTTAACGTTCTTCTCACCTGTGTGCTACTGATTCCAGCTTTGACGGCTACAGTGTACTCAACCGAAGCAGTAAGGTGAACCTCAACTTATGGCACTTTGTGAAAGTGTTGAGAACTAGAGCTCAGTTGTTTGGCACGCCACCACTGTCCATCCAGCACTATGGACGGCACTGCCTACATCTGGCTCTAATTAGTCCACAGTTGTGTTCAACCAAATGACCTCTGCCGGGAACACTCAGAATGAGGTTCTTAGTTATTGCAACATAGGAGCGTTTCACTGCTTTCAAGGCTTCTTAGAAAGGATTCCGGAATCTTGCGGCTGGCAGGCCTCCGGCGGTTCCGGGTGAACATCTCCTTGTAAATCCCCCGTGGTTTCTTGTACACCGGTGATATTTGGCCAGGGTATGCAGTTTGCATTGATGCACAATTGCGCCTCCCTAGCTCTGCCGCGGTTGCAAATATTCAGGCGTGGCAGCCCTATATGCTGGTCCCCGTAGGACACTGAAGGGGGACTGATTATATCTGCTTCCCGTTCTTCTCACCTGAGTGCTACTGATTCCAGCTTTTACTGCTACACTCTACTCAACCGGAGCTGTAAGTAGAACTTCTACTTATGGCACTTTGTGAAAGTGTTTAGAACTTGAGCTCAGTAGTTTGGCACGCCACCACTGTCCATCCAGCACTAAGGACGGCACTGCCTACATCTGTCTCTAATTAGTCCACGGTTGTGTTCAGCCAAATGACCTCTGCCGGGAACACTCAGAATGAGGTTCTCAGTTATTTCAACATAGGAGCGTTTCACTAATTTTAAGGTTTCTCAGGCAGAATTCCAGAATTTTGGTGCCGACAGGCCTCCGGCTGTTCCTGGTAAAAATCTCCTTTTAAATCCCCCGTTGTTTATTGTACAGCCGGGTAATTTGGCCAGGTGATGCAATTTGCATTGCTGCACAATTGCGCCTGCCGAGCTCTGCCGCCGTTGCAAACATTAAGGCGAGGCAGCCAGATAGGCTGGTCCCCATAGGACACTGCCAACGGCTTGGTATATCTGCTTCCCGTTCTTCTCACCTGAGTGCTACTGATTCCAACTTTGACGGCTACACTCTACTCAACAGGAGCAGTAAGTAAAACCTCAAATTATGGCACTTTGTTAAAGTGTTGAGAACTAGAGCTCAGTTATTTGGCACGCCACCACTGTCCATCCAGCACTGTGGACGGCACTGCCTATATCTGGCTCTAATTAGTCCAAGGTTTTGTTCAGCCGAATGACCTCTGCCGGGAACACTCAGAATAAGGTACTGAGTTATTGCAACATTGGAGCGTTTCACTGCTTTTAAGGCTTCGTAGGAAAGATTCCAGAATCTTGCTGCCGGCAGGCCTCCGGCTGTGCCTGGTGAACATCTCCATGTAAATCCCCCGTGGTTTCTTTTACACCCGTGAAATTTGGCCAGGTTATGCAGTTTGCATTGCTGCACAATTGCGCCTGCCTACCTCTGCCACGGTTGCAAACATTCAGGTGTGGCAGCCAGATTGGCTGGTCCCAGTAGGTCACTGCAAGCGGACTAGGTATATCTGCTTCCCGTTCTTCTCACCTGAGTGTTACTGATTCCAGCTTTGAAGGCTACAATCTACTCAATCGGAGAAGTAAGTTAAACTTCAACTTATGGCACTTTGTGAAAGTGTTGAGAAATAGAGCTTAGTTGTTTGGCACGCCATATTGTCCATCCAGCACTATGGACGGCACTGCATACATCTGGCTCTAATTAGTCCACGGTTGTATTCAGCCGAATGACCTCTGCCAGGAACACTCAGACTGAGGTTCTGAGTTATTGCAACATATGAGCGTTTCACTGCTTTGAATGTTTCTCAGGAAAAATTCCGGAATGTTGCTGCCGGCAGGCCTCCGGCTGTTCCGGGTGATCATCTCCTTGTAAATCCCCCGTTGTTTCTTGTACACCCGTGAAATTTGGCCAGGTTATGCAGTTTGCATTGCTGCACAATTGCGCCTGCCTAGCTCTGCCGCGATTGCAAACAATCAGGCGTGGCAGCCAGATTGGCGGGTCCCCGTAGGACACTGCCAGCGGACTGGGTATATCTGCTTCCCATTCTACTCACCTGAGTGCTACTGATTCCAGCGTTGACAGCTACACTCTACTCAACCGGAGCAGTAAGTTGAACCTCAACTGATAGCGTTTTGTGAAAGTGTTGAGAACTAGGGCTCAGTTGTTTGGTACGCCACCACTGTCCATCCAGCACTATGGACCGCACTGCCTACATCTGCCTCTAATTAGTCCACGGTTGTGTTCAGCCGAATGAGCTCTGCTGGGAACATTCAGAATGAGGTTCGGAGTTACGGCAACATAGGAGCGTTTCACTGCTTTCAAGGCTTCTTAGGAAGAATTCTGGGGTCTTGCTGCCGGCAGGCCTCATGCTCTTCCGGGTGAACATCTCCTTGTATATCCCCCGTGGTTTCTTGTACACCCATGAAATTTGGCCAGATTATGCAGTTTTCATTCCTGCATAATTGCGCCTGCCTACCTCTGCAGCAGTTGCAAACATTCAGGCGTGGCAGCCAGATAGGCTGGTCCCCGTAGGACACTGCCAGCGGACTGGGTATATCTGCTTCCCGTTCTCCTCCCCTGAGTGCTACTGATTCCACCTTTGACAATTACACTCTACTCAACCCGAGCAGTAAGTTGAACCTCAAATTATGGCACTTTGTGAAAGTGTTGAGAACTAGAGCGCAGTTGTTTGGCATGCCACCACTGTCCATCCAGCATTATGGACGGCACTGCCTACATCTGGCTCTAATTAGTCCACGGTTGTGTTTAGCCGAATGACCTCTGCCGGGAACACTCAGAATGAGGTTCTGAGTTACTGCAACATAGGAGCGTTTCAGTACTTTCACGGCTTCTTAGGAAGAATTCCGGAATCTTACTGATGGCAGGCCTCCGACTGTTCCGAGTAAACATCACTTTGTAAATCCCCCGTGGATTCTTGTACACCCGTGAAATTTGGCCAGGTTATGCACTTTGCATTGCTGCACAATAGCGTCTGCCTACCTCTGCCGCGGTTGCAAACATTCAGGCGTGGCAGCCAGATAGGCTGGTCCCCGTAAGACACTGCCAGGGGACTGGGTATATCTGCTTCCCGTTCTTCTCTCCTGAGTGCTACTGATTCCAGCTTTGACGGTTACACTCTACTCAACAGGAGGAGTAAGTTGAACCGCAACTTATGGCACTTTGTGAAAGTGTTGAGAACTAGAGCTCAGATGTTTTTTCACACCACCACTGTCCATCCAGCACTATGGACGGCACTGCTTACATCAGGCTCAAATTAGTCCATGGTTGTGTTCAGCCGAATGACCTCTGCCGGAAACACTCAGAATGAGTTTCTTAGTTATTGCAACATAGGTGCGTTTCACTGCTTTCAAGACTTCTCAGGCAGAATTCCAGAATGTTGGTGCAGGCAGGCCTCCGGCAGTTCCGGGTAAACATCTCCTTTTAAATCCCCCGTGGTTTCTTGTAAACCCGTGCAATTTGGCCAGGTTATGCAGTTTGCATTGCTGCACAATTGCGCCTGCCTAGCTCTGCCGCGGATCAAAACATTCAGGCGTGGCAGCCAGAAAGCTAGTCCTCGTAGGACACTGCCAGTGAACTGTGTATATCTGCTTCCCGTTCTTCTCACCTGAGTGCTACTGATTCCAGCTTTGACGGTTACACTCTACTCAACCGGGGGAGTAAGGTGAACCGCACCTTATGGCACTTTGTGAAAGTGTTGAGAACTAGAGCTCAGATGTTTTTTCACACCACCACTGTCCATCCAGCACTATGGACGGCACTTCATATATCTGGCTCTAATGAGTCCACGGTAGTGTTCAGCCAAATGACCTCTGCCGGGAACACTCAGAATGAGGTTCTGAGTTACAGCAACATAGGAGCGTTTCAGTCCTTTCACGGATTCTTAGGAAGTATTCCGGAATCTTACTGATGGCAGGCCTCCGGCTGTTCCGAGTGAACATCTCCTTGTAAATCCCCCGCGGATTCTTGTACACCCGTGAAATTTGGCCAGGTGATGCAGTTTGCATTGCTGCACAATTGGGCCTGCCTAGCTCTGCCGCGGATGCAAACATTCAGGCGTGGAAGCCTGATTGGCTGGTCCCCGTAGGACACTGCCAGCGGAGTGGGTATATCTGCTTCCCGTTCTTCTCAGCTGAGTGCTACTGATTCCAGCTTTGAAGGCTTCACTCTACTCAACCGGAGCAGTAAGTTGAACCACAACTTATGGTACTTTGTGAAAGTGTTGAGAACTAGTGCTCTGTTGTTTTGCACGTCACCACTGTCCATCCAGCACTATGGACTGCACTGCCTACATCTGGCTCTAATTAGTCCACGGTTGTGTTCATCCGAATGACCTCTGCCAGGAAGACTCAGAATGAAGTTCTGAGTTATTACATCATAGGAGCGTTTCACTGCTTTCAAGGCTTCTCAGGCAGAATTCCAGAATATTGGTGCCGGCAGGCCTACGGCAGTTCTGGGTAACCATCTCCTTGTAAATCCCCCGTGGTTTCCTGTACACCCGTGAAATTTGGCCAGGTTATGCAGTTTGCATTGCTGCACAATTGCGCCTGCCTAGCTCTGCCGCGGTTGCAAACATTCAGGTTTGGCAGCCAGATAGGCTGGTCCCCGTAGGACACTGCCAGCGGACTGGGTATATCTGCTTCCCGTTCTTCTCTCCTGAGTGCTACTAATTCCAGCTTTGAAGGCTACACTCTACTCAACCGGAGCAGTAAGTTGAACCTGAACTTATGGCACTTTGTGAAAGTGTTGAGAACTAGAGCTCAGTTGTTTGGCACACCACCACTGTCCATCCAGCACTATGGACGGCATTGCCTACATCTTGCTCTAGTTAGTCCACAGTTGTGTTCAGCCGAATGACCTCTGCCGGGAACACTCAGAATGAGGTTCTGAGTTATTGCAACATAGGAGCGTTTCACTGCTTCAAGGCTTCTCAGGCAGAATTCCAGAATGTTGGTGCCGTCAGGCCACCGGCTGTTCCGGGTGAACATATCCTTGTAAATCCCCCGTCGTTTATTGTACACCCATGAAATTTGGCCAGGTCATGCAGTATGCATTGCTGCACAATTGCGCCTGCATAGCTCTGCCGCGTTTGCAATCATTCAGGCGTGGCAGCCAAATAGGCTGGTCCCCGTTGGACACTGCCGGCGGACTGGGTATATCTGCTTCCCGTTCTTCTCACCTGAGTGCTACTGATTCCAGCTTTGACGGGTACACTCTACTGAACCGGAGCAGTTAGTTGAACCTCAAATTATGGCCCTTTGTGAAAGTTTTGAGAACTAGAGCTCAGTTGTTTGGCAGGCCACCACATTCCATCCAGCACTATGAAAGGCATTGCCTATATCTGGCTCTAATTAGTCCACGGTTGTGTTGAGTCGAATGACCTCTGCCGGGAACACTCAGAATGAGGTTCTGAGTTATTGCAACATAGGAGCGTTTTACTGCTTTCAAGGCTTTTTAGGAAGGATTCCGATAACTTGCTACCGGCAGGCAACCGGCTGTTCGGGGTGAACATCTCCTTGTAAAACCACCGTGGTTTCTTGTACACCCGTGAAATTTGGCCAGGTCATGCAGTTTGAATTGCTGCACAATTGAGCATGCCTAGCTCTGCCGGGGTTGCAAATATTCAGGCATGGCAGCCAGATAGGCTGGTCCCCGTAGGACACTGCCAGCGGACTGGGTATATCTGCTTCCCGTTCTCCTCCCCTGAGTGCTACTGATTCCACCTTTGACGATTACACTCTACTCAACCTGAGCAGTAAGTTGAACCTCAACTTATGGCACTTTGTGAAAGTGTTGAGAACTAGAGCGCAGTTGTTTGGCACGCCACCACTGTCCATCCAGCATTATGGACGGCACTGCCTACATCTGGCTCTAATTAGTCCACGTTTGTGTTGAGCCGAATGACCTCTGCAGGGAACCCTCAGAATGAGGTTCTGAGTTACTGCAACATATGAGCGTTTCACTGCTTTCAAGGCTTCTCAGGAAGGATTCCGGAATTTTGCTGCTGGCAGGCCTCCGGCTGTTCCGGGTGAACATCTCCTTGTAAATCCCCCGTGGATTCTTGTACACCCGTGAAATTTGGCCAGATGATGCAGTTTGCATTGCTGCACAATTGTGCCTGCCTACATCTGCCACGGTTGCAAACATTCAGGCGTGGCAGCCAGATAGTCTGGTCCCCGTAGGACATTGCCAGCGGACTGGGTATATCTGCTTCCCGTTCTTCTCACCTGAGGGCTACTGTTTCCAGCTTTGATGTCTACACTCTACTCAACCGGAGCTGTAAGTAGAACCTCAACTTATGGCACTTTGTGAATGTGTTGAGAACTAGCGCTCAGTTGTTTGGCACGTCACCACTGTCCATCCAGCACTATGGATGTCACTGCCTACATCTGAATCTAATTAGTCCAGGGTTGTGTTCAGCCGAATGACCTCTGCCCGGAAAACTCAGAATGAGGTTCTGAGTTACTGAAACATATGAGCGTTTCACTGCTTTCAAGCCTTCTTAGGAAGAATTCCGGAATGTTGCTGCCGGCAGGCCTCCGGATGTTCCGGGTGAAAATCTCTTTGTAAATCCCCCGTCATTTCTTGTACACCCGTGAAATTTGCCCTGGTTATGCAGTTTGCATTGCTGCACAATTGCGCCTGCCTAGCTCCGCCCCGGTTGCAAACATTCAGGCGTGGCAGCCAGAGAGGCTGGTCCCCGTAGGACACTGCCAGGGGACTGGTTTTATCTGCTTCCCGTTCTTCTCACTTGGGTGCTACTGATTCCAGCTTTGACAGCTACACTCTACCCAACCGGAGCAGTAAGTTAAACCTCAACGTATGGCACTTTGTGAAAGTGTTGAGAACTAGAGCTCAGTTGTTTGGCACGCCACCACTGTGCATCCACCACTACGGACGGCACTGCCTACATATGGCTCTATTTAGTCCACGGTTGTGTTCAGCCGAATGTCCTCTGCCGGGAACACTCAGAAGGAGGTTCTGAGTTATTGCAACATAGGAGCGTTTCACTGCTTTGAATGTTTCTCAGGAAGAATTGTGGAATGTTTCTTCCGGCAGGCCTCCGGCTGTTCCGGGTGAACATCTCCTTGTAAATCCCCTGTGGTTTCTTGTACATCCGTGAAATTTGGCCAGGTTATGCAATTTGCATTGCTGCACAATTACGCCTGCCTAGCTCTGCCGCGGTTGCAAACATTCAGGCGTGGGAGCCAGATAGGCTGGTCCCCTTAGGACACTGCCAACGGACTGGATATATCTGCTTCCCGTTATTCTCACCTGAGTGCTACTGATTCCAGCTTTGACGGCTACACTCTACTCACCTGGAGAAGTAAGTTGAACCTCAACTTATGTCACTTTGTGACAGTGTTGAGAACTAGAGCGCAGTTGTTTGGTATGCCACCAATGTCCATCCAGCACTAGGGACGACACTGCCTACATCTGGCTCTAATTAGTCCACGGTTGTGTTCAGCCAAATGACCTCTGCCGGGAACACTCAGAATGAGGTTCTGAGTTATTGCAACATAGGAGCGTTTCACTGCTTTCAAGGCTTCTCAGGCAGAATTCCAGAATGTTGGTTCCGGCCGGCCTCGGGCTGTTCCGGGTGAATATCTCCTTGTAAATCCCCCGTGGTTTCTTGTACACCCGTGAAATTTGGCCAGGTTATGCAGTTTGAATTGCTGCACAATTGAGCAGGCCTAGCTCTGCCGCGGTTGCAAACATTCAGGCGTGGCAGCCAGATAGGCAGGTCCCCGTTGGACACTGCCAGAAGACTGGGTATATCTGCTTCACGTTCTTCTCTCCTGAGTGCTACTGATTCCAGCTTTGACGGTTACACTGTACTCAACCGGAGCAGTAAGGTGAACCTCAACTTATCGCACTTTGTGAAAGTGTTGAGAACTAGAGCTCAGTTGTTTGGCACGCCACCACTATCCATCCAGCACTATGGACGGCACTGCCTACATCTGGCTCTAATGAGTCCACAGTTGTGTTCAGCCGAATGACCTCTGCCGGGAACACTCAGAATGAGGCTATGAGTTACTGCAACACAGGAGTGTTTCACTGCTTTCAAGGCTTCTCAGGAAGAATTCCGGAATCTTGCTGCTCGCAGGTCTCCGGCTGTTCCAGGTGAACATCTCCTTGTATATCCGCCGTGGTTTCTTGTACACCCGTGAAATTTAGCCAGGTAATGCAGTTTGTATTGCTGCACAATTGAGCATGCCTAGCTCTGCCGCGGTTGCAAACATTCAGCAGTGGCACCCAGATAGGCTGGTCCCCGTAGGACACTGCCAGCGCATGGGTATATCTGCTTAACGTTCTTCTCACCTGTGTGCTACTGATTCCAGCTTTGACGGCTACAGTGTACTCAACCGAAGCAGTAAGGTGAACCTCAACTTATGGCACTTTGTGAAAGTGTTGAGAACTAGAGCTCAGTTGTTTGGCACGCCACCACTGTCCATCCAGCACTATGGACGGCACTGCCTACATCTGGCTCTAATTAGTCCACAGTTGTGTTCAACCAAATGACCTCTGCCGGGAACACTCAGAATGAGGTTCTTAGTTATTGCAACATAGGAGCGTTTCACTGCTTTCAAGGCTTCTTAGAAAGGATTCCGGAATCTTGCGGCTGGCAGGCCTCCGGCGGTTCCGGGTGAACATCTCCTTGTAAATCCCCCGTGGTTTCTTGTACACCGGTGATATTTGGCCAGGGTATGCAGTTTGCATTGATGCACAATTGCGCCTCCCTAGCTCTGCCGCGGTTGCAAATATTCAGGCGTGGCAGCCCTATATGCTGGTCCCCGTAGGACACTGAAGGGGGACTGATTATATCTGCTTCCCGTTCTTCTCACCTGAGTGCTACTGATTCCAGCTTTTACTGCTACACTCTACTCAACCGGAGCTGTAAGTAGAACTTCTACTTATGGCACTTTGTGAAAGTGTTTAGAACTTGAGCTCAGTAGTTTGGCACGCCACCACTGTCCATCCAGCACTAAGGACGGCACTGCCTACATCTGTCTCTAATTAGTCCACGGTTGTGTTCAGCCAAATGACCTCTGCCGGGAACACTCAGAATGAGGTTCTCAGTTATTTCAACATAGGAGCGTTTCACTAATTTTAAGGTTTCTCAGGCAGAATTCCAGAATTTTGGTGCCGACAGGCCTCCGGCTGTTCCTGGTAAAAATCTCCTTTTAAATCCCCCGTTGTTTATTGTACAGCCGGGTAATTTGGCCAGGTGATGCAATTTGCATTGCTGCACAATTGCGCCTGCCGAGCTCTGCCGCCGTTGCAAACATTAAGGCGAGGCAGCCAGATAGGCTGGTCCCCGTAGGACACTGCCAACGGCTTGGTATATCTGCTTCCCGTTCTTCTCACCTGAGTGCTACTGATTCCAACTTTGACGGCTACACTCTACTCAACAGGAGCAGTAAGTAAAACCTCAAATTATGGCACTTTGTTAAAGTGTTGAGAACTAGAGCTCAGTTATTTGGCACGCCACCACTGTCCATCCAGCACTGTGGACGGCACTGCCTATATCTGGCTCTAATTAGTCCAAGGTTTTGTTCAGCCGAATGACCTCTGCCGGGAACACTCAGAATAAGGTTCTGAGTTATTGCAACATTGGAGCGTTTCACTGCTTTTAAGGCTTCGTAGGAAAGATTCCAGAATCTTGCTGCCGGCAGGCCTCCGGCTGTGCCTGGTGAACATCTCCATGTAAATCCCCCGTGGTTTCTTTTACACCCGTGAAATTTGGCCAGGTTATGCAGTTTGCATTGCTGCACAATTGCGCCTGCCTACCTCTGCCACGGTTGCAAACATTCAGGTGTGGCAGCCAGATTGGCTGGTCCCAGTAGGTCACTGCAAGCGGACTAGGTATATCTGCTTCCCGTTCTTCTCACCTGAGTGTTACTGATTCCAGCTTTGAAGGCTACAATCTACTCAATCGGAGAAGTAAGTTAAACTTCAACTTATGGCACTTTGTGAAAGTGTTGAGAAATAGAGCTTAGTTGTTTGGCACGCCACCATTGTCCATCCAGCACTATGGACGGCACTGCATACATCTGGCTCTAATTAGTCCACGGTTGTATTCAGCCGAATGACCTCTGCCAGGAACACTCAGACTGAGGTTCTGAGTTATTGCAACATATGAGCGTTTCACTGCTTTGAATGTTTCTCAGGAAAAATTCCGGAATGTTGCTGCCGGCAGGCCTCCGGCTGTTCCGGGTGATCATCTCCTTGTAAATCCCCCGTTGTTTCTTGTACACCCGTGAAATTTGGCCAGGTTATGCAGTTTGCATTGCTGCACAATTGCGCCTGCCTAGCTCTGCCGCGATTGCAAACAATCAGGCGTGGCAGCCAGATTGGCGGGTCCCCGTAGGACACTGCCAGCGGACTGGGTATATCTGCTTCCCATTCTACTCACCTGAGTGCTACTGATTCCAGCGTTGACAGCTACACTCTACTCAACCGGAGCAGTAAGTTGAACCTCAACTGATAGCGTTTTGTGAAAGTGTTGAGAACTAGGGCTCAGTTGTTTGGTACGCCACCACTGTCCATCCAGCACTATGGACCGCACTGCCTACATCTGCCTCTAATTAGTCCACGGTTGTGTTCAGCCGAATGAGCTCTGCTGGGAACATTCAGAATGAGGTTCGGAGTTACGGCAACATAGGAGCGTTTCACTGCTTTCAAGGCTTCTTAGGAAGAATTCTGGGGTCTTGCTGCCGGCAGGCCTCATGCTCTTCCGGGTGAACATCTCCTTGTATATCCCCCGTGGTTTCTTGTACACCCATGAAATTTGGCCAGATTATGCAGTTTTCATTCCTGCATAATTGCGCCTGCCTACCTCTGCAGCAGTTGCAAACATTCAGGCGTGGCAGCCAGATAGGCTGGTCCCCGTAGGACACTGCCAGCGGACTGGGTATATCTGCTTCCCGTTCTCCTCCCCTGAGTGCTACTGATTCCACCTTTGACAATTACACTCTACTCAACCCGAGCAGTAAGTTGAACCTCAAATTATGGCACTTTGTGAAAGTGTTGAGAACTAGAGCGCAGTTGTTTGGCATGCCACCACTGTCCATCCAGCATTATGGACGGCACTGCCTACATCTGGCTCTAATTAGTCCACGGTTGTGTTTAGCCGAATGACCTCTGCCGGGAACACTCAGAATGAGGTTCTGAGTTACTGCAACATAGGAGCGTTTCAGTACTTTCACGGCTTCTTAGGAAGAATTCCGGAATCTTACTGATGGCAGGCCTCCGACTGTTCCGAGTAAACATCACTTTGTAAATCCCCCGTGGATTCTTGTACACCCGTGAAATTTGGCCAGGTTATGCACTTTGCATTGCTGCACAATAGCGTCTGCCTACCTCTGCCGCGGTTGCAAACATTCAGGCGTGGCAGCCAGATAGGCTGGTCCCCGTAAGACACTGCCAGGGGACTGGGTATATCTGCTTCCCGTTCTTCTCTCCTGAGTGCTACTGATTCCAGCTTTGACGGTTACACTCTACTCAACAGGAGGAGTAAGTTGAACCGCAACTTATGGCACTTTGTGAAAGTGTTGAGAACTAGAGCTCAGATGTTTTTTCACACCACCACTGTCCATCCAGCACTATGGACGGCACTGCTTACATCAGGCTCAAATTAGTCCATGGTTGTGTTCAGCCGAATGACCTCTGCCGGAAACACTCAGAATGAGTTTCTTAGTTATTGCAACATAGGTGCGTTTCACTGCTTTCAAGACTTCTCAGGCAGAATTCCAGAATGTTGGTGCAGGCAGGCCTCCGGCAGTTCCGGGTAAACATCTCCTTTTAAATCCCCCGTGGTTTCTTGTAAACCCGTGCAATTTGGCCAGGTTATGCAGTTTGCATTGCTGCACAATTGCGCCTGCCTAGCTCTGCCGCGGATCAAAACATTCAGGCGTGGCAGCCAGAAAGCTAGTCCTCGTAGGACACTGCCAGTGAACTGTGTATATCTGCTTCCCGTTCTTCTCACCTGAGTGCTACTGATTCCAGCTTTGACGGTTACACTCTACTCAACCGGGGGAGTAAGGTGAACCGCACCTTATGGCACTTTGTGAAAGTGTTGAGAACTAGAGCTCAGATGTTTTTTCACACCACCACTGTCCATCCAGCACTATGGACGGCACTTCATATATCTGGCTCTAATGAGTCCACGGTAGTGTTCAGCCAAATGACCTCTGCCGGGAACACTCAGAATGAGGTTCTGAGTTACAGCAACATAGGAGCGTTTCAGTCCTTTCACGGATTCTTAGGAAGTATTCCGGAATCTTACTGATGGCAGGCCTCCGGCTGTTCCGAGTGAACATCTCCTTGTAAATCCCCCGCGGATTCTTGTACACCCGTGAAATTTGGCCAGGTGATGCAGTTTGCATTGCTGCACAATTGGGCCTGCCTAGCTCTGCCGCGGATGCAAACATTCAGGCGTGGAAGCCTGATTGGCTGGTCCCCGTAGGACACTGCCAGCGGAGTGGGTATATCTGCTTCCCGTTCTTCTCAGCTGAGTGCTACTGATTCCAGCTTTGAAGGCTTCACTCTACTCAACCGGAGCAGTAAGTTGAACCACAACTTATGGTACTTTGTGAAAGTGTTGAGAACTAGTGCTCTGTTGTTTTGCACGTCACCACTGTCCATCCAGCACTATGGACTGCACTGCCTACATCTGGCTCTAATTAGTCCACGGTTGTGTTCATCCGAATGACCTCTGCCAGGAAGACTCAGAATGAAGTTCTGAGTTATTACATCATAGGAGCGTTTCACTGCTTTCAAGGCTTCTCAGGCAGAATTCCAGAATATTGGTGCCGGCAGGCCTACGGCAGTTCTGGGTAACCATCTCCTTGTAAATCCCCCGTGGTTTCCTGTACACCCGTGAAATTTGGCCAGGTTATGCAGTTTGCATTGCTGCACAATTGCGCCTGCCTAGCTCTGCCGCGGTTGCAAACATTCAGGTTTGGCAGCCAGATAGGCTGGTCCCCGTAGGACACTGCCAGCGGACTGGGTATATCTGCTTCCCGTTCTTCTCTCCTGAGTGCTACTAATTCCAGCTTTGAAGGCTACACTCTACTCAACCGGAGCAGTAAGTTGAACCTGAACTTATGGCACTTTGTGAAAGTGTTGAGAACTAGAGCTCAGTTGTTTGGCACACCACCACTGTCCATCCAGCACTATGGACGGCATTGCCTACATCTTGCTCTAGTTAGTCCACAGTTGTGTTCAGCCGAATGACCTCTGCCGGGAACACTCAGAATGAGGTTCTGAGTTATTGCAACATAGGAGCGTTTCACTGCTTCAAGGCTTCTCAGGCAGAATTCCAGAATGTTGGTGCCGTCAGGCCACCGGCTGTTCCGGGTGAACATATCCTTGTAAATCCCCCGTCGTTTATTGTACACCCATGAAATTTGGCCAGGTCATGCAGTATGCATTGCTGCACAATTGCGCCTGCATAGCTCTGCCGCGTTTGCAATCATTCAGGCGTGGCAGCCAAATAGGCTGGTCCCCGTTGGACACTGCCGGCGGACTGGGTATATCTGCTTCCCGTTCTTCTCACCTGAGTGCTACTGATTCCAGCTTTGACGGGTACACTCTACTGAACCGGAGCAGTTAGTTGAACCTCAAATTATGGCCCTTTGTGAAAGTTTTGAGAACTAGAGCTCAGTTGTTTGGCAGGCCACCACATTCCATCCAGCACTATGAAAGGCATTGCCTATATCTGGCTCTAATTAGTCCACGGTTGTGTTGAGTCGAATGACCTCTGCCGGGAACACTCAGAATGAGGTTCTGAGTTATTGCAACATAGGAGCGTTTTACTGCTTTCAAGGCTTTTTAGGAAGGATTCCGATAACTTGCTACCGGCAGGCAACCGGCTGTTCGGGGTGAACATCTCCTTGTAAAACCACCGTGGTTTCTTGTACACCCGTGAAATTTGGCCAGGTCATGCAGTTTGAATTGCTGCACAATTGAGCATGCCTAGCTCTGCCGGGGTTGCAAATATTCAGGCATGGCAGCCAGATAGGCTGGTCCCCGTAGGACACTGCCAGCGGACTGGGTATATCTGCTTCCCGTTCTCCTCCCCTGAGTGCTACTGATTCCACCTTTGACGATTACACTCTACTCAACCTGAGCAGTAAGTTGAACCTCAACTTATGGCACTTTGTGAAAGTGTTGAGAACTAGAGCGCAGTTGTTTGGCACGCCACCACTGTCCATCCAGCATTATGGACGGCACTGCCTACATCTGGCTCTAATTAGTCCACGTTTGTGTTGAGCCGAATGACCTCTGCAGGGAACCCTCAGAATGAGGTTCTGAGTTACTGCAACATATGAGCGTTTCACTGCTTTCAAGGCTTCTCAGGAAGGATTCCGGAATTTTGCTGCTGGCAGGCCTCCGGCTGTTCCGGGTGAACATCTCCTTGTAAATCCCCCGTGGATTCTTGTACACCCGTGAAATTTGGCCAGATGATGCAGTTTGCATTGCTGCACAATTGTGCCTGCCTACCTCTGCCACGGTTGCAAACATTCAGGCGTGGCAGCCAGATAGTCTGGTCCCCGTAGGACATTGCCAGCGGACTGGGTATATCTGCTTCCCGTTCTTCTCACCTGAGTGCTACTGATTCCAGCTTTGACGGTTACACTCTACTCAACCGGAGCAGTAAGGTGAACCTCAACTTAGTGCCCTTTGTGAAAGTGTTGAGAACTAGAGCTCAGTTGTTTGGCACGCCACCACTGTCCATCCAGCACTATGGACGGCACTGCATATATCAGGCTCTAATGAGTCCACGGTTGTGTTCAGTCGAATGACCTCTGCCGGGAACACTCAGAATGAGGTTCTGAGTTATTACATCATAGGAGCGTTTCACTGCTTTCAAGGCTTCTCAGGCAGAATTCCAGAATATTGGTGCCGGCAGGCCTACGGCAGTTCTGGGTAACCATCTCCTTGTAAATCCCCCGTGGTTTCCTGTACACCCGTGAAACTTGGCCAGGTTATGCAGTTTGCATTGCTGCACAATTGCGCCTGCCTAGCTCTGCCGCGGTTGCAAGCATTCAGGCGTGGCACCCAGATAGGCTAGTCCCCGTAGGACACTGCCAGCAGACGGGGTATATCTCCTTCCCATACTTCTCACCTGAGTGCTACTGATTCCAGCTTTGACGGCTACACTCTACTCAACCGGAGCAGTAAGGTGAACCTCAAATTATGGCACTTTGTGAAAGTGTTGAGGACTAGAACTCAGTTGTTTGACACGGCACCAGTGTCCATCCAGCACTATGGACGGCACTGCCTATATCTGGCTCTAATTAGTCCATGGTTGGTTCAGCCGAATGACCTCTGCAGGGAACCCTCAGAATGAGGTTCTGAGTTACTGCAACATATGAGCGTTTCACTGCTTTCAAGGCTTCTTAGGAAGAATTCCGGAATCTTACTGATAGCAGGCTTCCGGCTGTTCCGGGTGAACATCTCCTTGTAAATCCCCCGTGGTTTCTTGTACACCCGTGAAATTTGGCCAGGTGATGCAGTTTGCATTGCTGCACAATTGCGCCTGCCTACCTCTGCCGCGGTTGCAAGCCTTCAGGCGTGGCAGCCAGATAGGCTGGTCTCCGTAGGACACTGCCAGCGGACTGGGAATATCTGCTTCCCGTTCTTCTCGCCTGAGTGCTACTGATTCCAGCTTTGACGGTTACACTCTACTCAACCGGAGCAGTAAGGTGAAGCTCAACTTATGGCACTTTGTGAAAGTGTTGAGAACTAGAGCTCAGTTGTTTGCCGCGCCACCACTGTCCATCAAGCACTATGGACGGCAATGCATATATCTGGCTCTACTGACTCCACGGTTGTGTTCAGCCGAATGACCTCTGCCGGGAACACTCAGAATGAGGTTCTGAGTTCCTGCAACATAGGAGCGTTTCAGTACTTTCACGGCTTCTTAGGAAGAATTCCGGAATCTTACTGATGGCAGGCCTCCGACTGTTCCGAGTAAACATCACTTTGTAAATCCCCCGTGGATTCTTGTACACCCGTGAAATTTGGCCAGGTTATGCAGTTTGCATTGCTGCACAATTGCGCCTGCCTACCTCTGCCGCGGTTGCAAACATTCAGGCGTGGCAGCCAGATAGGTTGGTCCCCGTAAGACACTGCCAGGGGACTGGGTATATCTGCTTCCCGTTCTTCTCTCCTGAGTGCTACTGATTCCAGCTTTGACGGTTACACTCTACTCAACAGGAGGAGTAAGTTGAACCGCACCTTATGGCACTTTGTGAAAGTGTTGAGAACTAGAGCTCAGATGTTTTTTCACACCACCACTGTCCATCCAGCACTATGGACGGCACTGCTTACATCAGGCTCTAATTAGTCCATGGTTGTGTTCAGCCGAATGACCTCTGCCGGAAACACTCAGAATGAGTTTCTTAGTTATTGCAACATAGGTGCGTTTCACTGCTTTCAAGGCTTCTCAGGCAGAATTCCAGAATGTTGGTGCAGGCAGGCCTCCGGCAGTTCTGGGTAAACATCTCCTTTTAAATCCCCCGTGGTTTCTTGTAAACCCGTGCAATTTGGCCAGGTTATGCAGTTTGCATTGCTGCACAATTGCGCCTGCCTAGCTCTGCCGCGGATCAAAACATTCAGGCGTGGCAGCCAGAAGGCTAGTCCTCGTAGGACACTGCCAGCGAACTGGGTATATCTGCTTCCCGTTCTTCTCACCTGAGTGCTACTGATTCCAGCTTTGACGGTTACACTCTACTCAACCGGGGGAGTAAGGTGAACCGCACCTTATGGCACTTTGTGAAAGTGTTGAGAACTAGAGCTCAGATGTTTTTTCACACCACCACTGTCCATCCAGCACTATGGACGGCACTTCATATATCTGGCTCTAATGAGTCCACGGTAGTGTTCAGCCAAATGACCTCTGCCGGGAACACTCAGAATGAGGTTCTGAGTTACAGCAACATAGGAGCGTTTCAGTCCTTTCACGGATTCTTAGGAAGTATTCCGGAATCTTACTGATGGCAGGCCTCCGGCTGTTCCAAGTGAACATCTCCTTGTAAATCCCCCGCGGATTCTTGTACACCCGTGAAATTTGGCCAGGTGATGCAGTTTGCATTGCTGCACAATTGGGCCTGCCTAGCTCTGCCGCGGATGCAAACATTCAGGCGTGGAAGCCTGATAGGCTGGTCCCCGTAGGACACTGCCAGCGGAGTGGGTATATCTGCTTCCCGTTCTTCTCAGCTGAGTGCTACTGATTCCAGCTTTGAAGGCTTCACTCTACTCAACCGGAGCAGTAAGGTGAACCACAACTTATGGTACTTTGTGAAAGTGTTGAGAACTAGTGCTCTGTTGTTTGGCACGTCACCACTGTCCATCCAGCACTATGGACTGCACTGCCTACATCTGGCTCTAATTAGTCCACGGTTGTGTTCATCCGAATGACCTCTGCCAGGAAGACTCAGAATGAAGTTCTGAGTTATTACATCATAGGAGCGTTTCACTGCTTTCAAGGCTTCTCAGGCAGAATTCCAGAATATTGGTGCCGGCAGGCCTACGGCAGTTCTGGGTAACCATCTCCTTGTAAATCCCCCGTGGTTTCCTGTACACCCGTGGAATTTGGCCAGGTTATGCAGTTTGCATTGCTGCACAATTGCGCCTGCCTAGCTCTGCCGTGGTTGCAAACATTCAGGTTTGGCAGCCAGATAGGCTGGTCCCCGTAGGACACTGCCAGCGGACTGGGTATATCTGCTTCCCGTTCTTCTCTCCTGAGTGCTACTAATTCCAGCTTTGAAGGCTACACTCTACTCAACCGGAGCAGTAAGTTGAACCTGAACTTATGGCATTTTGTGAAAGTGTTGAGAACTAGAGCTCAGTTGTTTGGCACACCACCACTGTCCATCCAGCACTATGGACGGCATTGCCTACATCTTGCTCTAGTTAGTCCACAGTTGTGTTCAGCCGAATGACCTCTGCCGGGAACACTCAGAATGAGGTTCTGAGTTATTGCAACATAGGAGCGTTTCACTGCTTCAAGGCTTCTCAGGCAGAATTCCAGAATGTTGGTGCCGTCAGGCCACCGGCTGTTCCGGGTGAACATATCCTTGTAAATCCCCCGTCGTTTATTGTACACCCATGAAATTTGGCCAGGTCATGCAGTATGCATTGCTGCACAATTGCGCCTGCATAGCTCTGCCGCGTTTGCAATCATTCAGGCGTGGCAGCCAAATAGGCTGGTCCCCGTTGGACACTGCCGGCGGACTGGGTATATCTGCTTCCCGTTCTTCTCACCTGAGTGCTACTGATTCCAGCTTTGACGGGTACACTCTACTGAACCGGAGCAGTTAGTTGAACCTCAAATTATGGCCCTTTGTGAAAGTTTTGAGAACTAGAGCTCAGTTGTTTGGCAGGCCACCACATTCCATCCAGCACTATGAAAGGCATTGCCTATATCTGGCTCTAATTAGTCCACGGTTGTGTTGAGTCGAATGACCTCTGCCGGGAACACTCAGAATGAGGTTCTGAGTTATTGCAACATAGGAGCGTTTTACTGCTTTCAAGGCTTTTTAGGAAGGATTCCGATAACTTGCTACCGGCAGGCAACCGGCTGTTCGGGGTGAACATCTCCTTGTAAAACCACCGTGGTTTCTTGTACACCCGTGAAATTTGGCCAGGTCATGCAGTTTGAATTGCTGCACAATTGAGCATGCCTAGCTCTGCCGGGGTTGCAAATATTCAGGCATGGCAGCCAGATAGGCTGGTCCCCGTAGGACACTGCCAGCGGACTGGGTATATCTGCTTCCCGTTCTCCTCCCCTGAGTGCTACTGATTCCACCTTTGACGATTACACTCTACTCAACCTGAGCAGTAAGTTGAACCTCAACTTATGGCACTTTGTGAAAGTGTTGAGAACTAGAGCGCAGTTGTTTGGCACGCCACCACTGTCCATCCAGCATTATGGACGGCACTGCCTACATCTGGCTCTAATTAGTCCACGTTTGTGTTGAGCCGAATGACCTCTGCAGGGAACCCTCAGAATGAGGTTCTGAGTTACTGCAACATATGAGCGTTTCACTGCTTTCAAGGCTTCTCAGGAAGGATTCCGGAATTTTGCTGCTGGCAGGCCTCCGGCTGTTCCGGGTGAACATCTCCTTGTAAATCCCCCGTGGATTCTTGTACACCCGTGAAATTTGGCCAGATGATGCAGTTTGCATTGCTGCACAATTGTGCCTGCCTACCTCTGCCACGGTTGCAAACATTCAGGCGTGGCAGCCAGATAGTCTGGTCCCCGTAGGACATTGCCAGCGGACTGGGTATATCTGCTTCCCGTTCTTCTCACCTGAGTGCTACTGATTCCAGCTTTGACGGTTACACTCTACTCAACCGGAGCAGTAAGGTGAACCTCAACTTAGTGCCCTTTGTGAAAGTGTTGAGAACTAGAGCTCAGTTGTTTGGCACGCCACCACTGTCCATCCAGCACTATGGACGGCACTGCATATATCAGGCTCTAATGAGTCCACGGTTGTGTTCAGTCGAATGACCTCTGCCGGGAACACTCAGAATGAGGTTCTGAGTTATTACATCATAGGAGCGTTTCACTGCTTTCAAGGCTTCTCAGGCAGAATTCCAGAATATTGGTGCCGGCAGGCCTACGGCAGTTCTGGGTAACCATCTCCTTGTAAATCCCCCGTGGTTTCCTGTACACCCGTGAAACTTGGCCAGGTTATGCAGTTTGCATTGCTGCACAATTGCGCCTGCCTAGCTCTGCCGCGGTTGCAAGCATTCAGGCGTGGCACCCAGATAGGCTAGTCCCCGTAGGACACTGCCAGCAGACGGGGTATATCTCCTTCCCATACTTCTCACCTGAGTGCTACTGATTCCAGCTTTGACGGCTACACTCTACTCAACCGGAGCAGTAAGGTGAACCTCAAATTATGGCACTTTGTGAAAGTGTTGAGGACTAGAACTCAGTTGTTTGACACGGCACCAGTGTCCATCCAGCACTATGGACGGCACTGCCTATATCTGGCTCTAATTAGTCCATGGTTGGTTCAGCCGAATGACCTCTGCAGGGAACCCTCAGAATGAGGTTCTGAGTTACTGCAACATATGAGCGTTTCACTGCTTTCAAGGCTTCTTAGGAAGAATTCCGGAATCTTACTGATAGCAGGCTTCCGGCTGTTCCGGGTGAACATCTCCTTGTAAATCCCCCGTGGTTTCTTGTACACCCGTGAAATTTGGCCAGGTGATGCAGTTTGCATTGCTGCACAATTGCGCCTGCCTACCTCTGCCGCGGTTGCAAGCCTTCAGGCGTGGCAGCCAGATAGGCTGGTCTCCGTAGGACACTGCCAGCGGACTGGGAATATCTGCTTCCCGTTCTTCTCGCCTGAGTGCTACTGATTCCAGCTTTGACGGTTACACTCTACTCAACCGGAGCAGTAAGGTGAAGCTCAACTTATGGCACTTTGTGAAAGTGTTGAGAACTAGAGCTCAGTTGTTTGCCGCGCCACCACTGTCCATCAAGCACTATGGACGGCAATGCATATATCTGGCTCTACTGACTCCACGGTTGTGTTCAGCCGAATGACCTCTGCCGGGAACACTCAGAATGAGGTTCTGAGTTCCTGCAACATAGGAGCGTTTCAGTACTTTCACGGCTTCTTAGGAAGAATTCCGGAATCTTACTGATGGCAGGCCTCCGACTGTTCCGAGTAAACATCACTTTGTAAATCCCCCGTGGATTCTTGTACACCCGTGAAATTTGGCCAGGTTATGCAGTTTGCATTGCTGCACAATTGCGCCTGCCTACCTCTGCCGCGGTTGCAAACATTCAGGCGTGGCAGCCAGATAGGTTGGTCCCCGTAAGACACTGCCAGGGGACTGGGTATATCTGCTTCCCGTTCTTCTCTCCTGAGTGCTACTGATTCCAGCTTTGACGGTTACACTCTACTCAACAGGAGGAGTAAGTTGAACCGCACCTTATGGCACTTTGTGAAAGTGTTGAGAACTAGAGCTCAGATGTTTTTTCACACCACCACTGTCCATCCAGCACTATGGACGGCACTGCTTACATCAGGCTCTAATTAGTCCATGGTTGTGTTCAGCCGAATGACCTCTGCCGGAAACACTCAGAATGAGTTTCTTAGTTATTGCAACATAGGTGCGTTTCACTGCTTTCAAGGCTTCTCAGGCAGAATTCCAGAATGTTGGTGCAGGCAGGCCTCCGGCAGTTCTGGGTAAACATCTCCTTTTAAATCCCCCGTGGTTTCTTGTAAACCCGTGCAATTTGGCCAGGTTATGCAGTTTGCATTGCTGCACAATTGCGCCTGCCTAGCTCTGCCGCGGATCAAAACATTCAGGCGTGGCAGCCAGAAGGCTAGTCCTCGTAGGACACTGCCAGCGAACTGGGTATATCTGCTTCCCGTTCTTCTCACCTGAGTGCTACTGATTCCAGCTTTGACGGTTACACTCTACTCAACCGGGGGAGTAAGGTGAACCGCACCTTATGGCACTTTGTGAAAGTGTTGAGAACTAGAGCTCAGATGTTTTTTCACACCACCACTGTCCATCCAGCACTATGGACGGCACTTCATATATCTGGCTCTAATGAGTCCACGGTAGTGTTCAGCCAAATGACCTCTGCCGGGAACACTCAGAATGAGGTTCTGAGTTACAGCAACATAGGAGCGTTTCAGTCCTTTCACGGATTCTTAGGAAGTATTCCGGAATCTTACTGATGGCAGGCCTCCGGCTGTTCCAAGTGAACATCTCCTTGTAAATCCCCCGCGGATTCTTGTACACCCGTGAAATTTGGCCAGGTGATGCAGTTTGCATTGCTGCACAATTGGGCCTGCCTAGCTCTGCCGCGGATGCAAACATTCAGGCGTGGAAGCCTGATAGGCTGGTCCCCGTAGGACACTGCCAGCGGAGTGGGTATATCTGCTTCCCGTTCTTCTCAGCTGAGTGCTACTGATTCCAGCTTTGAAGGCTTCACTCTACTCAACCGGAGCAGTAAGGTGAACCACAACTTATGGTACTTTGTGAAAGTGTTGAGAACTAGTGCTCTGTTGTTTGGCACGTCACCACTGTCCATCCAGCACTATGGACTGCACTGCCTACATCTGGCTCTAATTAGTCCACGGTTGTGTTCATCCGAATGACCTCTGCCAGGAAGACTCAGAATGAAGTTCTGAGTTATTACATCATAGGAGCGTTTCACTGCTTTCAAGGCTTCTCAGGCAGAATTCCAGAATATTGGTGCCGGCAGGCCTACGGCAGTTCTGGGTAACCATCTCCTTGTAAATCCCCCGTGGTTTCCTGTACACCCGTGGAATTTGGCCAGGTTATGCAGTTTGCATTGCTGCACAATTGCGCCTGCCTAGCTCTGCCGTGGTTGCAAACATTCAGGTTTGGCAGCCAGATAGGCTGGTCCCCGTAGGACACTGCCAGCGGACTGGGTATATCTGCTTCCCGTTCTTCTCTCCTGAGTGCTACTAATTCCAGCTTTGAAGGCTACACTCTACTCAACCGGAGCAGTAAGTTGAACCTGAACTTATGGCATTTTGTGAAAGTGTTGAGAACTAGAGCTCAGTTGTTTGGCACACCACCACTGTCCATCCAGCACTATGGACGGCATTGCCTACATCTTGCTCTAGTTAGTCCACGGTTGTGTCAGCCGAATGACCTCTGCCGGAACACTCAGAATGAGGTTCTGAGTTATTGCAACATAGGAGCGTTTCACTGCTTCAAGGCTTCTCAGGCAGAATTCCAGAATGTTGGTGCCGTCAGGCCACCGGCTGTTCCGGGTGAACATATCCTTGTAAATCCCCCGTCGTTTATTGTACACCCATGAAATTTGGCCAGGTCATGCAGTATGCATTGCTGCACAATTGCGCCTGCCTAGCTCTGCCGCGTTTGCAATCATTCAGGCGTGGCAGCCAATAGGCTGGTCCCCGTTGGACACTGCCGGCGGACTGGGTATATCTGCTTCCCGTTCTTCTCACCTGAGTGCTACTGATTCCAGCTTTGACGGGTACACTCTACTGAACCGGAGCAGTTAGTTGAACCTCAAATTATGGCCCTTTGTGAAAGTTTTGAGAACTAGAGCTCAGTTGTTTGGCAGGCCACCACATTCCATCCAGCACTATGAAAGGCATTGCCTATATCTGGCTCTAATTAGTCCACGGTTGTGTTGAGTCGAATGACCTCTGCCGGGAACACTCAGAATGAGGTTCTGAGTTACTGCAACATAGGAGCGTTTCACTGCTTTCAAGGCTTCTCAGGAAGGATTCCGGAATCTTGCTGCTGGCAGGCCTCCGGCTGTTCCGGGTGAACATCTCCTTGTAAATCCCCCGTGGATTCTTGTACACCCGTGAAATTTGGCCAGATGATGCAGTTTGCATTGCTGCACAATTGTGCCTGCCTACCTCTGCCACGGTTGCAAACATTCAGGCGTGGCAGCCAGATAGTCTGGTCCCCGTAGGACATTGCCAGCGGACTGGGTATATCTGCTTCCCGTTCTTCTCACCTGAGTGCTACTGATTCCAGCTTTGACGGTTACACTCTACTCAACCGGAGCAGTAAGGTGAACCTCAACTTAGTGCCCTTTGTGAAAGTGTTGAGAACTAGAGCTCAGTTGTTTGGCACGCCACCACTGTCCATCCAGCACTATGGACGGCACTGCATATATCAGGCTCTAATGAGTCCACGGTTGTGTTCAGTCGAATGACCTCTGCCGGGAACACTCAGAATGAGGTTCTGAGTTATTACATCATAGGAGCGTTTCACTGCTTTCAAGGCTTCTCAGGCAGAATTCCAGAATATTGGTGCCGGCAGGCCTACGGCAGTTCTGGGTAACCATCTCCTTGTAAATCCCCGGTGGTTTCCTGTACACCCGTGAAATTTGGCCAGGTTATGCAGTTTGCATTGCTGCACAATTGCGCCTGCCTAGCTCTGCCGCGGTTGCAAACATTCAGGTTTGGCAGCCAGATAGGCTGGTCCCCGTAGGACACTGCCAGTGGACTGGGTATATCTGCTTCCCGTACTTCTCTCCTGAGTGCTACTAATTCCAGCTTTGAAGGCTACACTCTACTCAACCGGAGCAGTAAGTTGAACCTGAACTTATGGCACTTTGTGAAAGTGTTGAGAACTAGAGCTCAGTTGTTTGGCACACCACCACTGTCCATCCAGCACTATGGACGGCATTGCCTACATCTTGCTCTAATTAGTCCACAGTTGTGTTCAGCCGAATGACCTCTGCCGGGAACACTCAGAATGAGGTTCTGAGTTATTGCAACATAGGAGCGTTTCACTGCTTCAAGGCTTCTCAGGCAGAATTCCAGAATGTTGGTGCCGTCAGGCCACCGGCTGTTCCGGGTGAACATATCCTTGTAAATCCCCCGTCGTTTATTGTACACCCATGAAATTTGGCCAGGTCATGCAGTATGCATTGCTGGACAATTGCGCCTGCCTAGTTCTGCCGCGTTTGCAATCATTCAGGCGTGGAAGCCAAATAGGCTGGTCCTCGTTGGACACTGCCGGCGGACTGGGTATATCTGCTTCCCGTTCTTCTCACCTGAGTGCTACTGATTCCAGCTTTGACGGGTACACTCTACTGAACCGGAGCAGTTAGTTGAACCTCAAATTATGGCCCTTTGTGAAAGTTTTGAGAACTAGAGCTCAGTTGTTTGGCAGGCCACCACATTCCATCCAGCACTATGAATGGCATTGCCTATATCTGGCTCTAATTAGTCCACGGTTGTGTTGAGTCGAATGACCTCTGCCGGGAACACTCAGAATGAGGTTCTGAGTTATTGCAACATAGGAGCGTTTTACTGCTTTCAAGGCTTTTTAGGAAGGATTCCGATAACTTGCTACCTGCAGGCAACCGGCTGTTCGGGGTGAACATCTCCTTGTAAAACCACCGTGGTTTCTTGTACACCCGTGAAATTTGGCCAGGTCATGCAGTTTGAATTGCTGCACAATTGAGCATGCCTAGCTCTGCCGGGGTTGCAAATATTCAGGCGTGGCAGCCAGATAGGCTGGTCCCCGTAGGACACTGCCAGCGGACTGGGTATATCTGCTTCCCGTTCTCCACCCCTGAGTGCTACTGATTCCACCTTTGACGATTACACTCTACTCAACCTGAGCAGTAAGTTGAACCTCAACTTATGGCACTTTGTGAAAGTGTTGAGAACTAGAGCGCAGTTGTTTGGCACGCCACCACTGTCCACCCAGCATTATGGACGGCACTGCCTACATCTGGCTCTAATTAGTCCACGGTTGTGTTTAGCCGAATGACCTGTGCAGGGAACCCTCAGAATGAGGTTCTGAGTTACTGCAACATATGAGCGTTTCACTGCTTTCAAGGCTTCTCAGGAAGGATTCTGGAATCTTGCTGCTGGCAGGCCTCCGGCTGTTCCGGGTGAACATCTCCTTGTAAATCCCCCGTGGATTCTTGTACACCCGTGAAATTTGTCCAGATGATGCAGTTTGCATTGCTGCACAATTGTGCCTGCCTACCTCTGCCACGGTTGCAAACATTCAGGCGTGGCAGCCAGATAGTCTGGTCCCCGTAGGACATTGCCAGCGGACTGGGTATATCTGCTTCCCGTTCTTCTCACCTGAGTGCTACTGATTCCAGCTTTGGCGTTTACACTCTACTCAACCGGAGCAGTAAGGTGAACCTCAACTTAGTGCCCTTTGTTAAAGTGTTGAGAACTAGAGCTCAGTTGTTTGGCACGCCACCACTGTCCATCCAGCACTATGGACGGCACTGCATATATCAGGCTCTAATGAGTCCACGGTTGTGTTCAGTCGAATGACCTCTGCCGGGAACACTCAGAATGAGGTTCTGAGTTATTACATCATAGGAGCGTTTCACTGCTTTCAAGGCTTCTCAGGCAGAATTCCAGAATATTGGTGCCGGCAGGCCTACGGCAGTTCTGGGTAACCATCTCCTTGTAAATCCCCGGTGGTTTCCTGTACACCCGTGAAATTTGGCCAGGTTATGCAGTTTGCATTGCTGCACAAATGCGCCTGCCTAGCTCTGCCGCGGTTGCAAACATTCAGGTTTGGCAGCCAGATAGGCTGGTCCCCGTAGGACACTGCCAGCGGACTGGGTATATCTGCTTCCCGTTCTTCTCTCCTGAGTGCTACTGATTCCAGCTTTGACGGCTACACTCTACTCAACCGGAGCAGTAAGGTGCACCTCAACTTAGTGCCCTTTGTCAAAGTGTTGAGAACTAGAGCTCAGTTGTTTGGCACGCCACCACTGTCCATCCAGCACTATGGATGGCATTGCCTACATCTTGCTCTAATTAGTCCACTGTTGTGTTCAGCCGAATGACCTCTGCCGGGAACACTCAGAATGAGGTTCGGAGTTATTGCAACATAGGAGCGTTTCACTGCTTTGAATGTTTCTCAGGAAGAATTGTGGAATGTTTCTTCCGGCAGGCCTCCGGCTGTTCCGGGTGAACATCTCCTTGTAAATCCCCTGTGGTTTCTTGTACATCCGTGAAATTTGGCCAGGTTATGCAGTTTGCATTGCTGCACAATTACGCCTGCCTAGCTCTGCCGCGGTTGCAAACATTCAGGCATGGCAGCCAGATAGGCTGGTCTCCGTAGGATACTGCCAGCGGACTGGGTATATCTCCTTCCCGTTCTTCTCACCTGAGTGTTACTGATTCCAGCTTTGACGGCTACACTCTACTCACCTGGAGAAGTAAGTTGAACCTCAATTTATGTCACTTTGTGAAAGTGTTGAGAACTAGAGCGCAGTTGTTTGGTATGCCACCACTGTCCATCCAGCACTAGGGACGACACTGCCTACATCTGGCTCTAATTAGTACACGGTTGTGTTCAGCCAAATGACCTCTGCCGGGAACACTCAGAATGAGGTTCTGAGTTATTGCAACATAGGAGCGTTTCACTGCTTTCAAGGCTTCTCAGGAAGGATTCCGGAATCTTGCTGCCGGCAGGCCTCGGGCTCTTCCGGGTGAACCTCTCCTTGTAAATTCCCTGTGGTTTCTTGTACACCCGTGAAATTTGGCCAGGTTATGCAGTTTGTATTGCTGCACAATTGCAACTGCCTAGCTCTGCCGCGGTTGCAAACATTCAGGCGTGGCAGCCAGATAGGCTGGTCCCCTTGTTCACTGCGAGCAGACTGGGTATATCTGCTTCCCGTTCTTCTCACCTGAGTGCTACTGATTCCAGCTTTGACGGCTACACTCTATTCAACTGGAGCAGTAAGGTGAACCTCAACTCATGGCACTTTGTGAAAGGGTGGAGAACTAGAGCTCAGTTCTTTGGTACACCACCACTGTCCATCCAGCACTATGGACGACACTGCCTACTCTGGCTCTAATTAGTCCACGGTTTTGTTCAGCCGAATAAGCTCTGCCGGGAACACTCAGAATAAGGTTGTGAGTTACTCCAACATAGGAGCGTTTAACTGCTTTCAAGGCTTCTTAGGAAGGATTCCGGAATCTTGCTGCCGGCAGGCCTCCGGCTGTTCCAGGTGAACATCTACTTGAAAATCCCCCGTGGTTTCTTGTACACCCGTGAAATTTGGCCAGGTTATGCAGTTTTCATTGCTGCACAATTGCGCCTGCCTACCTCTGCCACGGTTGCAAACATTCAGGTGTGGCAGCCAGATTGGCTGGTCCCAGTAGGTCACTGCAAGCGGACTAGGTATATCTGCTTCCTGTTCTTCTCACCTGAGTGTTACTGATTCCAGCTTTGAAGGCTACAATCTACTCAACCGGAGCAGTAAGTTAAACTTCAACTTATGGCACTTTGTGAAAGTGTTGACAACTAGGGCTCAGTTGTTTGGCACGCCACCACTGTCCATCCAGCACTATGGACCGCACTGCCTACATCTGCCTCTAATTAGTTACGGTTGTGTTCAGCCGAATGAGCTCTGCTGGGAACATTCAGAATGAGGTTCGGAGTTACGGCAACATAGGAGCGTTTCACTGCTTTCAAGGATTCTTAGGAAGAATTCTGGAATCTTGCTGCCGGCAGGCCTCATGCTCTTCCGGGTGAACATCTCCTTGTATATCCCCCGTGGTTTCTTGTACACCCATGAAATTTGGCCAGATTATGCAGTTTTCATTCCTGCACAATTGCGCCTGCCTACCTCTGCAGCAGTTGCAAACATTCAGGCGTGGCAGCCAGATAGGCTGGTCCCCGTAGGACACTGCCAGCGGACTGGGTATATCTGCTTCCCGTTCTCCTCCCCTGAGTGCTACTGATTCCACCTTTGACAATTACACTCTACTCAACCCGAGCAGTAAGTTGAACCTCAACTTATGGCACTTTGTGAAAGTGTTGAGAACTAGAGCGCAGTTGTTTGGCATGCCACCACTGTCCATCCAGCATTATGGACGGCACCGCCTACATCTGGCTCTAATTAGTCCACGGTTGTGTTTAGCCGAATGACCTCTGCCAGGAACACTCAGAATGAGGTTCTGCGTTACTGGAACATAGGAACTTTTCAGTCCTTTCACGGCTTCTTCGGAAGAATTTCGGAATCTTACTGATGGCAGGCCTCCGGATGTTCCGGGTGAACATCTCCTTATAAATTCCCCGTGGTTTCTCATACACTCGTGAAATTTGGCCAGGTGATGCAGTTTGCTTTGCTGCACAATTGCGCCTGGCAAACTCTGCCGTGGTTGCAAACATTCAGGCGTGGCAGCGAGATATTCTGGTCCCATTAGGACACTGCCAGCGGACTGGGTATATCTGCTTCCCATTCTTCTCACCTGAGTGGTACTGATTCCAGCTATGATGGCTACACTCTAGTCACCCGGAGCAGTAAGTTGAACCTCAACTTATGGCACTTTGTGAAAGTGTTGAGAACTAGAGCGCAGTTGTTTGGCAAGCCACCACTGTCCATCAAGCTCTATGGACAGCACTGCCTATATCTGGCTCTAATGAGTCCATGGTTGTGTTCAGCCGAATGACCTCTGCCGGGAACACTCAGAATGAGGTTCTGAGTGATTGCAACAAAGGAGCGTTTCAGTGCTTTCAAGGATTCTTAGGAAGGATTCAGGAAACTTGCTGCCGGTAGGCAACCGGCTGTTCGGGGAGAACATCTCCTTGTAAATCCACCGTGGTTTCTTGTACACCCGTGAAATATGGCCAGGTTATGCAGTTTGCATTGCTGCACAATTGCGCCTGCCAAGCTCTCCCGCGTTTGCAAACATTCAGGCGTGGGAGCCAGATAGGCTGGTCCCCTTAGGACACTGGCAACGGACTGGATATATCTGCTTCCCGATATTCTCACCTGAGTGCTACTGATTCCAGCTTTGACGGCTACACTCTACTGAACCGGAGCAGTTAGTTGAACCTCAAATTATGGCCCTTTGTGAAAGTTTTGAGAACTAGAGCTCAGTTGTTTGGCACGCCACCACTGTCCATCCAGCACTATGGACGGCACTGCATACATCTGGCTCTAATTAGTCCACGTTTGTGTTGAGCCGAATGACCTCTGCCGGGAACACTCAGAATGAGGTTCAGAGTTATTGCAACGTAGGGGCGTTTCACTGCTTTCAAGGCTTCTCAGGCATAATTCCAGAATGTTGGTTCCGGCCGGCCTCCGGGTATTCCGGGTAAACATCTCCTTGTAAATCCCCCGTGGTTTCTTGTACACCCGTGAAATTTGGCCAGGTTATGCAGTTTGAATTGCTGCACAATTGAGCAGGCCTAGCTCTGCCGCGGTTGCAAACATTCAGGCGTGGCAGCCAGATAGGCAGGTCCCCGTTGGACACTGCCAGAAGACTGGGTATATCTGCTTCACGTTCTTCTCTCCTGAGTGCTACTGATTCCAGCTTTGACGGTTACACTGTACTCAACCGGAGCAGTAAGTTGAACCTCAACTGATGGCCCTTTGTGAAAGTGTTGAGAACTAGAGCTCAGTTGTTTGGCACGCCACCACTATCCATCCAGCACTATGGACGACACTGCCTACATCTGGCTCTAATGAGTCCACAGTTGTGTTCAGCCGAATGACCTCTGCCGGGAACACTCAGAATGAGGCTATGAGTTACTGCAACACAGGAGTGTTTCACTGCTTTCAAGGCTTCTCAGGAAGAATTCCGGAATCTTGCTGCTCGCAGGTCTCCGGCTGTTCCAGGTGAACATCTCCTTGTATATCCGCCGTGGTTTCTTGTACACCCGTGAAATTTAGCCAGGTAATGCAGTTTGTATTGCTGCACAATTGAGCATGCCTAGCTCTGCCGCGGTTGCAAACATTCAGCAGTGGCACCAAGATAGGCTGGTCCCCGTAGGACACTGCCAGCGCATGGGTATATCTGCTTAACGTTCTTCTCACCTGTGTGCTACTGATTCCAGCTTTGACGGCTACAGTGTACTCAACCGAAGCAGTAAGGTGAACCTCAACTTATGGCACTTTGTGAAAGTGTTGAGAACTAGAGCTCAGTTGTTTGGCACGCCACCACTGTCCATCCAGCACTATGGACGGCACTGCCTACATCTGGCTCTAATTAGTCCACAGTTGTGTTCAACCAAATGACCTCTGCGGGGAACACTCAGAATGAGGTTCTTAGTTATTGCAACATAGGAGCGTTTCACTGCTTTCAAGGCTTCTTAGAAAGGATTCCGGAATCTTGCGGCTGGCAGGCCTCCGGCGGTTCCGGGTGAACATCTCCTTGTAAATCCCCCGTGGTTTCTTGTACACCGGTGATATTTGGCCAGGGTATGCAGTTTGCATTGATGCACAATTGCGCCTCCCTAGCTCTGCCGCGGTTGCAAATATTCAGGCGTGGCAGCCCTATATGCTGGTCCCCGTAGGACACTGAAGGGGGACTGAATATATCTGCTTCCCGTTCTTCTCACCTGAGTGCTACTGATTCCAGCTTTTACTGCTACACTCTACTCAACCGGAGCTGTAAGTAGAACTTCTACTTATGGCACTTTGTGAAAGTGTTTAGAACTTGAGCTCAGTAGTTTGGCACGCCACCACTGTCCATCCAGCACTAAGGACGGCACTGCCTACATCTGTCTCTAATTAGTCCACGGTTGTGTTCAGCCAAATGACCTCTGCCGGGAACACTCAGAATGAGGTTCTCAGTTATTTCAACATAGGAGCGTTTCACTAATTTTAAGGTTTCTCAGGCAGAATTCCAGAATTTTGGTGCCGACAGGCCTCCGGCTGTTCCTGGTAAAAATCTCCTTTTAAATCCCCCGTTGTTTATTGTACAGCCGGGTAATTTGGCCAGGTGATGCAATTTGCATTGCTGCACAATTGCGCCTGCCGAGCTCTGCCGCCGTTGCAAACATTAAGGCGAGGCAGCCAGATAGGCTGGTCCCCGTAGGACACTGCCAACGGCTTGGTATATCTGCTTCCCGTTCTTCTCACCTGAGTGCTACTGATTCCAACTTTGACGGCTACACTCTACTCAACAGGAGCAGTAAGTAAAACCTCAAATTATGGCACTTTGTTAAAGTGTTGAGAACTAGAGCTCAGTTATTTGGCACGCCACCACTGTCCATCCAGCACTGTGGACGGCACTGCCTATATCTGGCTCTAATTAGTCCAAGGTTTTGTTCAGCCGAATGACCTCTGCCGGGAACACTCAGAATGAGGTTCTGAGTTATTGCAACATTGGAGCGTTTCACTGGTTTTAAGGCTTCGTAGGAAAGATTCCAGAATCTTGCTGCCGGCAGGCCTCCGGCTGTGCCTGGTGAACATCTCCATGTAAATCCCCCGTGGTTTCTTTTACACCCGTGAAATTTGGCCAGGTTATGCAGTTTGCATTGCTGCACAATTGCGTCTGCCTAGCTCTGCCGCGATTGCAAACATTCAGGAGTGGCATCCAGAATGCCTGGTCCCCGTAGGACACTGCCAGCGGACTGGGTATATCTGCTTCCCGTTCTTCTCACCTGAGGGCTACTGTTTCCAGCTTTGATGTCTACACTCTACTCAACCGGAGCTGTAAGTAGAACCTCAACTTATGGCACTTTGTGAATGTGTTGAGAACTAGCGCTCAGTTGTTTGGCACGTCACCACTGTCCATCCAGCACTATGGATGTCACTGCCTACATCTGAATCTAATTAGTCCAGGGTTGTGTTCAGCCGAATGACCTCTGCCCGGAAAACTCAGAATGAGGTTCTGAGTTACTGAAACATATGAGCGTTTCACTGCTTTCAAGCCTTCTTAGGAAGAATTCCGGAATGTTGCTGCCGGCAGGCCTCCGGATGTTCCGGGTGAAAATCTCTTTGTAAATCCCCCGTCATTTCTTGTACACCCGTGAAATTTGCCCTGGTTATGCAGTTTGCATTGCTGCACAATTGCGCCTGCCTAGCTCCGCCCCGGTTGCAAACATTCAGGCGTGGCAGCCAGAGAGGCTGGTCCCCGTAGGACACTGCCAGGGGACTGGTTTTATCTGCTTCCCGTTCTTCTCACTTGGGTGCTACTGATTCCAGCTTTGACAGCTACACTCTACCCAACCGGAGCAGTAAGTTAAACCTCAACTTATGGCACTTTGTGAAAGTGTTGAGAACTAGAGCTCAGTTGTTTGGCACGCCACCACTGTGCATCCACCACTACGGACGGCACTGCCTACATATGGCTCTATTTAGTCCACGGTTGTGTTCAGCCGAATGTCCTCTGCCGGGAACACTCAGAAGGAGGTTCTGAGTTATTGCAACATAGGAGCGTTTCACTGCTTTGAATGTTTCTCAGGAAGAATTGTGGAATGTTTCTTCCGGCAGGCCTCCGGCTGTTCCGGGTGAACATCTCCTTGTAAATCCCCTGTGGTTTCTTGTACATCCGTGAAATTTGGCCAGGTTATGCAATTTGCATTGCTGCACAATTACGCCTGCCTAGCTCTGCCGCGGTTGCAAACATTCAGGCATGGCAGCCAGATAGGCTGGTCTCCGTAGGACACTGCCAGCGGACTGGGTATATCTCCTTCCCGTTCTTCTCACCTGAGTGCTACTGATTCCAGCTTTGACGGCTACACTCTACTCACCTGGAGAAGTAAGTTGAACCTCAACTTATGTCACTTTGTGACAGTGTTGAGAACTAGAGCGCAGTTGTTTGGTATGCCACCAATGTCCATCCAGCACTAGGGACGACACTGCCTACATCTGGCTCTAATTAGTCCACGGTTGTGTTCAGCCAAATGACCTCTGCCGGGAACACTCAGAATGAGGTTCTGAGTTATTGCAACATAGGAGCGTTTCACTGCTTTCAAGGCTTCTCAGGCAGAATTCCAGAATGTTGGTGTCGGCAGGCCTCGGGCTGTTCCGGGTGAATATCTCCTTGTAAATCCCCCGTGGTTTCTTGTACACCCGTGAAATTTGGCCAGGTTATGCAGTTTGAATTGCTGCACAATTGAGCAGGCCTAGCTCTGCCGCGGTTGCAAACATTCAGGCGTGGCAGCCAGATAGGCAGGTCCCCGTTGGACACTGCCAGAAGACTGGGTATATCTGCTTCACGTACTTCTCTCCTGAGTGCTACTGATTCCAGCTTTGACGGTTACACTGTACTCAACCGGAGCAGTAAGGTGAACCTCAACTTATCGCACTTTGTGAAAGTGTTGAGAACTAGAGCTCAGTTGTTTGGCACGCCACCACTATCCATCCAGCACTATGGACGGCACTGCCTACATCTGGCTCTAATGAGTCCACAGTTGTGTTCAGCCGAATGACCTCTGCCGGGAACACTCAGAATGAGGCTATGAGTTACTGCAACACAGGAGTGTTTCACTGCTTTCAAGGCTTCTCAGGAAGAATTCCGGAATCTTGCTGCTCGCAGGTCTCCGGCTGTTCCAGGTGAACATCTCCTTGTATATCCGCCGTGGTTTCTTGTACACCCGTGAAATTTAGCCAGGTAATGCAGTTTGTATTGCTGCACAATTGAGCATGCCTAGCTCTGCCGCGGTTGCAAACATTCAGCAGTGGCACCCAGATAGGCTGGTCCCCGTAGGACACTCCCAGCGCATGGGTATATCTGCTTAACGTTCTTCTCACCTGTGTGCTACTGATTCCAGCTTTGACGGCTACAGTGTACTCAACCGAAGCAGTAAGGTGAACCTCAACTTATGGCACTTTGTGAAAGTGTTGAGAACTAGAGCTCAGTTGTTTGGCACGCCACCACTGTCCATCCAGCACTATGGACGGCACTGCCTACATCTGGCTCTAATTAGTCCACAGTTGTGTTCAACCAAATGACCTCTGCGGGGAACACTCAGAATGAGGTTCTTAGTTATTGCAACATAGGAGCGTTTCACTGCTTTCAAGGCTTCTTAGAAAGGATTCCGGAATCTTGCGGCTGGCAGGCCTCCGGCGGTTCCGGGTGAACATCTCCTTGTAAATCCCCCGTGGTTTCTTGTACACCGGTGATATTTGGCCAGGGTATGCAGTTTGCATTGATGCACAATTGCGCCTCCCTAGCTCTGCCGCGGTTGCAAATATTCAGGCGTGGCAGCCCTATATGCTGGTCCCCGTAGGACACTGAAGGGGGACTGATTATATCTGCTTCCCGTTCTTCTCACCTGAGTGCTACTGATTCCAGCTTTTACTGCTACACTCTACTCAACCGGAGCTGTAAGTAGAACTTCTACTTATGGCACTTTGTGAAAGTGTTTAGAACTTGAGCTCAGTAGTTTGGCACGCCACCACTGTCCATCCAGCACTAAGGACGGCACTGCCTACATCTGTCTCTAATTAGTCCACGGTTGTGTTCAGCCAAATGACCTCTGCCGGGAACACTCAGAATGAGGTTCTCAGTTATTTCAACATAGGAGCGTTTCACTAATTTTAAGGTTTCTCAGGCAGAATTCCAGAATTTTGGTGCCGACAGGCCTCCGGCTGTTCCTGGTAAAAATCTCCTTTTAAATCCCCCGTTGTTTATTGTACAGCCGGGTAATTTGGCCAGGTGATGCAATTTGCATTGCTGCACAATTGCGCCTGCCGAGCTCTGCCGCCGTTGCAAACATTAAGGCGAGGCAGCCAGATAGGCTGGTCCCCGTAGGACACTGCCAACGGCTTGGTATATCTGCTTCCCGTTCTTCTCACCTGAGTGCTACTGATTCCAACTTTGACGGCTACACTCTACTCAACAGGAGCAGTAAGTAAAACCTCAAATTATGGCACTTTGTTAAAGTGTTGAGAACTAGAGCTCAGTTATTTGGCACGCCACCACTGTCCATCCAGCACTGTGGACGGCACTGCCTATATCTGGCTCTAATTAGTCCAAGGTTTTGTTCAGCCGAATGACCTCTGCCGGGAACACTCAGAATAAGGTTCTGAGTTATTGCAACATTGGAGCGTTTCACTGCTTTTAAGGCTTCGTAGGAAAGATTCCAGAATCTTGCTGCCGGCAGGCCTCCGGCTGTGCCTGGTGAACATCTCCATGTAAATCCCCCGTGGTTTCTTTTACACCCGTGAAATTTGGCCAGGTTATGCAGTTTGCATTGCTGCACAATTGCGTCTGCCTAGCTCTGCCGCGATTGCAAACATTCAGGAGTGGCATCCAGAATGCCTGGTCCCCGTAGGACACTGCCAGCGGACTGGGTATATCTGCTTCCCGTTCTTCTCACCTGAGGGCTACTGTTTCCAGCTTTGATGTCTACACTCTACTCAACCGGAGCTGTAAGTAGAACCTCAACTTATGGCACTTTGTGAATGTGTTGAGAACTAGCGCTCAGTTGTTTGGCACGCCACCACTGTCCATCCAGCACTATGGATGTCACTGCCTACATCTGACTCTAATTAGTCCAGGGTTGTGTTCAGCCGAATGACCTCTGCCCGGAAAACTCAGAATGAGGTTCTGAGTTATTGCAACATAGGAGCGTTTCACTGCTTTGAATGTTTCTCAGGAAGAATTGTGGAATGTTTCTTCCGGCAGGCCTCCGGCTGTTCCGGGTGAACATCTCCTTGTAAATCCCCTGTGGTTTCTTGTACATCCGTGAAATTTGGCCAGGTTATGCAATTTGCATTGCTGCACAATTACGCCTGCCTAGCTCTGCCGCGGTTGCAAACATTCAGGCATGGCAGCCAGATAGGCTGGTCTCCGTAGGACACTGCCAGCGGACTGGGTATATCTCCTTCCCGTTCTTCTCACCTGAGTGCTACTGATTCCAGCTTTGACGGCTACACTCTACTCACCTGGAGAAGTAAGTTGAATCTCAACTTATGTCACTTTGTGACAGTGTTGAGAACTAGAGCGCAGTTGTTTGGTATGCCACCAATGTCCATCCAGCACTAGGGACGACACTGCCTACATCTGGCTCTAATTAGTCCACGGTTGTGTTCAGCCAAATGACCTCTGCCGGGAACACTCAGAATGAGGTTCTGAGTTATTGCAACATAGGAGCGTTTCACTGCTTTCAAGGCTTCTCAGGAAGGATTCCGGAATCTTGCTGCCGGCAGGACTCGGTCTCTTCCGGGTGAACATCTCCTTGTAAATTCCCTGTGGTTTCTTGTACACCCGTGAAATTTGGCCAGTTTATGCAGTTTGTATTGCTGCACAATTGCGCCTGCCTAGCTCTGCCACGGTTGCAAACATTCAGGCGTGGCAGCCAGATAGGCTGGTCCCCTTGTTCACTGCGAGCGGACTGGGTATATCTGCTTCCCGTTCTTCTCACCTGAGTGCTACTGATTCCAGCTTTGACGGCTACACTCTATTCAACTGGAGCAGTAAGGTGAACCTCAACTTATGGCACTTTGTGAAACGTGGATAACTAGAGCTCAGTTGTTTGGTACACCACCACTGTCCATCCAGCACTATGGACGACACTGCCTACTCTGGCTCTAATTAGTCCACGGTTTTGTTCAGCCGAATAAGCTCTGCCGGGAACACTCAGAATAAGGTTGTGAGTTACTCCAACATAGGAGCGTTTAACTGCTTTCAAGGCTTCTTAGGAAGGATTCCGGAATCTTGCTGCCGGCAGGCCTCCGGCTGTTCCAGGTGAACATCTACTTGAAAATCCCCCGTGGTTTCTTGTACACCCGTGAAATTTGGCCAGGTTATGCAGTTTTCATTGCTGCACAATTGCGCCTGCCTACCTCTGCCACGGTTGCAAACATTCAGGTGTGGCAGCCAGATTGGCTGGTCCCAGTAGGTCACTGCAAGCGGACTAGGTATATCTGCTTCCCGTTCTTCTCACCTGAGTGTTACTGATTCCAGCTTTGAAGGCTACAATCTACTCAACCGGAGAAGTAAGTTAAACTTCAACTTATGGCACTTTGTGAAAGTGTTGAGAAATAGAGCTCAGTTGTTTGGCACGCCACCATTGTCCATCCAGCACTATGGACGGCACTGCATACATCTGGCTCTAATTAGTCCAAGGTTGTATTCAGCCGAATGACCTCTGCCAGGAACACTCAGACTGAGGTTCTGAGTTATTGCAACATATGAGCGTTTCACTGCTTTGAATGTTTCTCAGGAAAAATTCCGGAATGTTGCTGCCGGCAGGCCTCCGGCTGTTCCGGGTGATCATCTCCTTGTAAATCCCCCGTTGTTTCTTGTACACCCGTGAAATTTGGCCAGGTTATGCAGTTTGCATTGCTGCACAATTGCGCCTGCCTAGCTCTGCCGCGATTGCAAACAATCAGGCGTGGCAGCCAGATTGGCGGGTCCCCGTAGGACACTGCCAGCGGACTGGGTATATCTGCTTCCCATTCTACTCACCTGAGTGCTACTGATTCCAGCGTTGACAGCTACACTCTACTCAACCGGAGCAGTAAGTTGAACCTCAACTGATAGCGTTTTGTGAAAGTGTTGAGAACTAGGGCTCAGTTGTTTGGTACGCCACCACTGTCCATCCAGCACTATGGACCGCACTGCCTACATCTGCCTCTAATTAGTCCACGGTTGTGTTCAGCCGAATGAGCTCTGCTGGGAACATTCAGAATGAGGTTCGGAGTTACGGCAACATAGGAGCGTTTCACTGCTTTCAAGGCTTCTTAGGAAGAATTCTGGAATCTTGCTGCCGGCAGGCCTCATGCTCTTCCGGGTGAACATCTCCTTGTATATCCCCCGTGGTTTCTTGTACACCCATGAAATTTGGCCAGATTATGCAGTTTTCATTCCTGCATAATTGCGCCTGCCTACCTCTGCAGCAGTTGCAAACATTCAGGCGTGGCAGCCAGATAGGCTGGTCCCCGTAGGACACTGCCAGCGGACTGGGTATATCTGCTTCCCGTTCTCCTCCCCTGAGTGCTACTGATTCCACCTTTGACAATTACACTCTACTCAACCCGAGCAGTAAGTTGAACCTCAAATTATGGCACTTTGTGAAAGCGTTGAGAACTAGAGCGCAGTTGTTTGGCATGCCACCACTGTCCATCCAGCATTATGGACGGCACTGCCTACATCTGGCTCTAATTAGTCCACGGTTGTGTTTAGCCGAATGACCTCTGCCGGGAACACTCAGAATGAGGTTCTGAGTTACTGCAACATAGGAGCGTTTCAGTACTTTCACGGCTTCTTAGGAAGAATTCCGGAATCTTACTGATGGCAGGCCTCCGACTGTTCCGAGTAAACATCACTTTGTAAATCCCCCGTGGATTCTTGTACACCCGTGAAATTTGGCCAGGTTATGCACTTTGCATTGCTGCACAATAGCGTCTGCCTACCTCTGCCGCGGTTGCAAACATTCAGGCGTGGCAGCCAGATAGGCTGGTCCCCGTAAGACACTGCCAGGGGACTGGGTATATCTGCTTCCCGTTCTTCTCTCCTGAGTGCTACTGATTCCAGCTTTGACGGTTACACTCTACTCAACAGGAGGAGTAAGTTGAACCGCACCTTATGGCACTTTGTGAAAGTGTTGAGAACTAGAGCTCAGATGTTTTTTCACACCACCACTGTCCATCCAGCACTATGGACGGCACTGCTTACATCAGGCTCAAATTAGTCCATGGTTGTGTTCAGCCGAATGACCTCTGCCGGAAACACTCAGAATGAGTTTCTTAGTTATTGCAACATAGGTGCGTTTCACTGCTTTCAAGACTTCTCAGGCAGAATTCCAGAATGTTGGTGCAGGCAGGCCTCCGGCAGTTCCGGGTAAACATCTCCTTTTAAATCCCCCGTGGTTTCTTGTAAACCCGTGCAATTTGGCCAGGTTATGCAGTTTGCATTGCTGCACAATTGCGCCTGCCTAGCTCTGCCGCGGATCAAAACATTCAGGCGTGGCAGCCAGAAAGCTAGTCCTCGTAGGACACTGCCAGCGAACTGGGTATATCTGCTTCCCGTTCTTCTCACCTGAGTGCTACTGATTCCAGCTTTGACGGTTACACTCTACTCAACCGGGGGAGTAAGGTGAACCGCACCTTATGGCACTTTGTGAAAGTGTTGAGAACTAGAGCTCAGATGTTTTTTCACACCACCACTGTCCATCCAGCACTATGGACGGCACTTCATATATCTGGCTCTAATGAGTCCACGGTAGTGTTCAGCCAAATGACCTCTGCCGGGAACACTCAGAATGAGGTTCTGAGTTACAGCAACATAGGAGCGTTTCAGTCCTTTCACGGATTCTTAGGAAGTATTCCGGAATCTTACTGATGGCAGGCCTCCGGCTGTTCCGAGTGAACATCTCCTTGTAAATCCCCCGCGGATTCTTGTACACCCGTGAAATTTGGCCAGGTGATGCAGTTTGCATTGCTGCACAATTGGGCCTGCCTAGCTCTGCCGCGGATGCAAACATTCAGGCGTGGAAGCCTGATTGGCTGGTCCCCGTAGGACACTGCCAGCGGAGTGGGTATATCTGCTTCCCGTTCTTCTCAGCTGAGTGCTACTGATTCCAGCTTTGAAGGCTTCACTCTACTCAACCGGAGCAGTAAGTTGAACCACAACTTATGGTACTTTGTGAAAGTGTTGAGAACTAGTGCTCTGTTGTTTTGCACGTCACCACTGTCCATCCAGCACTATGGACTGCACTGCCTACATCTGGCTCTAATTAGTCCACGGTTGTGTTCATCCGAATGACCACTGCCAGGAAGACTCAGAATGAAGTTCTGAGTTATTACATCATAGGAGCGTTTCACTGCTTTCAAGGCTTCTCAGGCAGAATTCCAGAATATTGGTGCCGGCAGGCCTACGGCAGTTCTGGGTAACCATCTCCTTGTAAATCCCCCGTGGTTTCCTGTACACCCGTGAAATTTGGCCAGGTTATGCAGTTTGCATTGCTGCACAATTGCGCCTGCCTAGCTCTGCCGCGGTTGCAAACATTCAGGTTTGGCAGCCAGATAGGCTGGTCCCCGTATTACACTGCCAGCGGACTGGGTATATCTGCTTCCCGTTCTTCTCTCCTGAGTGCTACTAATTCCAGCTTTGAAGGCTACACTCTACTCAACCGGAGCAGTAAGTTGAACCTGAACTTATGGCACTTTGTGAAAGTGTTGAGAACTAGAGCTCAGTTGTTTGGCACACCACCACTGTCCATCCAGCACTATGGACGGCATTGCCTACATCTTGCTCTAGTTAGTCCACGGTTGTGTTCAGCCGAATGACCTCTGCCGGGAACACTCAGAATGAGGTTCTGAGTTATTGCAACATAGGAGCGTTTCACTGCTTCAAGGCTTCTCAGGCAGAATTCCAGAATGTTGGTGCCGTCAGGCCACCGGCTGTTCCGGGTGAACATATCCTTGTAAATCCCCCGTCGTTTATTGTACACCCATGAAATTTGGCCAGGTCATGCAGTATGCATTGCTGCACAATTGCGCCTGCCTAGCTCTGCCGCGTTTGCAATCATTCAGGCGTGGCAGCCAAATAGGCTGGTCCCCGTTGGACACTGCCGGCGGACTGGGTATATCTGCTTCCCGTTCTTCTCACCTGAGTGCTACTGATTCCAGCTTTGACGGGTACACTCTACTGAACCGGAGCAGTTAGTTGAACCTCAAATTATGGCCCTTTGTGAAAGTTTTGAGAACTAGAGCTCAGTTGTTTGGCAGGCCACCACATTCCATCCAGCACTATGAAAGGCATTGCCTATATCTGGCTCTAATTAGTCCACGGTTGTGTTGAGTCGAATGACCTCTGCCGGGAACACTCAGAATGAGGTTCTGAGTTATTGCAACATAGGAGCGTTTTACTGCTTTCAAGGCTTTTTAGGAAGGATTCCAATAACTTGCTACCGGCAGGCAACCGGCTGTTCGGGGTGAACATCTCCTTGTAAAACCACCGTGGTTTCTTGTACACCCGTGAAATTTGGCCAGGTCATGCAGTTTGAATTGCTGCACAATTGAGCATGCCTAGCTCTGCCGGGGTTGCAAATATTCAGGCGTGGCAGCCAGATAGGCTGGTCCCCGTAGGACACTGCCAGCGGACTGGGTATATCTGCTTCCCGTTCTCCTCCCCTGAGTGCTACTGATTCCACCTTTGACGATTACACTCTACTCAACCTGAGCAGTAAGTTGAACCTCAACTTATGGCACTTTGTGAAAGTGTTGAGAACTAGAGCGCAGTTGTTTGGCACGCCACCACTGTCCATCCAGCATTATGGACGGCACTGCCTACATCTGGCTCTAATTAGTCCACGGTTGTGTTTAGCCGAATGACCTCTGCCGGGAACACTCAGAATGAGGTTCTGAGTTACTGCAACATAGGAGCGTTTCAGTACTTTCACGGCTTCTTAGGAAGAATTCCGGAATCTTACTGATGGCAGGCCTCCGACTGTTCCGAGTAAACATCACTTTGTAAATCCCCCGTGGATTCTTGTACACCCGTGAAATTTGGCCAGGTTATGCACTTTGCATTGCTGCACAATAGCGTCTGCCTACCTCTGCCGCGGTTGCAAACATTCAGGCGTGGCAGCCAGATAGGCTGGTCCCCGTAAGACACTGCCAGGGGACTGGGTATATCTGCTTCCCGTTCTTCTCTCCTGAGTGCTACTGATTCCAGCTTTGACGGTTACACTCTACTCAACAGGAGGAGTAAGTTGAACCGCACCTTATGGCACTTTGTGAAAGTGTTGAGAACTAGAGCTCAGATGTTTTTTCACACCACCACTGTCCATCCAGCACTATGGACGGCACTGCTTACATCAGGCTCAAATTAGTCCATGGTTGTGTTCAGCCGAATGACCTCTGCCGGAAACACTCAGAATGAGTTTCTTAGTTATTGCAACATAGGTGCGTTTCACTGCTTTCAAGACTTCTCAGGCAGAATTCCAGAATGTTGGTGCAGGCAGGCCTCCGGCAGTTCCGGGTAAACATCTCCTTTTAAATCCCCCGTGGTTTCTTGTAAACCCGTGCAATTTGGCCAGGTTATGCAGTTTGCATTGCTGCACAATTGCGCCTGCCTAGCTCTGCCGTGGATCAAAACATTCAGGCGTGGCAGCCAGAAAGCTAGTCCTCGTAGGACACTGCCAGCGAACTGGGTATATCTGCTTCCCGTTCTTCTCACCTGAGTGCTACTGATTCCAGCTTTGACGGTTACACTCTACTCAACCGGGGGAGTAAGGTGAACCGCACCTTATGGCACTTTGTGAAAGTGTTGAGAACTAGAGCTCAGATGTTTTTTCACACCACCACTGTCCATCCAGCACTATGGACGGCACTTCATATATCTGGCTCTAATGAGTCCACGGTAGTGTTCAGCCAAATGACCTCTGCCGGGAACACTCAGAATGAGGTTCTGAGTTACAGCAACATAGGAGCGTTTCAGTCCTTTCACGGATTCTTAGGAAGTATTCCGGAATCTTACTGATGGCAGGCCTCCGGCTGTTCCGAGTGAACATCTCCTTGTAAATCCCCCGCGGATTCTTGTACACCCGTGAAATTTGGCCAGGTGATGCAGTTTGCATTGCTGCACAATTGGGCCTGCCTAGCTCTGCCGCGGATGCAAACATTCAGGCGTGGAAGCCTGATTGGCTGGTCCCCGTAGGACACTGCCAGCGGAGTGGGTATATCTGCTTCCCGTTCTTCTCAGCTGAGTGCTACTGATTCCAGCTTTGAAGGCTTCACTCTACTCAACCGGAGCAGTAAGTTGAACCACAACTTATGGTACTTTGTGAAAGTGTTGAGAACTAGTGCTCTGTTGTTTTGCACGTCACCACTGTCCATCCAGCACTATGGACTGCACTGCCTACATCTGGCTCTAATTAGTCCACGGTTGTGTTCATCCGAATGACCTCTGCCAGGAAGACTCAGAATGAAGTTCTGAGTTATTACATCATAGGAGCGTTTCACTGCTTTCAAGGCTTCTCAGGCAGAATTCCAGAATATTGGTGCCGGCAGGCCTACGGCAGTTCTGGGTAACCATCTCCTTGTAAATCCCCCGTGGTTTCCTGTACACCCGTGAAATTTGGCCAGGTTATGCAGTTTGCATTGCTGCACAATTGCGCCTGCCTAGCTCTGCCGCGGTTGCAAACATTCAGGTTTGGCAGCCAGATAGGCTGGTCCCCGTAGGACACTGCCAGCGGACTGGGTATATCTGCTTCCCGTCCTTCTCAACTGAGTGCTACTAATTCCAGCTTTGAAGGCTACACTCTACTCAACCGGAGCAGTAAGTTGAACCTGAACTTATGGCACTTTGTGAAAGTGTTGAGAACTAGAGCTCAGTTGTTTGGCACACCACCACTGTCCATCCAGCACTATGGACGGCATTGCCTACATCTTGCTCTAGTTAGTCCACGGTTGTGTTCAGCCGAATGACCTCTGCCGGGAACACTCAGAATGAGGTTCTGAGTTATTGCAACATAGGAGCGTTTCACTGCTTCAAGGCTTCTCAGGCAGAATTCCAGAATGTTGGTGCCGTCAGGCCACCGGCTGTTCCGGGTGAACATATCCTTGTAAATCCCCCGTCGTTTATTGTACACCCATGAAATTTGGCCAGGTCATGCAGTATGCATTGCTGCACAATTGCGCCTGCCTAGCTCTGCTGCGTTTGCAATCATTCAGGCGTGGCAGCCAAATAGGCTGGTCCCCGTTGGACACTGCCGGCGGACTGGGTATATCTGCTTCCCGTTCTTCTCACCTGAGTGCTACTGATTCCAGCTTTGACGGGTACACTCTACTGAACCGGAGCAGTTAGTTGAACCTCAAATTATGGCCCTTTGTGAAAGTTTTGAGAACTAGAGCTCAGTTGTTTGGCAGGCCACCACATTCCATCCAGCACTATGAAAGGCATTGCCTATATCTGGCTCTAATTAGTCCACGGTTGTGTTGAGTCGAATGACCTCTGCCGGGAACACTCAGAATGAGGTTCTGAGTTATTGCAACATAGGAGCGTTTTACTGCTTTCAAGGCTTTTTAGGAAGGATTCCGATAACTTGCTACCGGCAGGCAACCGGCTGTTCGGGGTGAACATCTCCTTGTAAAACCACCGTGGTTTCTTGTACACCCGTGAAATTTGGCCAGGTCATGCAGTTTGAATTGCTGCACAATTGAGCATGCCTAGCTCTGCCGGGGTTGCAAATATTCAGGCGTGGCAGCCAGATAGGCTGGTCCCCGTAGGACACTGCCAGCGGACTGGGTATATCTGCTTCCCGTTCTCCTCCCCTGAGTGCTACTGATTCCACCTTTGACGATTACACTCTACTCAACCTGAGCAGTAAGTTGAACCTCAACTTATGGCACTTTGTGAAAGTGTTGAGAACTAGAGCGCAGTTGTTTGGCACGCCACCACTGTCCATCCAGCATTATGGACGGCACTGCCTACATCTGGCTCTAATTAGTCCACGGTTGTGTTTAGCCGAATGACCTCTGCCGGGAACACTCAGAATGAGGTTCTGAGTTACTGCAACATAGGAGCGTTTCAGTACTTTCACGGCTTCTTAGGAAGAATTCCGGAATCTTACTGATGGCAGGCCTCCGACTGTTCCGAGTAAACATCACTTTGTAAATCCCCCGTGGATTCTTGTACACCCGTGAAATTTGGCCAGGTTATGCACTTTGCATTGCTGCACAATAGCGTCTGCCTACCTCTGCCGCGGTTGCAAACATTCAGGCGTGGCAGCCAGATAGGCTGGTCCCCGTAAGACACTGCCAGGGGACTGGGTATATCTGCTTCCCGTTCTTCTCTCCTGAGTGCTACTGATTCCAGGTTTGACGGTTACACTCTACTCAACAGGAGGAGTAAGTTGAACCGCACCTTATGGCACTTTGTGAAAGTGTTGAGAACTAGAGCTCAGATGTTTTTTCACACCACCACTGTCCATCCAGCACTATGGACGGCACTGCTTACATCAGGCTCAAATTAGTCCATGGTTGTGTTCAGCCGAATGACCTCTGCCGGAAACACTCAGAATGAGTTTCTTAGTTATTGCAACATAGGTGCGTTTCACTGCTTTCAAGACTTCTCAGGCAGAATTCCAGAATGTTGGTGCAGGCAGGCCTCCGGCAGTTCCGGGTAAACATCTCCTTTTAAATCCCCCGTGGTTTCTTGTAAACCCGTGCAATTTGGCCAGGTTATGCAGTTTGCATTGCTGCACAATTGCGCCTGCCTAGCTCTGCCGCGGATCAAAACATTCAGGCGTGGCAGCCAGAAAGCTAGTCCTCGTAGGACACTGCCAGCGAACTGGGTATATCTGCTTCCCGTTCTTCTCACCTGAGTGCTACTGATTCCAGCTTTGACGGTTACACTCTACTCAACCGGGGGAGTAAGGTGAACCGCACCTTATGGCACTTTGTGAAAGTGTTGAGAACTAGAGCTCAGATGTTTTTTCACACCACCACTGTCCATCCAGCACTATGGACGGCACTTCATATATCTGGCTCTAATGAGTCCACGGTAGTGTTCAGCCAAATGACCTCTGCCGGGAACACTCAGAATGAGGTTCTGAGTTACAGCAACATAGGAGCGTTTCAGTCCTTTCACGGATTCTTAGGAAGTATTCCGGAATCTTACTGATGGCAGGCCTCCGGCTGTTCCGAGTGAACATCTCCTTGTAAATCCCCCGCGGATTCTTGTACACCCGTGAAATTTGGCCAGGTGATGCAGTTTGCATTGCTGCACAATTGGGCCTGCCTAGCTCTGCCGCGGATGCAAACATTCAGGCGTGGAAGCCTGATTGGCTGGTCCCCGTAGGACACTGCCAGCGGAGTGGGTATATCTGCTTCCCGTTCTTCTCAGCTGAGTGCTACTGATTCCAGCTTTGAAGGCTTCACTCTACTCAACCGGAGCAGTAAGTTGAACCACAACTTATGGTACTTTGTGAAAGTGTTGAGAACTAGTGCTCTGTTGTTTTGCACGTCACCACTGTCCATCCAGCACTATGGACTGCACTGCCTACATCTGGCTCTAATTAGTCCACGGTTGTGTTCATCCGAATGACCTCTGCCAGGAAGACTCAGAATGAAGTTCTGAGTTATTACATCATAGGAGCGTTTCACTGCTTTCAAGGCTTCTCAGGCAGAATTCCAGAATATTGGTGCCGGCAGGCCTACGGCAGTTCTGGGTAACCATCTCCTTGTAAATCCCCCGTGGTTTCCTGTACACCCGTGAAATTTGGCCAGGTTATGCAGTTTGCATTGCTGCACAATTGCGCCTGCCTAGCTCTGCCGCGGTTGCAAACATTCAGGTTTGGCAGCCAGATAGGCTGGTCCCCGTAGGACACTGCCAGCGGACTGGGTATATCTGCTTCCCGTTCTTCTCTCCTGAGTGCTACTAATTCCAGCTTTGAAGGCTACACTCTACTCAACCGGAGCAGTAAGTTGAACCTGAACTTATGGCACTTTGTGAAAGTGTTGAGAACTAGAGCTCAGTTGTTTGGCACACCACCACTGTCCATCCAGCACTATGGACGGCATTGCCTACATCTTGCTCTAGTTAGTCCACGGTTGTGTTCAGCCGAATGACCTCTGCCGGGAACACTCAGAATGAGGTTCTGAGTTATTGCAACATAGGAGCGTTTCACTGCTTCAAGGCTTCTCAGGCAGAATTCCAGAATGTTGGTGCCGTCAGGCCACCGGCTGTTCCGGGTGAACATATCCTTGTAAATCCCCCGTCGTTTATTGTACACCCATGAAATTTGGCCAGGTCATGCAGTATGCATTGCTGCACAATTGCGCCTGCCTAGCTCTGCCGCGTTTGCAATCATTCAGGCGTGGCAGCCAAATAGGCTGGTCCCCGTTGGACACTGCCGGCGGACTGGGTATATCTGCTTCCCGTTCTTCTCACCTGAGTGCTACTGATTCCAGCTTTGACGGGTACACTCTACTGAACCGGAGCAGTTAGTTGAACCTCAAATTATGGCCCTTTGTGAAAGTTTTGAGAACTAGAGCTCAGTTGTTTGGCAGGCCACCACATTCCATCCAGCACTATGAAAGGCATTGCCTATATCTGGCTCTAATTAGTCCACGGTTGTGTTGAGTCGAATGACCTCTGCCGGGAACACTCAGAATGAGGTTCTGAGTTATTGCAACATAGGAGCGTTTTACTGCTTTCAAGGCTTTTTAGGAAGGATTCCGATAACTTGCTACCGGCAGGCAACCGGCTGTTCGGGGTGAACATCTCCTTGTAAAACCACCGTGGTTTCTTGTACACCCGTGAAATTTGGCCAGGTCATGCAGTTTGAATTGCTGCACCATTGAGCATGCCTAGCTCTGCCGGGGTTGCAAATATTCAGGCGTGGCAGCCAGATAGGCTGGTCCCCGTAGGACACTGCCAGCGGACTGGGTATATCTGCTTCCCGTTCTCCTCCCCTGAGTGCTACTGATTCCACCTTTGACGATTACACTCTACTCAACCTGAGCAGTAAGTTGAACCTCAACTTATGGCACTTTGTGAAAGTGTTGAGAACTAGAGCGCAGTTGTTTGGCACGCCACCACTGTCCATCCAGCATTATGGACGGCACTGCCTACATCTGGCTCTAATTAGTCCACGGTTGTGTTTAGCCGAATGACCTCTGCAGGGAACCCTCAGAATGAGGTTCTGAGTTACTGCAACATATGAGCGTTTCACTGCTTTCAAGGCTTCTCAGGAAGGATTCCGGAATTTTGCTGCTGGCAGGCCTCCGGCTGTTCCGGGTGAACATCTCCTTGTAAATCCCCCGTGGATTCTTGTACACCCGTGAAATATGGCCAGATGATGCAGTTTGCATTGCTGCACAATTGTGCCTGCCTACCTCTGCCACGGTTGCAAACATTCAGGCGTGGCAGCCAGATAGTCTGGTCCCCGTAGGACATTGCCAGCGGACTGGGTATATCTGCTTCCCGTTCTTCTCACCTGAGTGCTACTGATTCCAGCTTTGACGGTTACACTCTACTCAACCGGAGCAGTAAGGTGAACCTCAACTTAGTGCCCTTTGTGAAAGTGTTGAGAACTAGAGCTCAGTTGTTTGGCACGCCACCACTGTCCATCCAGCACTATGGACGGCACTGCATATATCAGGCTCTAATGAGTCCACGGTTGTGTTCAGTCGAATGACCTCTGCCGGGAACACTCAGAATGAGGTTCTGAGTTATTACATCATAGGAGCGTTTCACTGCTTTCAAGGCTTCTCAGGCAGAATTCCAGAATATTGGTGCCGGCAGGCCTACGGCAGTTCTGGGTAACCATCTCCTTGTAAATCCCCCGTGGTTTCCTGTACACCCGTGAATCTTGGCCAGGTTATGCAGTTTGCATTGCTGCACAATTGCGCCTGCCTAGCTCTGCCCCGGTTGCAAGCATTCAGGCGTGGCACCCAGATAGGCTAGTCCCCGTAGGACACTGCCAGCAGACGGGGTATATCTCCTTCCCATACTTCTCACCTGAGTGCTACTGATTCCAGCTTTGACGGCTACACTCTACTCAACCGGAGCAGTAAGGTGAACCTCAAATTATGGCACTTTGTGAAAGTGTTGAGGACTAGAACTCAGTTGTTTGACACGGCACCAGTGTCCATCCAGCACTATGGACGGCACTGCCTATATCTGGCTCTAATTAGTCCATGGTTGGTTCAGCCGAATGACCTCTGCAGGGAACCCTCAGAATGAGGTTCTGAGTTACTGCAACATATGAGCGTTTCACTGCTTTCAAGGCTTCTTAGGAAGAATTCCGGAATCTTACTGATAGCAGGCTTCCGGCTGTTCCGGGTGAACATCTCCTTGTAAATCCCCCGTGGTTTCTTGTACACCCGTGAAATTTGGCCAGGTGATGCAGTTTGCATTGCTGCACAATTGCGCCTGCCTACCTCTGCCGCGGTTGCAAGCCTTCAGGCGTGGCAGCCAGATAGGCTGGTCTCCGTAGGACACTGCCAGCGGACTGGGAATATCTGCTTCCCGTTCTTCTCGCCTGAGTGCTACTGATTCCAGCTTTGACGGTTACACTCTACTCAACCGGAGCAGTAAGGTGAAGCTCAACTTATGGCACTTTGTGAAAGTGTTGAGAACTAGAGCTCAGTTGTTTGCCGCGCCATCACTGTCCATCAAGCACTATGGACGGCAATGCATATATCTGGCTCTAATGACTCCACGGTTGTGTTCAGCCGAATGACCTCTGCCGGGAACACTCAGAATGAGGTTCTGAGTTCCTGCAACATAGGAGCGTTTCAGTACTTTCACGGCTTCTTAGGAAGAATTCCGGAATCTTACTGATGGCAGGCCTCCGACTGTTCCGAGTAAACATCACTTTGTAAATCCCCCGTGGATTCTTGTACACCCGTGAAATTTGGCCAGGTTATGCAGTTTGCATTGCTGCACAATTGCGCCTGCCTACCTCTGCCGCGGTTGCAAACATTCAGGCGTGGCAGCCAGATAGGTTGGTCCCCGTAAGACACTGCCAGGGGACTGGGTATATCTGCTTCCCGTTCTTCTCTCCTGAGTGCTACTCATTCCAGCTTTGACGGTTACACTCTACTCAACAGGAGGAGTAAGTTGAACCGCACCTTATGGCACTTTGTGAAAGTGTTGAGAACTAGAGCTCAGATGTTTTTTCACACCACCACTGTCCATCCAGCACTATGGACGGCACTGCTTACATCAGGCTCTAATTAGTCCATGGTTGTGTTCAGCCGAATGACCTCTGCCGGAAACACTCAGAATGAGTTTCTTAGTTATTGCAACATAGGTGCGTTTCACTGCTTTCAAGGCTTCTCAGGCAGAATTCCAGAATGTTGGTGCAGGCAGGCCTCCGGCAGTTCTGGGTAAACATCTCCTTTTAAATCCCCCGTGGTTTCTTGTAAACCCGTGCAATTTGGCCAGGTTATGCAGTTTGCATTGCTGCACAATTGCGCCTGCCTAGCTCTGCCGCGGATCAAAACATTCAGGCGTGGCAGCCAGAAGGCTAGTCCTCGTAGGACACTGCCAGCGAACTGGGTATATCTGCTTCCCGTTCTTCTCACCTGAGTGCTACTGATTCCAGCTTTGACGGTTACACTCTACTCAACCGGGGGAGTAAGGTGAACCGCACCTTATGGCACTTTGTGAAAGTGTTGAGAACTAGAGCTCAGATGTTTTTTCACACCACCACTGTCCATCCAGCACTATGGACGGCACTTCATATATCTGGCTCTAATGAGTCCACGGTAGTGTTCAGCCAAATGACCTCTGCCGGGAACACTCAGAATGAGGTTCTGAGTTACAGCAACATAGGAGCGTTTCAGTCCTTTCACGGATTCTTAGGAAGTATTCCGGAATCTTACTGATGGCAGGCCTCCGGCTGTTCCGAGTGAACATCTCCTTGTAAATCCCCCGCGGATTCTTGTACACCTGTGAAATTTGGCCAGGTGATGCAGTTTGCATTTCTGCACAATTGGGCCTGCCTAGCTCTGCCGCGGATGCAAACATTCAGGCGTGGAAGCCTGATAGGCTGGTCCCCGTAGGACACTGCCAGCGGAGTGGGTATATCTGCTTCCCGTTCTTCTCAGCTGAGTGCTACTGATTCCAGCTTTGAAGGCTTCACTCTACTCAACCGGAGCAGTAAGTTGAACCACAACTTATGGTACTTTGTGAAAGTGTTGAGAACTAGTGCTCTGTTGTTTGGCACGTCACCACTGTCCATCCAGCACTATGGACTGCACTGCCTACATCTGGCTCTAATTAGTCCACGGTTGTGTTCATCCGAATGACCTCTGCCAGGAAGACTCAGAATGAAGTTCTGAGTTATTACATCATAGGAGCGTTTCACTGCTTTCAAGGCTTCTCAGGCAGAATTCCAGAATATTGGTGCCGGCAGGCCTACGGCAGTTCTGGGTAACCATCTCCTTGTAAATCCCCCGTGGTTTCCTGTACACCCGTGAAATTTGGCCAGGTTATGCAGTTTGCATTGCTGCACAATTGCGCCTGCCTAGCTCTGCCGTGGTTGCAAACATTCAGGTTTGGCAGCCAGATAGGCTGGTCCCCGTAGGACACTGCAAGCGGACTGGGTATATCTGCTTCCCGTTCTTCTCTCCTGAGTGCTACTAATTCCAGCTTTGAAGGCTACACTCTACTCAACCGGAGCAGTAAGTTGAACCTGAACTTATGGCACTTTGTGAAAGTGTAGAGAACTAGAGCTCAGTTGTTTGGCACACCACCACTGTCCATCCAGCACTATGGACGGCATTGCCTACATCTTGCTCTAGTTAGTCCACGGTTGTGTCAGCCGAATGACCTCTGCCGGGAACACTCAGAATGAGGTTCTGAGTTATTGCAACATAGGAGCGTTTCACTGCTTCAAGGCTTCTCAGGCAGAATTCCAGAATGTTGGTGCCGTCAGGCCACCGGCTGTTCCGGGTGAACATATCCTTGTAAATCCCCCGTCGTTTATTGTACACCCATGAAATTTGGCCAGGTCATGCAGTATGCATTGCTGCACAATTGCGCCTGCCTAGCTCTGCCGCGTTTGCAATCATTCAGGCGTGGCAGCCAAATAGGCTGGTCCCCGTTGGACACTGCCGGCGGACTGGGTATATCTGCTTCCCGTTCTTCTCACCTGAGTGCTACTGATTCCAGCTTTGACGGGTACACTCTACTGAACCGGAGCAGTTAGTTGAACCTCAAATTATGGCCCTTTGTGAAAGTTTTGAGAACTAGAGCTCAGTTGTTTGGCAGGCCACCACATTCCATCCAGCACTATGAAAGGCATTGCCTATATCTGGCTCTAATTAGTCCACGGTTGTGTTGAGTCGAATGACCTCTGCCGGGAACACTCAGAATGAGGTTCTGAGTTACTGCAACATAGGAGCGTTTCACTGCTTTCAAGGCTTCTCAGGAAGGATTCCGGAATCTTGCTGCTGGCAGGCCTCCGGCTGTTCCGGGTGAACATCTCCTTGTAAATCCCCCGTGGATTCTTGTACACCCGTGAAATTTGGCCAGATGATGCAGTTTGCATTGCTGCACAATTGTGCCTGCCTACCTCTGCCACGGTTGCAAACATTCAGGCGTGGCAGCCAGATAGTCTGGTCCCCGTAGGACATTGCCAGCGGACTGGGTATATCTGCTTCCCGTTCTTCTCACCTGAGTGCTACTGATTCCAGCTTTGACGGTTACACTCTACTCAACCGGAGCAGTAAGGTGAACCTCAACTTAGTGCCCTTTGTGAAAGTGTTGAGAACTAGAGCTCAGTTGTTTGGCACGCCACCACTGTCCATCCAGCACTATGGACGGCACTGCCTACATCTGGCTCTAATGAGTCCACAGTTGTGTTCAGCCGAATGACCTCTGCCGGGAACACTCAGAATGAGGCTATGAGTTACTGCAACACAGGAGTGTTTCACTGCTTTCAAGGCTTCTCAGGAAGAATTCCGGAATCTTGCTGCTCGCAGGTCTCCGGCTGTTCCAGGTTAACATCTCCTTGTATATCCGCCGTGGTTTCTTGTACACCCGTGAAATTTAGCCAGGTAATGCAGTTTGTATTGCTGCACAATTGAGCATGCCTAGCTCTGCCGCGGTTGCAAACATTCAGCAGTGGCACCCAGATAGGCTGGTCCCCGTAGGACACTCCCAGCGCATGGGTATATCTGCTTAACGTTCTTCTCACCTGAGTGCTACTGATTCCAGCTTTGACGGCTACAGTGTACTCAACCGGAGCAGTAAGGTGAACCTCAACTTATGGCACTTTGTGAAAGTGTTGAGAACTAGAGCTCAGTTGTTTGGCACGCCACCACTGTCCATCCAGCACTATGGACGGCACTGCCTACATCTGGCTCTAATTAGTCCACAGTTGTGTTCAGCCGAATGACCTCTGCCGGGAACACTCAGAATGAGGTTCTTAGTTATTGCAACATAGGAGCGTTTCACTGCTTTCAAGGCTTCTTAGAAAGGATTCCGGAATCTTGCGGCTGGCAGGCCTCCGGCGGTTCCGGGTGAACATCTCCTTGTAAATCCCCCGTGGTTTCTTGTACACCGGTGATATTTGGCCAGGGTATGCAGTTTGCATTGATGCACAATTGCGCCTCCCTAGCTCTGCCGCGGTTGCAAATATTCAGGCGTGGCAGCCCTATATGCTGGTCCCCGTAGGACACTGAAGGGGGACTGAATATATCTGCTTCCCGTTCTTCTCACCTGAGTGCTACTGATTCCAGCTTTTACTGCTACACTCTACTCAACCGGAGCTGTAAGTAGAACTTCTACTTATGGCACTTTGTGAAAGTGTTTAGAACTTGAGCTCAGTAGTTTGGCACGCCACCACTGTCCATCCAGCACTAAGGACGGCACTGCCTACATCTGTCTCTAATTAGTCCACGGTTGTGTTCAGCCAAATGACCTCTGCCGGGAACACTCAGAATGAGGTTCTCAGTTATTTCAACATAGGAGCGTTTCACTAATTTTAAGGTTTCTCAGGCAGAATTCCAGAATTTTGGTGCCGACAGGCCTCCGGCTGTTCCTGGTAAAAATCTCCTTTTAAATCCCCCGTTGTTTATTGTACACCCGGGTAATTTGGCCAGGTGATGCAATTTGCATTGCTGCACAATTGCGCCTGCCGAGCTCTGCCGCCGTTGCAAACATTAAGGCGAGGCAGCCAGATAGGCTGGTCCCCGTAGGACACTGCCAACGGCTTGGTATATCTGCTTCCCGTTCTTCTCACCTGAGTGCTACTGATTCCAACTTTGACGGCTACACTCTACTCAACAGGAGCAGTAAGTAAAACCTCAAATTATGGCACTTTGTTAAAGTGTTGAGAACTAGAGCTCAGTTATTTGGCACGCCACCACTGTCCATCCAGCACTGTGGACGGCACTGCCTATATCTGGCTCTAATTAGTCCAAGGTTTTGTTCAGCCGAATGACCTCTGCCGGGAACACTCAGAATGAGGTTCTGAGTTATTGCAACATTGGAGCATTTCACTGCTTTTAAGGCTTCGTAGGAAAGATTCCAGAATCTTGCTGCCGGCAGGCCTCCGGCTGTGCCTGGTGAACATCTCCATGTAAATCCCCCGTGGTTTCTTTTACACCCGTGAAGTTTGGCCAGTTTATGCAGTTTGCATTGCTGCCCAATTGCGTCTGCCTAGCTCTGCCGCGATTGCAAACATTCAGGAGTGGCATCCAGAATGCCTGGTCCCCGTAGGACACTGCCAGCGGACTGGGTATATCTGCTTCCCGTTCTTCTCACCTGAGGGCTACTGATTCCAGCTTTGATGTCTACACTCTACTCAACCGGAGCTGTAAGTAGAACCTCAACTTATGGCACTTTGTGAATGTGTTGAGAACTAGCGCTCAGTTGTTTGGCACGCCACCACTGTCCATCCAGCACTATGGATGTGACTGCCTACATCTGACTCTAATTAGTCCAGGGTTGTGTTCAGCCGAATGACCTCTGCCTGGAAAACTCAGAATGAGGTTCTAAGTTACTGAAACATATGAGCGTTTCACTGCTTTCAAGCCTTCTTAGGAAGAATTCCGGAATGTTGCTGCCGGCAGGCCTCCGGATGTTCCGGGTGAAAATCTCTTTGTAAATCCCCCGTCGTTTCTTGTACACCCGTGAAATTTGCCCTGGTTATGCAGTTTGCATTGCTGCACAATTGCTCCTGCCTAGCTCCGCCCCGGTTGCAAACATTCAGGCGTGGCAGCCAGAGAGGCTGGTCCCCGTAGGACACTGCCAGGGGACTGGTTTTATCTGCTTCCCGTTCTTCTCACTTGGGTGCTACTGATTCCAGCTTTGACAGCTACACTCTACACAACCGGAGCAGTAAGTTAAACCTCAACTTATGGCACTTTGTGAAAGTGTTGAGAACTAGAGCTCAGTTGTTTGGCACGCCACCACTGTGCATCCACCACTACGGACGGCACTGCCTACATATGGCTCTATTTAGTCCACGGTTGTGTTCAGCCGAATGACCTCTGCCGGGAACACTCAGAAGGAGGTTCTGAGTTATTGCAACATAGGAGCGTTTCACTGCTTTGAATGTTTCTCAGGAAGAATTGTGGAATGTTTCTTCCGGCAGGCCTCCGGCTGTTCCGGGTGAACATCTCCTTGTAAATCCCCTGTGGTTTCTTGTACATCCGTGAAATTTGGCCAGGTTATACAGTTTGCATTTCTGCACAATTACGCCTGCCTAGCTCTGCCGTGGTTGCAAACATTCAGGCATGGCAGCCAGATAGGCTGGTCTCCGTAGGACCCTGCCAGCGGACTGGGTATATCTCCTTCCCGTTCTTCTCACCTGAGTGCTACTGATTCCAGCTTTGACGGCTACACTCTACTCACCTGGAGAAGTAAATTGAACCTCAACTTATGTCACTTTGTGAAAGTGTTGAGAACTAGAGCGCTGTTGTTTGGTATGCCACCACTGTCCATCCAGCACTAGGGACCACACTGCCTACATCTGGCTCTAATTAGTCCACGGTTGTGTTCAGCCAAATGACCTCTGCCGGGAACACTCAGAATGAGGTTCTGAGTTATTGCAACATAGGAGAGTTTCACTGCTTTCAAGGCTTCTTAGGAAGGATTCCGGAATCTTGCTGCCGGCAGGCCTCGGGCTCTTCCGGGTGAACATCTCCTTGTAAATTCCCTGTGGTTTCTTGTACACCCGTGAAATTTGGCCAGGTTATGCAGTTTGTATTACTGCACAATTGTGCCTGCCTATCTCTGCCGCGGTTCCAAACATTCAGGCGTGGCAGCCAAATAGGCTGGTCCCCTTGTTCACTGCCAGCGGACTGGGTATATCTGCTTCCCGTTCTTCTCACCTGAGTGCTACTGATTCCAGCTTTGACGGCTACACTCTATTCAACTGGAGCAGTAAGGTGAACCTCAACTTATGGCACTTTGTGAAAGGGTGGAGAACTAGAGCTCAGTTGTTTGGTACACCACCACTGTCCATCCAGCACTATGGACGCCACTGCCTACTCTGGCTCTAATTAGTCCACGGTTTTGTTCAGCCGAATAAGCTCTGCCGGGAACACTCAGAATGAGGTTGTGAGTTACTGCAACATAGGAGCGTTTAACTGCTTTCAAGGCTTCTTAGGAAGGATTCCGGAATCTTGCTGCCGGCAGGCCTCCGGCTGTTCCAGGTGAACATCTACTTGAAAATCCCCCGTGGTTTCTTGTACACCCGTGAAATTTGGCCAGGTTATGCAGTTTTCATTGCTGCACAATTGCGCCTGCCTACCTCTGCCACGGTTGCAAACATTCAGGTGTGGCAGCCAGATTGGCTGGTCCCAGTAGGTCACTGCAAGCGGACTAGGTATATCTGCTTCCCGTTCTTCTCACCTGAGTGTTACTGATTCCAGCTTTGACGGCTACAATCTACTCAACCGGAGCAGTAAGTTAAACTTCAACTTATGGCACTTTGTGAAAGTGTTGAGAAATAGAGCTCAGTTGTTTGGCACGCCACCACTGTCCATCCAGCACTATGGACGGCACTGCATACATCTGGCTCTAATTAGTCCACGGTTGTATTCAGCCGAATGACCTCTGCCGGGAACACTCAGACTGAGGTTCTGAGTTATTGCAACATATGAGCGTTTCACTGCTTTGAATGTTACTCAGGAAAAATTCCGGAACGTTGCTGCCGGCAGGCCTCCGGCTGTTCCGGGTGAACATCTCCTTGTAAATCCCCCTTTGTTTCTTATACACCTGTGAAATTTGGCCAGATTATGCAGTTTTCATTCCTGCACAATTGCGCCTGCCTACCTCTGCAGCAGTTGCAAACATTCAGGCGTGGCAGCTAGATAGTTTGGTCCCCGTAGGAAACTGCCAACGGACTGGGTATATCTGCTTCCCGTTCTTCTCACCTGAGTGCCACTGATTCCAGCTTTGACGGCTACACTCTACTCAACCGGAGCAGTAAGTTAAACCTCAACTTATGGCACTTTGTGAAAGTGTTGAGAACTAGAGCTCAGTTGTTTGGCACGCCACCACTGTGCATCCACCACTACGGACGGCACTGCCTACATATGGCTCTATTTAGTCCACGGTTGTGTTCAGCCGAATGACCTCTGCCGGGAACACTCAGAAGGAGGTTCTGAGTTATTGCAACATAGGAGCGTTTCACTGCTTTGAATGTTTCTCAGGAAGAATTGTGGAATGTTTCTTCCGGCAGGCCTCCGGCTGTTCCGGGTGAACATCTCCTTGTAAATCCCCTGTGGTTTCTTGTACATCCGTGAAATTTGGCCAGGTTATGCAGTTTGCCTTGCTGCACAATTACGCCTGCCTAGCTCTGCCGCGGTTGCAAACATTCAGGCATGGCAGCCAGATAGGCTGGTCTCCGTAGGATACTGCCAGCGGACTGGGTATATCTCCTTCCCGTTCTTCTCACCTGAGTGTTACTGATTCCAGCTTTGACGGCTACACTCTACTCACCTGGAGAAGTAAGTTGAACCTCAATTTATGTCACTTTGTGAAAGTGTTGAGAACTAGAGCGCAGTTGTTTGGTATGCCACCACTGTCCATCCAGCACTAGGGACGACACTGCCTACATCTGGCTCTAATTAGTACACGGTTGTGTTCAGCCAAATGACCTCTGCCGGGAACACTCAGAATGAGGTTCTGAGTTATTGCAACATAGGAGCGTTTCACTGCTTTCAAGGCTTCTCAGGAAGGATTCCGGAATCTTGCTGCCGGCAGGCCTCCGGCTGTTCCAGGTGAACATCTACTTGAAAATCCCCCGTGGTTTCTTGTACACCCGTGAAACTTGGCCAGGTTATGCAGTTTTCATTGCTGCACAATTGCGCCTGCCTACCTCTGCCACGGTTGCAAACATTCAGGTGTGGCAGCCAGATTGGCTGGTCCCAGTAGGTCACTGCAAGCGGACTAGGTATATCTGCTTCCTGTTCTTCTCACCTGAGTGTTACTGATTCCAGCTTTGAAGGCTACAATCTACTCAACCGGAGCAGTAAGTTAAACTTCAACTTATGGCACTTTGTGAAAGTGTTGACAACTAGGGCTCAGTTGTTTGGCACGCCACCACTGTCCATCCAGCACTATGGACCGCACTGCCTACATCTGCCTCTAATTAGTTACGGTTGTGTTCAGCCGAATGAGCTCTGCTGGGAACATTCAGGATGAGGTTCGGAGTTACGGCAACATAGGAGCGTTTCACTGCTTTCAAGGATTCTTAGGAAGAATTCTGGAATCTTGCTGCCGGCAGGCCTCATGCTCTTCCGGGTGAACATCTCCTTGTATATCCCCCGTGGTTTCTTGTACACCCATGAAATTTGGCCAGATTATGCAGTTTTCATTCCTGCACAATTGCGCCTGCCTACCTCTGCAGCAGTTGCAAACATTCAGGCGTGGCAGCCAGATAGGCTGGTCCCCGTAGGACACTGCCAGCGGACTGGGTATATCTGCTTCCCGTTCTCCTCCCCTGAGTGCTACTGATTCCACCTTTGACAATTACACTCTACTCAACCCGAGCAGTAAGTTGAACCTCAACTTATGGCACTTTGTGAAAGTGTTGAGAACTAGAGCGCAGTTGTTTGGCATGCCACCACTGTCCATCCAGCATTATGGACGGCACCGCCTACATCTGGCTCTAATTAGTCCACGGTTGTGTTTAGCCGAATGACCTCTGCCAGGAACACTCAGAATGAGGTTCTGCGTTACTGGAACATAGGAACTTTTCAGTCCTTTCACGGCTTCTTCGGAAGAATTTCGGAATCTTACTGATGGCAGGCCTCCGGATGTTCCGGGTGAATATCTCCTTATAAATTCCCCGTGGTTTCTCATACACTCGTGAAATTTGGCCAGGTGATGCAGTTTGCTTTGCTGCACAATTGCGCCTGGCAAACTCTGCCGTGGTTGCAAACATTCAGGCGTGGCAGCGAGATATTCTGGTCCCATAAGACACTGCCAGCGGACTGGGTATATCTGCTTCCCATTCTTCTCACCTGAGTGGTACTGATTCCAGCTATGATGGCTACACTCTAGTCACCCGGAGCAGTAAGTTGAACCTCAACTTATGGCACTTTGTGAAAGTGTTGAGAACTAGAGCGCAGTTGTTTGGCAAGCCACCACTGTCCATCAAGCTCTATGGACAGCACTGCCTATATCTGGCTCTAATGAGTCCATGGTTGTGTTCAGCCGAATGACCTCTGCCGGGAACACTCAGAATGAGGTTCTGAGTGATTGCAACAAAGGAGCGTTTCAGTGCTTTCAAGGATTCTTAGGAAGGATTCAGGAAACTTGCTGCCGGTAGGCAACCGGCTGTTCGGGGAGAACATCTCCTTGTAAATCCACCGTGGTTTCTTGTACACCCGTGAAATATGGCCAGGTTATGCAGTTTGCATTGCTGCACAATTGCGCCTGCCAAGCTCTCCCGCGTTTGCAAACATTCAGGCGTGGGAGCCAGATAGGCTGGTCCCCTTAGGACACTGGCAACGGACTGGATATATCTGCTTCCCGATATTCTCACCTGAGTGCTACTGATTCCAGCTTTGACGGCTACACTCTACTGAACCGGAGCAGTTAGTTGAACCTCAAATTATGGCCCTTTGTGAAAGTTTTGAGAACTAGAGCTCAGTTGTTTGGCACGCCACCACTGTCCATCCAGCACTATGGACGGCACTGCATACATCTGGCTCTAATTAGTCCACGTTTGTGTTGAGCCGAATGACCTCTGCCGGGAACACTCAGAATGAGGTTCAGAGTTATTGCAACGTAGGGGCGTTTCACTGCTTTCAAGGCTTCTCAGGCATAATTCCAGAATGTTGGTTCCGGCCGGCCTCCGGGTATTCCGGGTAAACATCTCCTTGTAAATCCCCCGTGGTTTCTTGTACACCCGTGAAATTTGGCCAGGTTATGCAGTTTGAATTGCTGCACAATTGAGCAGGCCTAGCTCTGCCGCGGTTGCAAACATTCAGGCGTGGCAGCCAGATAGGCAGGTCCCCGTTGGACACTGCCAGAAGACTGGGTATATCTGCTTCACGTTCTTCTCTCCTGAGTGCTACTGATTCCAGCTTTGACGGTTACACTGTACTCAACCGGAGCAGTAAGTTGAACCTCAACTGATGGCCCTTTGTGAAAGTGTTGAGAACTAGAGCTCAGTTGTTTGGCACGCCACCACTATCCATCCAGCACTATGGACGACACTGCCTACATCTGGCTCTAATGAGTCCACAGTTGTGTTCAGCCGAATGACCTCTGCCGGGAACACTCAGAATGAGGCTATGAGTTACTGCAACACAGGAGTGTTTCACTGCTTTCAAGGCTTCTCAGGAAGAATTCCGGAATCTTGCTGCTCGCAGGTCTCCGGCTGTTCCAGGTGAACATCTCCTTGTATATCGGCCGTGGTTTCTTGTACACCCGTGAAATTTAGCCAGGTAATGCAGTTTGTATTGCTGCACAATTGAGCATGCCTAGCTCTGCCGCGGTTGCAAACATTCAGCAGTGGCACCCAGATAGGCTGGTCCCCGTAGGACACTGCCAGCGCATGGGTATATCTGCTTAACGTTCTTCTCACCTGTGTGCTACTGATTCCAGCTTTGACGGCTACAGTGTACTCAACCGAAGCAGTAAGGTGAACCTCAACTTATGGCACTTTGTGAAAGTGTTGAGAACTAGAGCTCAGTTGTTTGGCACGCCACCACTGTCCATCCAGCACTATGGACGGCACTGCCTACATCTGGCTCTAATTAGTCCACAGTTGTGTTCAACCAAATGACCTCTGCCGGGAACACTCAGAATGAGGTTCTTAGTTATTGCAACATAGGAGCGTTTCACTGCTTTCAAGGCTTCTTAGAAAGGATTCCGGAATCTTGCGGCTGGCAGGCCTCCGGCGGTTCCGGGTGAACATCTCCTTGTAAATCCCCCGTGGTTTCTTGTACACCGGTGATATTTGGCCAGGGTATGCAGTTTGCATTGATGCACAATTGCGCCTCCCTAGCTCTGCCGCGGTTGCAAATATTCAGGCGTGGCAGCCCTATATGCTGGTCCCCGTAGGACACTGAAGGGGGACTGAATATATCTGCTTCCCGTTCTTCTCACCTGAGTGCTACTGATTCCAGCTTTTACTGCTACACTCTACTCAACCGGAGCTGTAAGTAGAACTTCTACTTATGGCACTTTGTGAAAGTGTTTAGAACTTGAGCTCAGTAGTTTGGCACGCCACCACTGTCCATCCAGCACTAAGGACGGCACTGCCTACATCTGTCTCTAATTAGTCCACGGTTGTGTTCAGCCAAATGACCTCTGCCGGGAACACTCAGAATGAGGTTCTCAGTTATTTCAACATAGGAGCGTTTCACTAATTTTAAGGTTTCTCAGGCAGAATTCCAGAATTTTGGTGCCGACAGGCCTCCGGCTGTTCCTGGTAAAAATCTCCTTTTAAATCCCCCGTTGTTTATTGTACAGCCGGGTAATTTGGCCAGGTGATGCAATTTGCATTGCTGCACAATTGCGCCTGCCGAGCTCTGCCGCCGTTGCAAACATTAAGGCGAGGCAGCCAGATAGGCTGGTCCCCGTAGGACACTGCCAACGGCTTGGTATATCTGCTTCCCGTTCTTCTCACCTGAGTGCTACTGATTCCAACTTTGACGGCTACACTCTACTCAACAGGAGCAGTAAGTAAAACCTCAAATTATGGCACTTTGTTAAAGTGTTGAGAACTAGAGCTCAGTTATTTGGCACGCCACCACTGTCCATCCAGCACTGTGGACGGCACTGCCTATATCTGGCTCTAATTAGTCCAAGGTTTTGTTCAGCCGAATGACCTCTGCCGGGAACACTCAGAATGAGGTTCTGAGTTATTGCAACATTGGAGCGTTTCACTGGTTTTAAGGCTTCGTAGGAAAGATTCCAGAATCTTGCTGCCGGCAGGCCTCCGGCTGTGCCTGGTGAACATCTCCATGTAAATCCCCCGTGGTTTCTTTTACACCCGTGAAATTTGGCCAGGTTATGCAGTTTGCATTGCTGCACAATTGCGTCTGCCTAGCTCTGCCGCGATTGCAAACATTCAGGAGTGGCATCCAGAATGCCTGGTCCCCGTAGGACACTGCCAGCGGACTGGGTATATCTGCTTCCCGTTCTTCTCACCTGAGGGCTACTGTTTCCAGCTTTGATGTCTACACTCTACTCAACCGGAGCTGTAAGTAGAACCTCAACTTATGGCACTTTGTGAATGTGTTGAGAACTAGCGCTCAGTTGTTTGGCACGTCACCACTGTCCATCCAGCACTATGGATGTCACTGCCTACATCTGAATCTAATTAGTCCAGGGTTGTGTTCAGCCGAATGACCTCTGCCCGGAAAACTCAGAATGAGGTTCTGAGTTACTGAAACATATGAGCGTTTCACTGCTTTCAAGCCTTCTTAGGAAGAATTCCAGAATGTTGCTGCCGGCAGGCCTCCGGATGTTCCGGGTGAAAATCTCTTTGTAAATCCCCCGTCATTTCTTGTACACCCGTGAAATTTGCCCTGGTTATGCAGTTTGCATTGCTGCACAATTGCGCCTGCCTAGCTCCGCCCCGGTTGCAAACATTCAGGCGTGGCAGCCAGAGAGGCTGGTCCCCGTAGGACACTGCCAGGGGACTGGTTTTATCTGCTTCCCGTTCTTCTCACTTGGGTGCTACTGATTCCAGCTTTGAAAGCTACACTCTACCCAACCGGAGCAGTAAGTTAAACCTCAACGTATGTCACTTTGTGAAAGTGTTGAGAACTAGAGCTCAGTTGTTTGGCACGCCACCACTGTGCATCCACCACTACGGACGGCACTGCCTACATATGGCTCTATTTAGTCCACGGTTGTGTTCAGCCAAATGTCCTCTGCCGGGAACACTCAGAAGGAGGTTCTGAGTTATTGCAACATAGGAGCGTTTCACTGCTTTGAATGTTTCTCAGGAAGAATTGTGGAATGTTTCTTCCGGCAGGCCTCCGGCTGTTCCGGGTGAACATCTCCTTGTAAATCCCCTGTGGTTTCTTGTACATCCGTGAAATTTGGCCAGGTTATGCAATTTGCATTGCTGCACAATTACGCCTGCCTAGCTCTGCCGCGGTTGCAAACATTCAGGCATGGCAGCCAGATAGGCTGGTCTCCGTAGGACACTGCCAGCGGACTGGGTATATCTCCTTCCCGTTCTTCTCACCTGAGTGCTACTGATTCCAGCTTTGACGGCTACACTCTACTCACCTGGAGAAGTAAGTTGAATCTCAACTTATGTCACTTTGTGACAGTGTTGAGAACTAGAGCGCAGTTGTTTGGTATGCCACCAATGTCCATCCAGCACTAGGGACGACACTGCCTACATCTGGCTCTAATTAGTCCACGGTTGTGTTCAGCCAAATGACCTCTGCCGGGAACACTCAGAATGAGGTTCTGAGTTATTGCAACATAGGAGCGTTTCACTGCTTTCAAGGCTTCTCAGGAAGGATTCCGGAATCTTGCTGCCGGCAGGACTCGGTCTCTTCCGGGTGAACATCTCCTTGTAAATTCCCTGTGGTTTCTTGTACACCCGTGAAATTTGGCCAGTTTATGCAGTTTGTATTGCTGCACAATTGCGCCTGCCTAGCTCTGCCACGGTTGCAAACATTCAGGCGTGGCAGCCAGATAGGCTGGTCCCCTTGTTCACTGCGAGCGGACTGGGTATATCTGCTTCCCGTTCTTCTCACCTGAGTGCTACTGATTCCAGCTTTGACGGCTACACTCTATTCAACTGGAGCAGTAAGGTGAACCTCAACTTATGGCACTTTGTGAAACGTGGATAACTAGAGCTCAGTTGTTTGGTACACCACCACTGTCCATCCAGCACTATGGACGACACTGCCTACTCTGGCTCTAATTAGTCCACGGTTTTGTTCAGCCGAATAAGCTCTGCCGGGAACACTCAGAATAAGGTTGTGAGTTACTCCAACATAGGAGCGTTTAACTGCTTTCAAGGCTTCTTAGGAAGGATTCCGGAATCTTGCTGCCGGCAGGCCTCCGGCTGTTCCAGGTGAACATCTACTTGAAAATCCCCCGTGGTTTCTTGTACACCCGTGAAATTTGGCCAGGTTATGCAGTTTTCATTGCTGCACAATTGCGCCTGCCTACCTCTGCCACGGTTGCAAACATTCAGGTGTGGCAGCCAGATTGGCTGGTCCCAGTAGGTCACTGCAAGCGGACTAGGTATATCTGCTTCCCGTTCTTCTCACCTGAGTGTTACTGATTCCAGCTTTGAAGGCTACAATCTACTCAACCGGAGAAGTAAGTTAAACTTCAACTTATGGCACTTTGTGAAAGTGTTGAGAAATAGAGCTCAGTTGTTTGGCACGCCACCATTGTCCATCCAGCACTATGGACGGCACTGCATACATCTGGCTCTAATTAGTCCACGGTTGTATTCAGCCGAATGACCTCTGCCAGGAACACTCAGACTGAGGTTCTGAGTTATTGCAACATATGAGCGTTTCACTGCTTTGAATGTTTCTCAGGAAAAATTCCGGAATGTTGCTGCCGGCAGGCCTCCGGCTGTTCCGGGTGATCATCTCCTTGTAAATCCCCCGTTGTTTCTTGTACACCCGTGAAATTTGGCCAGGTTATGCAGTTTGCATTGCTGCACAATTGCGCCTGCCTAGCTCTGCCGCGATTGCAAACAATCAGGCGTGGCAGCCAGATTGGCGGGTCCCCGTAGGACACTGCCAGCGGACTGGGTATATCTGCTTCCCATTCTACTCACCTGAGTGCTACTGATTCCAGCGTTGACAGCTACACTCTACTCAACCGGAGCAGTAAGTTGAACCTCAACTGATAGCGTTTTGTGAAAGTGTTGAGAACTAGGGCTCAGTTGTTTGGTACGCCACCACTGTCCATCCAGCACTATGGACCGCACTGCCTACATCTGCCTCTAATTAGTCCACGGTTGTGTTCAGCCGAATGAGCTCTGCTGGGAACATTCAGAATGAGGTTCGGAGTTACGGCAACATAGGAGCGTTTCACTGCTTTCAAGGCTTCTTAGGAAGAATTCTGGAATCTTGCTGCCGGCAGGCCTCATGCTCTTCCGGGTGAACATCTCCTTGTATATCCCCCGTGGTTTCTTGTACACCCATGAAATTTGGCCAGATTATGCAGTTTTCATTCCTGCATAATTGCGCCTGCCTACCTCTGCAGCAGTTGCAAACATTCAGGCGTGGCAGCCAGATAGGCTGGTCCCCGTAGGACACTGCCAGCGGACTGGGTATATCTGCTTCCCGTTCTCCTCCCCTGAGTGCTACTGATTCCACCTTTGACAATTACACTCTACTCAACCCGAGCAGTAAGTTGAACCTCAAATTATGGCACTTTGTGAAAGCGTTGAGAACTAGAGCGCAGTTGTTTGGCATGCCACCACTGTCCATCCAGCATTATGGACGGCACTGCCTACATCTGGCTCTAATTAGTCCACGGTTGTGTTTAGCCGAATGACCTCTGCCGGGAACACTCAGAATGAGGTTCTGAGTTACTGCAACATAGGAGCGTTTCAGTACTTTCACGGCTTCTTAGGAAGAATTCCGGAATCTTACTGATGGCAGGCCTCCGACTGTTCCGAGTAAACATCACTTTGTAAATCCCCCGTGGATTCTTGTACACCCGTGAAATTTGGCCAGGTTATGCACTTTGCATTGCTGCACAATAGCGTCTGCCTACCTCTGCCGCGGTTGCAAACATTCAGGCGTGGCAGCCAGATAGGCTGGTCCCCGTAAGACACTGCCAGGGGACTGGGTATATCTGCTTCCCGTTCTTCTCTCCTGAGTGCTACTGATTCCAGCTTTGACGGTTACACTCTACTCAACAGGAGGAGTAAGTTGAACCGCACCTTATGGCACTTTGTGAAAGTGTTGAGAACTAGAGCTCAGATGTTTTTTCACACCACCACTGTCCATCCAGCACTATGGACGGCACTGCTTACATCAGGCTCAAATTAGTCCATGGTTGTGTTCAGCCGAATGACCTCTGCCGGAAACACTCAGAATGAGTTTCTTAGTTATTGCAACATAGGTGCGTTTCACTGCTTTCAAGACTTCTCAGGCAGAATTCCAGAATGTTGGTGCAGGCAGGCCTCCGGCAGTTCCGGGTAAACATCTCCTTTTAAATCCCCCGTGGTTTCTTGTAAACCCGTGCAATTTGGCCAGGTTATGCAGTTTGCATTGCTGCACAATTGCGCCTGCCTAGCTCTGCCGCGGATCAAAACATTCAGGCGTGGCAGCCAGAAAGCTAGTCCTCGTAGGACACTGCCAGCGAACTGGGTATATCTGCTTCCCGTTCTTCTCACCTGAGTGCTACTGATTCCAGCTTTGACGGTTACACTCTACTCAACCGGGGGAGTAAGGTGAACCGCACCTTATGGCACTTTGTGAAAGTGTTGAGAACTAGAGCTCAGATGTTTTTTCACACCACCACTGTCCATCCAGCACTATGGACGGCACTTCATATATCTGGCTCTAATGAGTCCACGGTAGTGTTCAGCCAAATGACCTCTGCCGGGAACACTCAGAATGAGGTTCTGAGTTACAGCAACATAGGAGCGTTTCAGTCCTTTCACGGATTCTTAGGAAGTATTCCGGAATCTTACTGATGGCAGGCCTCCGGCTGTTCCGAGTGAACATCTCCTTGTAAATCCCCCGCGGATTCTTGTACACCCGTGAAATTTGGCCAGGTGATGCAGTTTGCATTGCTGCACAATTGGGCCTGCCTAGCTCTGCCGCGGATGCAAACATTCAGGCGTGGAAGCCTGATTGGCTGGTCCCCGTAGGACACTGCCAGCGGAGTGGGTATATCTGCTTCCCGTTCTTCTCAGCTGAGTGCTACTGATTCCAGCTTTGAAGGCTTCACTCTACTCAACCGGAGCAGTAAGTTGAACCACAACTTATGGTACTTTGTGAAAGTGTTGAGAACTAGTGCTCTGTTGTTTTGCACGTCACCACTGTCCATCCAGCACTATGGACTGCACTGCCTACATCTGGCTCTAATTAGTCCACGGTTGTGTTCATCCGAATGACCTCTGCCAGGAAGACTCAGAATGAAGTTCTGAGTTATTACATCATAGGAGCGTTTCACTGCTTTCAAGGCTTCTCAGGCAGAATTCCAGAATATTGGTGCCGGCAGGCCTACGGCAGTTCTGGGTAACGATCTCCTTGTAAATCCCCCGTGGTTTCCTGTACACCTGTGAAATTTGGCCAGGTTATGCAGTTTGCATTGCTGCACAATTGCGCCTGCCTAGCTCTGCCGCGGTTGCAAACATTCAGGTTTGGCAGCCAGATAGGCTGGTCCCCGTAGGACACTGCCAGCGGACTGGGTATATCTGCTTCCCGTTCTTCTCTCCTGAGTGCTACTAATTCCAGCTTTGAAGGCTACACTCTACTCAACCGGAGCAGTAAGTTGAACCTGAACTTATGGCACTTTGTGAAAGTGTTGAGAACTAGAGCTCAGTTGTTTGGCACACCACCACTGTCCATCCAGCACTATGGACGGCATTGCCTACATCTTGCTCTAGTTAGTCCACGGTTGTGTTCAGCCGAATGACCTCTGCCGGGAACACTCAGAATGAGGTTCTGAGTTATTGCAACATAGGAGCGTTTCACTGCTTCAAGGCTTCTCAGGCAGAATTCCAGAATGTTGGTGCCGTCAGGCCACCGGCTGTTCCGGGTGAACATATCCTTGTAAATCCCCCGTCGTTTATTGTACACCCATGAAATTTGGCCAGGTCATGCAGTATGCATTGCTGCACAATTGCGCCTGCCTAGCTCTGCCGCGTTTGCAATCATTCAGGCGTGGCAGCCAAATAGGCTGGTCCCCGTTGGACACTGCCGGCGGACTGGGTATATCTGCTTCCCGTTCTTCTCACCTGAGTGCTACTGATTCCAGCTTTGACGGGTACACTCTACTGAACCGGAGCAGTTAGTTGAACCTCAAATTATGGCCCTTTGTGAAAGTTTTGAGAACTAGAGCTCAGTTGTTTGGCAGGCCACCACATTCCATCCAGCACTATGAAAGGCATTGCCTATATCTGGCTCTAATTAGTCCACGGTTGTGTTGAGTCGAATGACCTCTGCCGGGAACACTCAGAATGAGGTTCTGAGTTATTGCAACATAGGAGCGTTTTACTGCTTTCAAGGCTTTTTAGGAAGGATTCCGATAACTTGCTACCGGCAGGCAACCGGCTGTTCGGGGTGAACATCTCCTTGTAAAACCACCGTGGTTTCTTGTACACCCGTGAAATTTGGCCAGGTCATGCAGTTTGAATTGCTGCACAATTGAGCATGCCTAGCTCTGCCGGGGTTGCAAATATTCAGGCGTGGCAGCCAGATAGGCTGGTCCCCGTAGGACACTGCCAGCGGACTGGGTATATCTGCTTCCCGTTCTCCTCCCCTGAGTGCTACTGATTCCACCTTTGACGATTACACTCTACTCAACCTGAGCAGTAAGTTGAACCTCAACTTATGGCACTTTGTGAAAGTGTTGAGAACTAGAGCGCAGTTGTTTGGCACGCCACCACTGTCCATCCAGCATTATGGACGGCACTGCCTACATCTGGCTCTAATTAGTCCACGGTTGTGTTTAGCCGAATGACCTCTGCCGGGAACACTCAGAATGAGGTTCTGAGTTACTGCAACATAGGAGCGTTTCAGTACTTTCACGGCTTCTTAGGAAGAATTCCGGAATCTTACTGATGGCAGGCCTCCGACTGTTCCGAGTAAACATCACTTTGTAAATCCCCCGTGGATTCTTGTACACCCGTGAAATTTGGCCAGGTTATGCACTTTGCATTGCTGCACAATAGCGTCTGCCTACCTCTGCCGCGGTTGCAAACATTCAGGCGTGGCAGCCAGATAGGCTGGTCCCCGTAAGACACTGCCAGGGGACTGGGTATATCTGCTTCCCGTTCTTCTCTCCTGAGTGCTACTGATTCCAGCTTTGACGGTTACACTCTACTCAACAGGAGGAGTAAGTTGAACCGCACCTTATGGCACTTTGTGAAAGTGTTGAGAACTAGAGCTCAGATGTTTTTTCACACCACCACTGTCCATCCAGCACTATGGACGGCACTGCTTACATCAGGCTCAAATTAGTCCATGGTTGTGTTCAGCCGAATGACCTCTGCCGGAAACACTCAGAATGAGTTTCTTAGTTATTGCAACATAGGTGCGTTTCACTGCTTTCAAGACTTCTCAGGCAGAATTCCAGAATGTTGGTGCAGGCAGGCCTCCGGCAGTTCCGGGTAAACATCTCCTTTTAAATCCCCCGTGGTTTCTTGTAAACCCGTGCAATTTGGCCAGGTTATGCAGTTTGCATTGCTGCACAATTGCGCCTGCCTAGCTCTGCCGCGGATCAAAACATTCAGGCGTGGCAGCCAGAAAGCTAGTCCTCGTAGGACACTGCCAGCGAACTGGGTATATCTGCTTCCCGTTCTTCTCACCTGAGTGCTACTGATTCCAGCTTTGACGGTTACACTCTACTCAACCGGGGGAGTAAGGTGAACCGCACCTTATGGCACTTTGTGAAAGTGTTGAGAACTAGAGCTCAGATGTTTTTTCACACCACCACTGTCCATCCAGCACTATGGACGGCACTTCATATATCTGGCTCTAATGAGTCCACGGTAGTGTTCAGCCAAATGACCTCTGCCGGGAACACTCAGAATGAGGTTCTGAGTTACAGCAACATAGGAGCGTTTCAGTCCTTTCACGGATTCTTAGGAAGTATTCCGGAATCTTACTGATGGCAGGCCTCCGGCTGTTCCGAGTGAACATCTCCTTGTAAATCCCCCGCGGATTCTTGTACACCCGTGAAATTTGGCCAGGTGATGCAGTTTGCATTGCTGCACAATTGGGCCTGCCTAGCTCTGCCGCGGATGCAAACATTCAGGCGTGGAAGCCTGATTGGCTGGTCCCCGTAGGACACTGCCAGCGGAGTGGGTATATCTGCTTCCCGTTCTTCTCAGCTGAGTGCTACTGATTCCAGCTTTGAAGGCTTCACTCTACTCAACCGGAGCAGTAAGTTGAACCACAACTTATGGTACTTTGTGAAAGTGTTGAGAACTAGTGCTCTGTTGTTTTGCACGTCACCACTGTCCATCCAGCACTATGGACTGCACTGCCTACATCTGGCTCTAATTAGTCCACGGTTGTGTTCATCCGAATGACCTCTGCCAGGAAGACTCAGAATGAAGTTCTGAGTTATTACATCATAGGAGCGTTTCACTGCTTTCAAGGCTTCTCAGGCAGAATTCCAGAATATTGGTGCCGGCAGGCCTACGGCAGTTCTGGGTAACCATCTCCTTGTAAATCCCCCGTGGTTTCCTGTACACCCGTGAAATTTGGCCAGGTTATGCAGTTTGCATTGCTGCACAATTGCGCCTGCCTAGCTCTGCCGCGGTTGCAAACATTCAGGTTTGGCAGCCAGATAGGCTGGTCCCCGTAGGACACTGCCAGCGGACTGGGTATATCTGCTTCCCGTTCTTCTCTCCTGAGTGCTACTAATTCCAGCTTTGAAGGCTACACTCTACTCAACTGGAGCAGTAAGTTGAACCTGAACTTATGGCACTTTGTGAAAGTGTTGAGAACTAGAGCTCAGTTGTTTGGCACACCACCACTGTCCATCCAGCACTATGGACGGCATTGCCTACATCTTGCTCTAGTTAGTCCACGGTTGTGTTCAGCCGAATGACCTCTGCCGGGAACACTCAGAATGAGGTTCTGAGTTATTGCAACATAGGAGCGTTTCACTGCTTCAAGGCTTCTCAGGCAGAATTCCAGAATGTTGGTGCCGTCAGGCCACCGGCTGTTCCGGGTGAACATATCCTTGTAAATCCCCCGTCGTTTATTGTACACCCATGAAATTTGGCCAGGTCATGCAGTATGCATTGCTGCACAATTGCGCCTGCCTAGCTCTGCCGCGTTTGCAATCATTCAGGCGTGGCAGCCAAATAGGCTGGTCCCCGTTGGACACTGCCGGCGGACTGGGTATATCTGCTTCCCGTTCTTCTCACCTGAGTGCTACTGATTCCAGCTTTGACGGGTACACTCTACTGAACCGGAGCAGTTAGTTGAACCTCAAATTATGGCCCTTTGTGAAAGTTTTGAGAACTAGAGCTCAGTTGTTTGGCAGGCCACCACATTCCATCCAGCACTATGAAAGGCATTGCCTATATCTGGCTCTAATTAGTCCACGGTTGTGTTGAGTCGAATGACCTCTGCCGGGAACACTCAGAATGAGGTTCTGAGTTATTGCAACATAGGAGCGTTTTACTGCTTTCAAGGCTTTTTAGGAAGGATTCCGATAACTTGCTACCGGCAGGCAACCGGCTGTTCGGGGTGAACATCTCCTTGTAAAACCACCGTGGTTTCTTGTACACCCGTGAAATTTGGCCAGGTCATGCAGTTTGAATTGCTGCACAATTGAGCATGCCTAGCTCTGCCGGGGTTGCAAATATTCAGGCGTGGCAGCCAGATAGGCTGGTCCCCGTAGGACACTGCCAGCGGACTGGGTATATCTGCTTCCCGTTCTCCTCCCCTGAGTGCTACTGATTCCACCTTTGACGATTACACTCTACTCAACCTGAGCAGTAAGTTGAACCTCAACTTATGGCACTTTGTGAAAGTGTTGAGAACTAGAGCGCAGTTGTTTGGCACGCCACCACTGTCCATCCAGCATTATGGACGGCACTGCCTACATCTGGCTCTAATTAGTCCACGGTTGTGTTTAGCCGAATGACCTCTGCAGGGAACCCTCAGAATGAGGTTCTGAGTTACTGCAACATATGAGCGTTTCACTGCTTTCAAGGCTTCTCAGGAAGGATTCCGGAATTTTGCTGCTGGCAGGCCTCCGGCTGTTCCGGGTGAACATCTCCTTGTAAATCCCCCGTGGATTCTTGTACACCCGTGAAATTTGGCCAGATGATGCAGTTTGCATTGCTGCACAATTGTGCCTGCCTACCTCTGCCACGGTTGCAAACATTCAGGCGTGGCAGCCAGATAGTCTGGTCCCCGTAGGACATTGCCAGCGGACTGGGTATATCTGCTTCCCGTTCTTCTCACCTGAGTGCTACTGATTCCAGCTTTGACGGTTACACTCTACTCAACCGGAGCAGTAAGGTGAACCTCAACTTAGTGCCCTTTGTGAAAGTGTTGAGAACTAGAGCTCAGTTGTTTGGCACGCCACCACTGTCCATCCAGCACTATGGACGGCACTGCATATATCAGGCTCTAATGAGTCCACGGTTGTGTTCAGTCGAATGACCTCTGCCGGGAACACTCAGAATGAGGTTCTGAGTTATTACATCATAGGAGCGTTTCACTGCTTTCAAGGCTTCTCAGGCAGAATTCCAGAATATTGGTGCCGGCAGGCCTACGGCAGTTCTGGGTAACCATCTCCTTGTAAATCCCCCGTGGTTTCCTGTACACCCGTGAAACTTGGCCAGGTTATGCAGTTTGCATTGCTGCACAATTGCGCCTGCCTAGCTCTGCCCCGGTTGCAAGCATTCAGGCGTGGCACCCAGATAGGCTAGTCCCCGTAGGACACTGCCAGCAGACGGGGTATATCTCCTTCCCATACTTCTCACCTGAGTGCTACTGATTCCAGCTTTGACGGCTACACTCTACTCAACCGGAGCAGTAAGGTGAACCTCAAATTATGGCACTTTGTGAAAGTGTTGAGGACTAGAACTCAGTTGTTTGACACGGCACCAGTGTCCATCCAGCACTATGGACGGCACTGCCTATATCTGGCTCTAATTAGTCCATGGTTGGTTCAGCCGAATGACCTCTGCAGGGAACCCTCAGAATGAGGTTCTGAGTTACTGCAACATATGAGCGTTTCACTGCTTTCAAGGCTTCTTAGGAAGAATTCCGGAATCTTACTGATAGCAGGCTTCCGGCTGTTCCGGGTGAACATCTCCTTGTAAATCCCCCGTGGTTTCTTGTACACCCGTGAAATTTGGCCAGGTGATGCAGTTTGCATTGCTGCACAATTGCGCCTGCCTACCTCTGCCGCGGTTGCAAGCATTCAGGCGTGGCAGCCAGATAGGCTGGTCTCCGTAGGACACTGCCAGCGGACTGGGAATATCTGCTTCCCGTTCTTCTCGCCTGAGTGCTACTGATTCCAGCTTTGACGGTTACACTCTACTCAACCGGAGCAGTAAGGTGAAGCTCAACTTATGGCACTTTGTGAAAGTGTTGAGAACTAGAGCTCAGTTGTTTGCCGCGCCACCACTGTCCATCAAGCACTATGGACGGCAATGCATATATCTGGCTCTAATGACTCCACGGTTGTGTTCAGCCGAATGACCTCTGCCGGGAACACTCAGAATGAGGTTCTGAGTTCCTGCAACATAGGAGCGTTTCAGTACTTTCACGGCTTCTTAGGAAGAATTCCGGAATCTTACTGATGGCAGGCCTCCGACTGTTCCGAGTAAACATCACTTTGTAAATCCCCCGTGGATTCTTGTACACCCGTGAAATTTGGCCAGGTTATGCAGTTTGCATTGCTGCACAATTGCGCCTGCCTACCTCTGCCGCGGTTGCAAACATTCAGGCGTGGCAGCCAGATAGGTTGGTCCCCGTAAGACACTGCCAGGGGACTGGGTATATCTGCTTCCCGTTCTTCTCTCCTGAGTGCTACTGATTCCAGCTTTGACGGTTACACTCTACTCAACAGGAGGAGTAAGTTGAACCGCACCTTATGGCACTTTGTGAAAGTGTTGAGAACTAGAGCTCAGATGTTTTTTCACACCACCACTGTCCATCCAGCACTATGGACGGCACTGCTTACATCAGGCTCTAATTAGTCCATGGTTGTGTTCAGCCGAATGACCTCTGCCGGAAACACTCAGAATGAGTTTCTTAGTTATTGCAACATAGGTGCGTTTCACTGCTTTCAAGACTTCTCAGGCAGAATTCCAGAATGTTGGTGCAGGCAGGCCTCCGGCAGTTCTGGGTAAACATCTCCTTTTAAATCCCCCGTGGTTTCTTGTAAACCCGTGCAATTTGGCCAGGTTATGCAGTTTGCATTGCTGCACAATTGCGCCTGCCTAGCTCTGCCGCGGATCAAAACATTCAGGCGTGGCAGCCAGAAGGCTAGTCCTCGTAGGACACTGCCAGCGAACTGGGTATATCTGCTTCCCGTTCTTCTCACCTGAGTGCTACTGATTCCAGCTTTGACGGTTACACTCTACTCAACCGGGGGAGTAAGGTGAACCGCACCTTATGGCACTTTGTGAAAGTGTTGAGAACTAGAGCTCAGATGTTTTTTCACACCACCACTGTCCATCCAGCACTATGGACGGCACTTCATATATCTGGCTCTAATGAATCCACGGTAGTGTTCAGCCAAATGACCTCTGCCGGGAACACTCAGAATGAGGTTCTGAGTTACAGCAACATAGGAGCGTTTCAGTCCTTTCACGGATTCTTAGGAAGTATTCCGGAATCTTACTGATGGCAGGCCTCCGGCTGTTCCAAGTGAACATCTCCTTGTAAATCCCCCGCGGATTCTTGTACACCCGTGAAATTTGGCCAGGTGATGCAGTTTGCATTGCTGCACAATTGGGCCTGCCTAGCTCTGCCGCGGATGCAAACATTCAGGCGTGGAAGCCTGATAGGCTGGTCCCCGTAGGACACTGCCAGCGGAGTGGGTATATCTGCTTCCCGTTCTTCTCAGCTGAGTGCTACTGATTCCAGCTTTGAAGGCTTCACTCTACTCAACCGGAGCAGTAAGTTGAACCACAACTTATGGTACTTTGTGAAAGTGTTGAGAACTAGTGCTCTGTTGTTTGGCACGTCACCACTGTCCATCCAGCACTATGGACTGCACTGCCTACATCTGGCTCTAATTAGTCCACGGTTGTGTTCATCCGAATGACCTCTGCCAGGAAGACTCAGAATGAAGTTCTGAGTTATTACATCATAGGAGCGTTTCACTGCTTTCAAGGCTTCTCAGGCAGAATTCCAGAATATTGGTGCCGGCAGGCCTACGGCAGTTCTGGGTAACCATCTCCTTGTAAATCCCCCGTGGTTTCCTGTACACCCGTGAAATTTGGCCAGGTTATGCAGTTTGCATTGCTGCACAATTGCGCCTGCCTAGCTCTGCCGTGGTTGCAAACATTCAGGTTTGGCAGCCAGATAGGCTGGTCCCCGTAGGACACTGCCAGCGGACTGGGTATATCTGCTTCCCGTTCTTCTCTCCTGAGTGCTACTAATTCCAGCTTTGAAGGCTACACTCTACTCAACCGGAGCAGTAAGTTGAACCTGAACTTATGGCACTTTGTGAAAGTGTTGAGAACTAGAGCTCAGTTGTTTGGCACACCACCACTGTCCATCCAGCACTATGGACGGCATTGCCTACATCTTGCTCTAGTTAGTCCACGGTTGTGTCAGCCGAATGACCTCTGCCGGGAACACTCAGAATGAGGTTCTGAGTTATTGCAACATAGGAGCGTTTCACTGCTTCAAGGCTTCTCAGGCAGAATTCCAGAATGTTGGTGCCGTCAGGCCACCGGCTGTTCCGGGTGAACATATCCTTGTAAATCCCCCGTCGTTTATTGTACACCCATGAAATTTGGCCAGGTCATGCAGTATGCATTGCTGCACAATTGCGCCTGCCTAGCTCTGCCGCGTTTGCAATCATTCAGGCGTGGCAGCCAAATAGGCTGGTCCCCGTTGGACACTGCCGGCGGACTGGGTATATCTGCTTCCCGTTCTTCTCACCTGAGTGCTACTGATTCCAGCTTTGACGGGTACACTCTACTGAACCGGAGCAGTTAGTTGAACCTCAAATTATGGCCCTTTGTGAAAGTTTTGAGAACTAGAGCTCAGTTGTTTGGCAGGCCACCACATTCCATCCAACACTATGAAAGGCATTGCCTATATCTGGCTCTAATTAGTCCACGGTTGTGTTGAGTCGAATGACCTCTGCCGGGAACACTCAGAATGAGGTTCTGAGTTATTGCAACATAGGAGCGTTTTACTGCTTTCAAGGCTTTTTAGGAAGGATTCCGATAACTTGCTACCTGCAGGCAACCGGCTGTTCGGGGTGAACATCTCCTTGTAAAACGACCGTGGTTTCTTGTACACCCGTGAAATTTGGCCAGGTCATGCAGTTTGAATTGCTGCACAATTGAGCATGCCTAGCTCTGCCGGGGTTGCAAATATTCAGGCGTGGCAGCCAGATAGGCTGGTCCCCGTAGGACACTGCCAGCGGACTGGGTATATCTGCTTCCCGTTCTCCACCCCTGAGTGCTACTGATTCCACCTTTGACGATTACACTCTACTCAACCTGAGCAGTAAGTTGAACCTCAACTTATGGCACTTTGTGAAAGTGTTGAGAACTAGAGCGCAGTTGTTTGGCACGCCACCACTGTCCATCCAGCATTATGGACGGCACTGCCTACATCTGGCTCTAATTAGTCCACGGTTGTGTTTAGCCGAATGACCTGTGCAGGGAACCCTCAGAATGAGGTTCTGAGTTACTGCAACATATGAGCGTTTCACTGCTTTCAAGGCTTCTCAGGAAGGATTCTGGAATCTTGCTGCTGGCAGGCCTCCGGCTGTTCCGGGTGAACATCTCCTTGTAAATCCCCCGTGGATTCTTGTACACCCGTGAAATTTCTCCAGATGATGCAGTTTGCATTGCTGCACAATTGTGCCTGCCTACCTCTGCCACGGTTGCAAACATTCAGGCGTGGCAGCCAGATAGTCTGGTCCCCGTAGGACATTGCCAGCGGACTGGGTATATCTGCTTCCCGTTCTTCTCACCTGAGTGCTACTGATTCCAGCTTTGGCGGTTACACTCTACTCAACCGGAGCAGTAAGGTGAACCTCAACTTAGTGCCCTTTGTGAAAGTGTTGAGAACTAGAGCTCAGTTGTTTGGCACGCCACCACTGTCCATCCAGCACTATGGACGGCACTGCATATATCAGGCTCTAATGAGTCCACGGTTGTGTTCAGTCGAATGACCTCTGCCGGGAACACTCAGAATGAGGTTCTGAGTTATTACATCATAGGAGCGTTTCACTGCTTTCAAGGCTTCTCAGGCAGAATTCCAGAATATTGGTGCCGGCAGGCCTACGGCAGTTCTGGGTAACCATCTCCTTGTAAATCCCCGGTGGTTTCCTGTACACCCGTGAAATTTGGCCAGGTTATGCAGTTTGCATTGCTGCACAAATGCGCCTGCCTAGCTCTGCCGCAGTTGCAAACATTCAGGTTTGGCAGCCAGATAGGCTGGTCCCCGTAGGACACTGCCAGCGGACTGGGTATATCTGCTTCCCGTTCTTCTCTCCTGAGTGCTACTGATTCCAGCTTTGATGGCTACACTCTACTCAACCGGAGCAGTAAGGTGCACCTCAACTTAGTGCCCTTTGTCAAAGTGTTGAGAACTAGAGCTCAGTTGTTTGGCACGCCACCACTGTCCATCCAGCACTATGGACGGCATTGCCTACATCTTGCTCTAATTAGTCCACTGTTGTGTTCAGCCGAATGACCTCTGCCGGGAACACTCAGAATGAGGTTCGGAGTTATTGCAACATAGGAGCGTTTCACTGCTTCAAGGCTTCTCAGGCAGAATTCCAGAATGTTGGTGCCATCAGTATACCGGCTGTTCCGGGTGAACATATCCTTGTAAATCCCCCGTCGTTTATTGTACACCCATGAAATTTGGCCAGGTCATGCAGTATGCATTGCTGCACAATTGCGCCTGCCTAGCTCTGCCGCGTTTGCAATCATTCAGGCGTGGCAGCCAAATAGGCTGGTCCCCGTTGGACACTGCCGGCGGACTGGGTATATCTGCTTACCGTTCTTCTCACCTGAGTGCTACTGATTCCAGCTTTGACGGCTACACTCTACTGAACCGGAGCAGTTAGTTGAACCTCAAATTATGGCCCTTTGTGAAAGTTTTGAGAACTAGAGCTCAGTTGTTTTGCAGGCCACCACATTCCATCCAGCACTATGAAAGGCAATGCCTATATCTGGCTCTAATTAGTCCACGGTTGTGTTGAGTCGAATGACCTCTGCCGGGAACACTCAGAATTAGGTTCTGAGTTATTGCAACATAGGAGCGTTTTACTGCTTTCAAGGCTTTTTAGGAAGGATTCCGATAACTTGCTGCCGGCAGGCAACCGGCTGTTCCGGGTGAACATCTCCTTGTAAAACCACCGTGGTTTCTTGTACACCCGTGAAATTTGGCCAGGTTATGCAGTTTGAATTGCTGCACAATTGAGCATGCCTAGCTCTGCCGCGGTTGTAAATATTCAGGCGTGGCAGCCAGATAGGCTGGTCCCCGTAGGACACTGCCAGCGGACTGTGTATATCTGCTTCCCTTTCTCTTCCCCTGAGTGCTACTGATTCCACCTTTGACGATTACACTCTACTCAACCCGAGCAGTAAGTTGAACCTCAACTTATGGCACTTTGTGAAAGTGTTGAGAACTAGAGCGCAGTTGTTTGGCATGCCATCACTGTCCATCCAGCATTATGGACGGCACTGCCTACATCTGGCTCTAATTAGTCCACGGTTGTGTTTAGCCGAATGACCTCTGCCGGGAACACTCAGAATGAGGTTCTGCGTTACTGGAACATAGGAACTTTTCAGTCCTTTCACGGCTTCTTAGGAAGAATTTCGGAATCTTACTAATGGCAGGCCTCCGGATGTTCCGGGTGAACATCTCCTTATCAATTCCCCGTGGTTTTTCGTACACTCGTGAAATTTGGCCAGTTGATGCAGTTTGCATTGCTGCACAATTTCGCCTGGCAAACTCTGCCGTGGTTGCAAACATTCAGGCGTGGCAGCGAGATATTCTGGTCCCATTAGGACACTGCCAGCGGACTGGGTATATGTGCTTCCCATTCTTCTCACCTGTGTGGTACTGATTCCAGCTATGACGGCTACACTCTAGTCACCCGGAGCAGTAAGTTGAACCTCAACTTATGGCACTTTGTGAAAGTGTTGAGAACTAGAGCGCAGTTGTTTGGCAAGCCACCACTGTCCATCAAGCTCTATGGACAGCACTGCCTATATCTGGCTCTAATGCTTCCATGGTTGTGTTCAGCCGAATGACCTCGGCCGGGAACACTCAGAATGAGGTTCTGAGTGATTGCAACATAGGAGCGTTTCACTGCTTTCAAGGATTCTTAGGAAGGATTCAGGAAACTTGCTGCCGGTAGGCAACCGGCTGTTCGGGGTGAACATCTCCTTGTAAATCCACCGTGGTTTCTTGTACACCCGTGAAATATGGCCAGGTTATGCAGTTTGCATTGCTGCACAATTGCGCCTGCCAAGCTCTCCCGCGTTTGCAAACATTCAGGCGTGGGAGCCAGATAGGCTGGTCCCCTTAGGACACTGCCAACGGACTGGATATATCTGCTTCCCGTTATTCTCACCTGAGTGCTACTTATTCCAGCTTTGACGGCTACACTCTGCTGAACCGGAGCAGTTAGTTGAACCTCAAATTATGGCCCTTTGTGAAAGTTTTGAGAACTAGAGCTCAGTTGTTTGGCACGCCACCACTGTCCATCCAGCACTATGGACGGCATTGCATACATCTGGCTCTAGTTAGTCCACGTTTGTGTTGAGCCGAATGACCTCTGCCGGGAACACTCAGAATGAGGTTCAGAGTTATTGCAACGTAGGGGCGTTTCACTGCTTTCAAGGCTTCTCAGGCATAATTCCAGAATGTTGGTTCCGGCCGACCTCCGGGTATTCCGGGTAACCATCTCCTTGTAAATCCCCCGTGGTTTCTTGTACACCCGTGAAATTTGGCCAGGTTATGCAGTTTGAATTGCTGCACAATTGAGCAGGCCTAGCTCTGCCGCGGTTGCAAACATTCAGGCGTGGCAGCCAGATAGGCAGGTCCCCGTTGGACACTGCCAGAAGACTGGGTATATCTGCTTCACGTTCTTCTCTCCTGAGTGCTACTGATTCCAGCTTTGACGGTTACACTGTACTCAACCGGAGCAGTAAGGTGAACCTCAACTTATCGCACTTTGTGAAAGTGTTGAGAACTAGAGCTCAGTTGTTTGGCACGCCACCACTATCCATCCAGCACTATGGACGGCACTGCCTACATCTGGCTCTAATGAGTCCACAGTTGTGTTCAGCCGAATGACCTCTGCCGGGAACACTCAGAATGAGGCTATGAGTTACTGCAACACAGGAGTGTTTCACTGCTTTCAAGGCTTCTCAGGAAGAATTCCGGAATCTTGCTGCTCGCAGGTCTCCGGCTGTTCCAGGTTAACATCTTCTTGTATATCCGCCGTGGTTTCTTGTACACCCGTGAAATTTAGCCAGGTAATGCAGTTTGTATTGCTGCACAATTGAGCATGCCTAGCTCTGCCGCGGTTGCAAACATTCAGCAGTGGCACCCAGATAGGCTGGTCCCCGTAGGACACTCCCAGCGCATGGGTATATCTGCTTAACGTTCTTCTCACCTGAGTGCTACTGATTCCAGCTTTGACGGCTACAGTGTACTCAACCGAAGCAGTAAGGTGAACCTCAACTTATGGCACTTTGTGAAAGTGTTGAGAACTAGAGCTCAGTTGTTTGGCACGCCACCACTGTCCATCCAGCACTATGGACGGCACTGCCTACATCTGGCTCTAATTAGTCCACAGTTGTGTTCAGCCGAATGACCTCTGCCGGGAACACTCAGAATGAGGTTCTTAGTTATTGCAACATAGGAGCGTTTCACTGCTTTCAAGGCTTCTTAGGAAGAATTCCGGAATGTTGCTGCCGGCAGGCCTCCGGATGTTCCGGGTGAAAATCTCTTTGTAAATACCCCGTCGTTTCTTGTACACCCGTGAAATTTGCCCTGGTTATGCAGTTTGCATTGCTGCACAATTGCGCCTGCCTAGCTCCGCCCCGGTTGCAAACATTCAGGCGTGGCAGCCAGAGAGGCTGGTCCCTGTAGGACACTGCCAGGGGACTGGTTTTATCTGCTTCCCGTTCTTCTCACTTGGGTGCTACTGATTCCAGCTTTGACAGCTACACTCTACACAACCGGAGCAGTAAGTTAAACCTCAACTTATGGCACTTTGTGAAAGTGTTGAGAACTAGAGCTCAGTTGTTTGGCACGCCACCACTGTGCATCCACCACTACGGACGGCACTGCCTACATATGGCTCTATTTAGTCCACGGTTGTGTTCAGCCGAATGACCTCTGCCGGGAACACTCAGAAGGAGTTTCTGAGTTATTGCAACATAGGAGCGTTTCACTGCTTTGAATGTTTCTCAGGAAGAATTGTGGAATGTTTCTTCCGGCAGGCCTCCGGCTGTTCCGGGTGAACATCTCCTTGTAAATCCCCTGTGGTTTCTTGTACATCCGTGAAATTTGGCCAGGTTATGCAGTTTGCATTTCTGCACAATTACGCCTGCCTAGCTCTGCCGTGGTTGCAAACATTCAGGCATGGCAGCCAGATAGGCTGGTCTCCTTAGGACCCTGCCAGCGGACTGGGTATATCTCCTTCCCGTTCTTCTCACCTGAGTGCTACTGATTCCAGCTTTGACGGCTACACTCTACTCACCTGGAGAAGTAAATTGAACCTCAACTTATGTCACTTTGTGAAAGTGTTGAGAACTAGAGCGCTGTTGTTTGGTATGCCACCACTGTCCATCCAGCACTAGGGACCACAATGCCTACATCTGGCTCTAATTAGTCCACGGTTGTGTTCAGCCAAATGACCTCTGCCGGGAACACTCAGAATGAGGTTCTGAGTTATTGCAACATAGGAGAGTTTCACTGCTTTCAAGGCTTCTCAGGAAGGATTCCGGAATCTTGCTGCCGGCAGGCCTCGGGCTCTTCCGGGTGAACATCTCCTTGTAAATTCCCTGTGGTTTCTTGTACACCCGTGAAATTTGGCCAGGTTATGCAGTTTGTATTACTGCACAATTGTGCCTGCCTATCTCTGCCGCGGTTCCAAACATTCAGGCGTGGCAGCCAAATAGGCTGGTCCCCTTGTTCACTGCCAGCGGACTGGGTATATCTGCTTCCCGTTCTTCTCACCTGAGTGCTACTGATTCCAGCTTTGACGGCTACACTCTATTCAACTGGAGCAGTAAGGTGAACCTCAACTTATGGCACTTTGTGAAAGGGTGGAGAACTAGAGCTCAGTTGTTTGGTACACCACCACTGTCCATCCAGCACTATGGACGGCACTGCATACATCTGGCTCTAATTAGTCCACGGTTGTATTCAGCCGAATGACCTCTGCCGGGAACACTCAGACTGAGGTTCTGAGTTATTGCAACATATGAGCGTTTCACTGCTTTGAATGTTACTCAGGAAAAATTCCGGAATGTTGCTGCCGGCAGGCCTCCGGCTGTTCCGGGTGAACATCTCCTTGTAAATCCCCCGTTGTTTCTTATACACCTGTGAAATTTGGCCAGATTATGCAGTTTTCATTCCTGCACAATTGCGCCTGCCTACCTCTGCAGCAGTTGCAAACATTCAGGCGTGGCAGCTAGATAGTTTGGTCCCCGTAGGAAACTGCCAACGGACTGGGTATATCTGCTTCCCGTTCTTCTCACCTGAGTGCCACTGATTCCAGCTTTGACGGCTACACTCTACTCAACCGGAGCAGTAAGTTAAACCTCAACGTATGGCACTTTGTGAAAGTGTTGAGAACTAGAGCTCAGTTGTTTGGCACGCCACCACTGTGCATCCACCACTACGGACGGCACTGCCTACATATGGCTCTATTTAGTCCACGGTTGTGTTCAGCCGAATGACCTCTGCCGGGAACACTCAGAAGGAGGTTCTGAGTTATTGCAACATAGGAGCGTTTCACTGCTTTGAATGTTTCTCAGGAAGAATTGTGGAATGTTTCTTCCGGCAGGCCTCCGGCTGTTCCGGGTGAACATCTCCTTGTAAATCCCCTGTGGTTTCTTGTACATCCGTGAAATTTGGCCAGGTTATGCAGTTTGCATTGCTGCACAATTACGCCTGCCTAGCTCTGCCTCGGTTGCAAACATTCAGGCATGGCAGCCAGATAGGCTGGTCTCCGTAGGATACTGCCAGCGGACTGGGTATATCTCCTTCCCGTTCTTCTCACCTGAGTGTTACTGATTCCAGCTTTGACGGCTACACTCTACTCACCTGGAGAAGTAAGTTGAACCTCAATTTATGTCACTTTGTGAAAGTGTTGAGAACTAGAGCGCAGTTGTTTGGTATGCCACCACTGTCCATCCAGCACTAGGGACGACACTGCCTACATCTGGCTCTAATTAGTACACGGTTGTGTTCAGCCAAATGACCTCTGCCGGGAACACTCAGAATGAGGTTCTGAGTTATTGCAACATAGGAGCGTTTCACTGCTTTCAAGGCTTCTCAGGAAGGATTCCGGAATCTTGCTGCCGGCAGGCCTCGGGCTCTTCCGGGTGAACCTCTCCTTGTAAATTCCCTGTGGTTTCTTGTACACCCGTGAAATTTGGCCAGGTTATGCAGTTTGTATTGCTGCACAATTGCGCCTGCCTAGCTCTGCCGCGGTTGCAAACATTCAGGCGTGGCAGCCAGATAGGCTGGTCCCCTTGTTCACTGCGAGCAGACTGGGTATATCTGCTTCCCGTTCTTCTCACCTGAGTGCTACTGATTCCAGCTTTGACGGCTACACTCTATTCAACTGGAGCAGTAAGGTGAACCTCAACTCATGGCACTTTGTGAATGGGTGGAGAACTAGAGCTCAGTTGTTTGGTACACCACCACTGTCCATCCAGCACTATGGACGACACTGCCTACTCTGGCTCTAATTAGTCCACGGTTTTGTTCAGCCGAATAAGCTCTGCCGGGAACACTCAGAATAAGGTTGTGAGTTACTCCAACATAGGAGCGTTTAACTGCTTTCAAGGCTTCTTAGGAAGGATTCCGGAATCTTGCTGCCGGCAGGCCTCCGGCTGTTCCAGGTGAACATCTACTTGAAAATCCCCCGTGGTTTCTTGTACACCCGTGAAATTTGGCCAGGTTATGCAGTTTTCATTGCTGCACAATTGCGCCTGCCTACCTCTGCCACGGTTGCAAACATTCAGGTGTGGCAGCCAGATTGGCTGGTCCCAGTAGGTCACTGCAAGCGGACTAGGTATATCTGCTTCCTGTTCTTCTCACCTGAGTGTTACTGATTCCAGCTTTGAAGGCTACAATCTACTCAACCGGAGCAGTAAGTTAAACTTCAACTTATGGCACTTTGTGAAAGTGTTGACAACTAGGGCTCAGTTGTTTGGCACGCCACCACTGTCCATTGAGCACTATGGACCGCACTGCCTACATCTGCCTCTAATTAGTTACGGTTGTGTTCAGCCGAATGAGCTCTGCTGGGAACATTCAGAATGAGGTTCGGAGTTACGGCAACATAGGAGCGTTTCACTGCTTTCAAGGATTCTTAGGAAGAATTCTGGAATCTTGCTGCCGGCAGGCCTCATGCTCTTCCGGGTGAACATCTCCTTGTATATCCCCCGTGGTTTCTTGTACACCCATGAAATTTGGCCAGATTATGCAGTTTTCATTCCTGCACAATTGCGCCTGCCTACCTCTGCAGCAGTTGCAAACATTCAGGCGTGGCAGCCAGATAGGCTGGTCCCCGTAGGACACTGCCAGCGGACTGGGTATATCTGCTTCCCGTTCTCCTCCCCTGAGTGCTACTGATTCCACCTTTGACAATTACACTCTACTCAACCCGAGCAGTAAGTTGAACCTCAACTTATGGCACTTTGTGAAAGTGTTGAGAACTAGAGCGCAGTTGTTTGGCATGCCACCACTGTCCATCCAGCATTATGGACGGCACCGCCTACATCTGGCTCTAATTAGTCCACGGTTGTGTTTAGCCGAATGACCTCTGCCAGGAACACTCAGAATGAGGTTCTGCGTTACTGGAACATAGGAACTTTTCAGTCCTTTCACGGCTTCTTCGGAAGAATTTCGGAATCTTACTGATGGCAGGCCTCCGGATGTTCCGGGTGAACATCTCCTTATAAATTCCCCGTGGTTTCTCATACACTCGTGAAATTTGGCCAGGTGATGCAGTTTGCTTTGCTGCACAATTGCGCCTGGCAAACTCTGCCGTGGTTGCAAACATTCAGGCGTGGCAGCGAGATATTCTGGTCCCATTAGGACACTGCCAGCGGACTGGGTATATCTGCTTCCCATTCTTCTCACCTGAGTGGTACTGATTCCAGCTATGATGGCTACACTCTAGTCACCCGGAGCAGTAAGTTGAACCTCAACTTATGGCACTTTGTGAAAGTGTTGAGAACTAGAGCGCAGTTGTTTGGCAAGCCACCACTGTCCATCAAGCTCTATGGACAGCACTGCCTATATCTGGCTCTAATGAGTCCATGGTTGTGTTCAGCCGAATGACCTCTGCCGGGAACACTCAGAATGAGGTTCTGAGTGATTGCAACAAAGGAGCGTTTCAGTGCTTTCAAGGATTCTTAGGAAGGATTCAGGAAACTTGCTGCCGGTAGGCAACCGGCTGTTCGGGGAGAACATCTCCTTGTAAATCCACCGTGGTTTCTTGTACACCCGTGAAATATGGCCAGGTTATGCAGTTTGCATTGCTGCACAATTGCGCCTGCCAAGCTCTCCCGCGTTTGCAAACATTCAGGCGTGGGAGCCAGATAGGCTGGTCCCCTTAGGACACTGGCAACGGACTGGATATATCTGCTTCCCGATATTCTCACCTGAGTGCTACTGATTCCAGCTTTGACGGCTACACTCTACTGAACCGGAGCAGTTAGTTGAACCTCAAATTATGGCCCTTTGTGAAAGTTTTGAGAACTAGAGCTCAGTTGTTTGGCACGCCACCACTGTCCATCCAGCACTATGGACGGCACTGCATACATCTGGCTCTAATTAGTCCACGTTTGTGTTGAGCCGAATGACCTCTGCCGGGAACACTCAGAATGAGGTTCAGAGTTATTGCAACGTAGGGGCGTTTCACTGCTTTCAAGGCTTCTCAGGCATAATTCCAGAATGTTGGTTCCGGCCGGCCTCCGGGTATTCCGGGTAAACATCTCCTTGTAAATCCCCCGTGGTTTCTTGTACACCCGTGAAATTTGGCCAGGTTATGCAGTTTGAATTGCTGCACAATTGAGCAGGCCTAGCTCTGCCGCGGTTGCAAACATTCAGGCGTGGCAGCCAGATAGGCAGGTCCCCGTTGGACACTGCCAGAAGACTGGGTATATCTGCTTCACGTTCTTCTCTCCTGAGTGCTACTGATTCCAGCTTTGACGGTTACACTGTACTCAACCGGAGCAGTAAGTTGAACCTCAACTGATGGCACTTTGTGAAAGTGTTGAGAACTAGAGCTCAGTTGTTTGGCACGCCACCACTATCCATCCAGCACTATGGACGACACTGCCTACATCTGGCTCTAATGAGTCCACAGTTGTGTTCAGCCGAATGACCTCTGCCGGGAACACTCAGAATGAGGCTATGAGTTACTGCAACACAGGAGTGTTTCACTGCTTTCAAGGCTTCTCAGGAAGAATTCCGGAATCTTGCTGCTCGCAGGTCTCCGGCTGTTCCAGGTGAACATCTCCTTGTATATCCGCCGTGGTTTCTTGTACACCCGTGAAATTTAGCCAGGTAATGCAGTTTGTATTGCTGCACAATTGAGCATGCCTAGCTCTGCCGCGGTTGCAAACATTCAGCAGTGGCACCCAGATAGGCTGGTCCCCGTAGGACACTGCCAGCGCATGGGTATATCTGCTTAACGTTCTTCTCACCTGAGTGCTACTGATTCCAGCTTTGACGGCTACAGTGTACTCAACCGAAGCAGTAAGGTGAACCTCAACTAATGGCACTTTGTGAAAGTGTTGAGAACTAGAGCTCAGTTGTTTGGCACGCCACCACTGTCCATCCACCACTATGGACGGCACTGCCTACATCTGGCTCTAATTAGTCCACGGTTGTGTTCAGCCGATTGACCTCTGCTGGGAACACTCAGAATGAGGTTCTGAGTTATTGCAACATAGGAGCGTTTCACTGCTTTCAAGGCTTGTTAGGAAGTATTCTGGAATCTTACTGCCGGCACGCCTCTGGCTGTTCCTTGTGAACATCTCCTTGTAAATCCCCCGGGATTTCTTGTACACCCGTGAAATTTGGCCAGGTTATGCATCTTGCATTGCTGCACAATTGCTCTTGCCTAGCTCTGACGAGTTTGCAAACATTCAGGAGTGGCAGCCAGATAGGCTGGCCCCGTAGGACACTGCCAGTGGACTGGGTATATCTGCTTCCCGATCTTCTCACCTGAGTTCTAATGATTCCAGCTTTGACGGCTACACTCTACTATACCGGAGCAGTAAGGTGAACCTCAATTAATGGCACTTTGTGAAAGTGTTGAGGACTAGAGCTCAGTTGTTTGGCACGCCACCACTGTCAATCCAGCAGTATGGACGTCACTGCCTACATCTGCCTCTAATTAGTCCACTATTGTGCTCAGCTTAATGACCTCTGTCGGGAACACTCAGAATGAGGATCTGAGTTATTGCAACATAGGAGCGTTTCACTGCTTTCAAGGCTTTTCAGGAAGAATTCCGGAATCTTGCTGCCGGCAGGCCTCCGGCTGTTCCGGGTGAACATCTCATTGTAAATCTCCCGTGGTTTCTTGTACACCCGTGAAATTTCGCCAGGTGATGCAGTTTGCATTGCTGCACAATTGCGCCTGCCTAGCTCTGCTGCGGTTGCAAACATTCAGGCGTGGGAGCCAGGTAGGCTGGTCCCCGTAGGATACTGCCAACGGCCTGGGTATATCTGCTTCCCGTTCTTTTCACCTGAATGCTACTGATTCCAGCTTTGACGGCTACAGTCTACTCAAGCGGAGCAGTAATATGAACCTCAACTTGTGGCACTTTGTGAAAGAGTTGAGAACTAGAGAGCAGTTGTATGGAACGCCACCACTGTCCATCCAGCACTCTGGAAGGCACTGCTTACATCTGGCTCTAATGAGTCCACGGTTGTGTTCAGCCGAATGACCTCTGCCGGGAAGACTCAGAATGAGGTACTGAGTTATTGCAACATAGGAGCGTTTCACTGCTTTCAAGGCTTCTTAGGTAGGATTCCGAAATCTTGCTGCCGGCAAGCCTCCGGCTCTTCCGGCTGAACATCTCCTTGTAAGTCCCCCGTGGTTTCCTGTACACCCTTGAAATTTGGCCAGGTGATGCAGTTTGCATTGCTGCACAATTGCGCCTGCCTAGCTCTGCCGCGAATGCGAACATTCACTAGTGGCAGCCAGATTGGTTGGTCCCGTAGGACACTGCCAGCGGACTGGGTATATCTGCTTAACGTTATTCTCACCTGAGGGCTACTGATTCCAGCTTTGACGGCTACACACTACTCAACCGGAGCTGTAAGTAGAACCTCCACTTATGGCACTTTGTGAAAGTGTTGAGAACTAGAGCTCAGTTGTTTGGCACGCCACCTCTGTCCATCCACCACTATGGACGGCACTGCCTACATCTGGCTCTAATTAGTCCACGGTTGTGTTCAGCCGATTGTCCTCTGCTGGGAACACTCAGAATGAGGTTCTGAGTTATTGCCACATAGGAGCGTTTCACTGCTTTCAAGGCTTGTTAGGAATTATTCTGGAATCTTACTGCCGGCACGCGTCTGGCTGTTCCTTGTGAACATCTCCTTGTAAATCCCCCGGGATTTCTTGTACACCCGTGAAATTTGGCCAGGTTATGCATCTTGCATTGCTGCACAATTGCGCTTGCCTAGCTCTGACGAGTTTGCAAACATTCAGGAGTGGCAGCCAGATAGGCTGGCCCCGTAGGACACTGCCAGTGGACTGGGTATATCTGCTTCCCGATCTTCTCACCTGAGTTCTAATGATTCCAGCTTTGACGGCTACACTCTACTATACCGGAGCAGTAAGGTGAACCTCAACTTATGGCACTTTGTGAAAGTGTTGAGGACTAGAGCTCAGTTGTTTGGCACGCCACCACTGTCCATCCAGCAGTATGGACGTCACTGCCTACATCTGCCTCTAATTAGTCCACTATTGTGCTCAGCTTAATGACCTCTGTCGGGAACACTCAGAATGAGGATCTGAGTTATTGCAACATAGGAGCGTTTCACTGCTTTCAAGGCTTCTCAGGAAGAATTCCGGAATGTTGCTACCGGCAGGCCTCCGGCTGTTCCGGGTGAACATCTCCTTGTAAATCCCCCGTGGTTTCTTGTACACCCGTGAAATTTGGCCAGGTTATGCTGGTTGCATTGCTGCACAATCAGGCCTGACTAGCTCTGCCCCGTTTGCAAACATTCAGGCGTGGCAGCCAGATTAGCTGGTCCCCGTAGAACACTGCCAGCGGATTGGATATATCTGCTTCCTATTCTTCTCACCTGGGTGCTACTGATTCCAGCTTTGACGGCTACACTCTACTCAACCGGAGCAGTAAGTTGAACCTCAACTTATGGCAATTTGTGAAAGTGTTGAGAACTAGGGCTCAGTTGTTTGTCATTCCACCACTGTCCATCCAGCTCTATGAATGGTCCTGCATACATCTGGGTCTAATTAGTCCACGGTTGTGGTCAGCCGAATGAGTTCTGCCAGGAACACTCAGAATGAGTTTGTGAGATATTGCAACATAGGAGTGTTTGACTGCTTTCAAGGCTTCTTAGGAATGATTCCGGAATCTTACTGCTGGCATGCCCCCAACTGTTCCGGGTGAACATCTCCTTGTAAATAACCCGTGGTTTCTTGTACACCCGAGATATTTGGCCAGGTTATGCAGCGTGCATTGTTGCACAATTGCGCCTGCCTAGCTCTGCCGCGGTTGCAAACATTCAGGCGTGGCAGCCAGATAGGCTGGTCCCCGTACAACACTCCCAGCGGACTGGGTATATCTTCTTCCCGTTCTTCTCACCTGAGTGCTACTGATTCCAGCTTTGACGGCTATACTCTACTCAACCGGAGCATTAAGTTGAACCTCAACTTGTGGCACTTTGTGAAAATGTTGAGAACTATAGCTCAATTGTTTTGCAGGCCACCACTGTCCATCAAGCACTATGAAAGTCCCTGCATTCATCTGGCTCTAATTAGTCAAAGTTTGTGTTCAGCCGAATGACCTCTGACCGGAACTCTCAGAATGAGTTTCTGAGTTATTGCCACTTAGGAGCGTTTCACTGCTTTCAAGGATTCTTAGGAAGGATTCCGGAATCTTGCTGCAGGCAGGCTTCCGGCTTTTCCTGGTGAACATTTCCTTGTAAATCCCCCGTGATTTCTTGTACACCCGTGAAATTTGGCCAGGTTATGCAGTTTGAATTGCTGCAAAATTGCGCCTGCCTAGCTCTGCCGCGATTGCAAACATTCAGTAGTCGCAGCCAGATAGGTTGGTCCCAGTAGGACACTGCCAGCGGACTGGGTATATCTGTTTCCCGTTCTACTCACCTTAGTGCTACTGATACCAGCTTTGAAGGCTACAATCTACTCTACCGGAGCAGTAAGTTGAACCTCAACTTATGGCACTTTGTGAAAGTGTTGAGAAATAGAGTTCTGTTGTTTAGCATGCCACCACTGTCCATCCAACACTATGGACAGCACTGCCTACATCTGGCTATAATTAGTCCACGGTTGTGTTCATCCCAATGACCTCTCCCTGGAACACTCAGAATGAGGTTATGAGTTACGGTACCATAGGAGCGTTTCACTGCTTTCAAGGCTACTTAGGAAGAATTCCGGAATCTTGCTGCCGGAAGGACTCCCACTGTTCCGGGTGAACATCTCCTTGTAAATCCCCCGTGGTTTCTTGTACACCCGTGAAATTTGGCCAGCTTATGCAGTTTGCATTGCTGCACAATTGCGCCCGCCAAGTTCTGCCGCAGTTGGAAAAATTCTTGCATGGCAGCCAAATTGGCTGGTACTCGTAAGACACTGCTAGCGGACTGGGTATATCTGCTTCCCGTTCTTCTCACATGAGTGCTACTGATTCCAGCTTTGACGGCTACACTCTACTCAACCAGAGCAGTAAGTTGAACCTCAACTTTTGGCAGTTTGTGAAAGTGTTGAGAACTAGAGCTCAGTTGTTTGGCACGCCACCACTGTCCATCCAGCACAATGGACGGCACTGCCTACATCTGGCTCTAATTAGTCCACGGTTGTGTTCAGCCTAATGACCTCTGCCGGGAACACTCAGAATGAGGTTCTGAGTTATTGCAACATAGGAGCGTTTCACTGCTTTCAAGGTTTCTTGTGAATGATTCCGGAAAGTTGCTGCCGGCAGGCCTCTGACTGTTCCGGGTGAACATCTCCTTGTAAATCCCCCGTGGTTTCTTATACACCCGTGAAATTTGGCCAGGTTATGCAGTTTGCATTGCTGCACAATTACGCCTGCGTAGCTCTGAAGCGGTTGCAAACATTCAGGCGTGGCAGCCAGATAGGCTGGTTCCCCTAGGACACTCCCAGGGGACTAGGTATATCTGCTTCCCATTCTTCTCACCTGAGTGTTACTGATTCCAGCTTTGACGGCTACACTCTACTCAACCGGAGCAGTAAGGTGAACCTCAACTCTTGGCACTTTGTGAAATTGTTGAGAACTAGAGCTCAGTTGTTTGGCACGCCACCACTGTCCATCCAGCACTATGAAAGTCACTGCCTACATCTGTCTCTAATAAGTCCACGGTTGTGTTCAGCCGAATGACCTCTGCCCGTAACACTCAGAATGAGGTTCTGAGTTACTGTAACATAGGAGCGTTTCACTGCTTTCATGCTTTTCAGGAAGAATTCCGAAATCTTGCTGCCGGCAGGCCTCCGGCTGTTCCGGGTGAACATCTACTTGTAAATCCCCCGTGGTTTCTTGTACACCCGTGAAATTTGGCCAGGTTATGCAGCTTACATTGCTGCACAATCACGCCTGCCTAGCTCTGCCGCAGGTGCAAACATTCAGGTGTGACAGCCAGATAGGCTGGTCCCCGTAGGACACTGCCAGTGGACTGGGTATATCTGCTTTCCGTTCTTCTCAACTGAGTGCTACTGATTGCAGTTTTGAAGGCTACACTCTATTCAACCAGAGCAGTAAGTTGAACCTCAATTTATGGCACTTTGTGAAAGTGTTGAGAACTAGAGCTCAGTTGTTTGGTTCACCACCACTGTCCATCCAGCACGCTGGACGGCACTGCCTACATCTTGCTCTAATTAGTCCGGGTGACATCTCCTTGTAAATCTCCCGTGGTTTCTTGTACACCCGTGAAATTTGGCCAGGTTATTCAGTTTGCATTGCTGCACAATTGTGCCTTCCTAGCTCTGCCGCTGTTGCAAACATTCAGGCGTGACAGCCAGATAGGCTAGTCCCCGTAGGACACTGCCAGCCGACTGGGTATATCTGCTTCCCGTTCTTCTCACCTGAGTGCTATTGATTCCAGCTTTGAGGGTTACACTCTACTCAAGCGGAGCTGTAAGTAGAACCTCCACTAACGGCAATTTGTGAAAGTGTTGAGAACTAGAGCTCAGTTGTTTGGCACGCCACCACTGTCCATCCAGCACTATGGACGGCACTGCCTACATCTGGCTCTAATTAGTCCACGGTTGTGTTCAGCCGAATGACCTCTGCCGGGAACACTCAGAATGAGGTTCTGACTTACTGTAACATAGGAGCGTTTCACTGCTTTCAAGGCTTCTTAGGACGAATTCCGGAATCTTGCTGCCGGCAGGCCTCCAGCTGTTCAGGGTGAACATCTCCTTGTAAATCCCCGGTGCTTTCTTGTACACCTGTGCAATTTGGCCAGGTTATGCAGTTTGCATTGCTGCACAATTGTGCCTCCCTAGCTCTGCAACGCTTGCAAACATTCAGGCATGGCATCCAGATAGGCTGGTCCCCGTAGGACTGTGCCAGCGGACTGGGTATATCTGCTTCCAGTTCTTCTCACCTGAGTGCTACTGATTCCAGCTTTGACCGCTAAACTCTACTCAACCGGAGCAGTAAGTTGAACCTCAACTTATGGCACTTTGTGAAAGTTTTGAGACGTAGGGCTCAGTTGTTTGTCACGCCATCACAGTCCAGCCAGCACTATGGAGGGCACTGCCTACATCTGGCTCTAATTAGTCCACGGTTGTGCTCAGCCAGATGAGCTATGCTGGGAACACTCAGAATGAGGTTGTGAGTTATTGCAACATAGGAGCGTTTCACTGCTTTCAAGACTTCTCAGGCAGAATTCCAGAATTTTTGTGCCGACAGGCCTCCGGCTGTTCCGGGTGAACATCTCCTTGTAAATCCCCGGTGGTTTCTTGTACACCCGTGAAATTTGGCCAAGTCATGCAGTTTGCATTGCTGCACAATTGCGCATTTCAAGCTCTGCCGTGGTTGCAAACATTCAGGATTGGCATCCAGATAGGCTTGTCACCATAGGACACTGCCAGTGGACTAGGTATATCTGCTTCCCATTCTTCTCACCTGAGTGCTTCTGATTCCAGCTTTGTCTTCTACACTCTACTCACCCGGAGCATTAAGTTGAACCTCAACTTATGGCACTTTGTGAAAGTGTTGAGAACTAGAGCGCAGTTGTTTGGTATGCCACCACTGTAAATCCAGCACTATGGACGGCACTGCCTACATCTGGCTCTAATTAGTCGACGGTTGTGTTTAGCCGAATGACCTCTGCCGGGAACACTCTGAATGAGGTTCTGAGTTACTATACCATGGGAGCGTTTCAATGCTTTTAAGGCTTCTTAGGAAGAATTCCGGAATCTTGCTGCCGGCAGGCCTCCGGATGTTCCGGGTGAACATCTCCTTGTAAATCCCCCGTGGTTTCTTGTCCAACCGTGAAATTTGGCCAGGTGATGAAGTTTGCATTGCTGCACAATTGCGCCTGCCTACCTCTGCCGCCGTTGCAAACATTCAGGCGTGGCAGCCAGATAGGCTGGTCACCGTAGGACAGTGCCAGCGGACTGGGTATATCTGCTTCCCGTTCTTCTTACCTGAGTGCTACTGATTCCAGCTGACGGCTACACTCTACTCACCCAGAGCAGTAAGTTGAACCACAATTATGGCACTTTGTGAAAGTGTTGAGAACTAGAGCGCTGTTGTTTGGCATGCCACCAATGTCCATCCAGCACTATGGATGGCACTGCTACATCTGTCTCTAATTAGTCCACGTTTGTGTTTAGCCGAATGACCTCTGCCGGGAATACTCAGAATGAGGTTCTGAGTTACTGCAACATAGGAATGTTTCAGTAGTTTCACGGCTTCTTAGGAATAATTCCGGAATCTTACTGTTGGCAGGCCTCTGTCTGTTCCGGGTGAACATCTCCTTGTAAATCCCCCTTGGATTCTTGTACACCCGTGAAATTTGGCCAGGTGATGCAGTTTGCATTGCTGCACAATTGCACCTGCCTACCTCTGCCGCGTTTGCAAACATTCAGGCGTGGCAGCCAGATAGGCTGATCCCCGTTGGACATTGCCAGCTGACTGGGTATATCTGCTTCCCGTTCTTCTCACCTCAGTGCTACTGATTCCAGCTTTGACGGCTACAATCTACTCAACCGGAGCAGTAAGTAGAATCTCAACTTATGGCACTTTGTGAAAGTGTTGAGAACTAGGGCTCAGTTGTTTGGCACGCCAACACTGTCCATCCAGCACTATGGATGGCACTGCCTACATCTGGCTCTAATTAGTCCACGCTTGTGTTCACCCCAATGACCTCTGCCGGGAACAGTCAGAATGAGTTTCTGAGTAATTGTAACATAGGAGCGTTTCACTGCTTTCAAGGCTTCTTAGGAAGGATGCCGGAATCTTGCTGCTGGCAGGCCTCCGGCTGTTTCGGGTGAACATCTCCATGTAAATCCCCCGTGGTTTCTTGTACACCCGTGAAATTTGGCCAGGTTATGCAGGTTGTATCGCTGCACAATCATGCCTGCCTTGCTCTGCCGCGTTTGCAAACATTCAGGCGTGGGAGCCAGATAGGCTGGTCCCTGAAGGACACTTCCAACGCACTGGGTATATCTGCTTCCCGTTCTTCTCACCTGAGTGCTACTGATTCCAGCTTTGACAGTTACACTCTACTAAACCGGAGCAGTAAGGTGAACTTCAACTTGTGGCACTTTGTGAAACTTTTGAGAACTAGAGCGCAGTTGTTTGGCACGCCACCACTGTCCATCCAGCACTATGGAAGGCACTGCCTAAATCTGGCTCTAATGACTCCACGGTTGTGTTCAGCCGAATGACCTCTTCAGGGAACACTCAGAATGAGGTTCTGAGTTATTGCATCATAGGAGTGTTTCACTGCTTTCAAGGCTTCTTAGGAAGAATTCCGGAATCTTGCTGCCCCCAGGCCTCCGGCTGTTTCGGGTGAACATCTCCATGTAAATCCCCGGTGGTTTCTTGTACACCCGTGAAATTTGGCCAGGTTATGCAGTTTGCATTGCTGCACATTCACGCCTGCCTAGCTCTGCCGCGGTTGCAAACATTCAGGCGTGGCAACCAGATAGTCTGGTCCCCGTAGGACACTGCCAGTGGACTAGGTATATCTGCTTCCCATTCTTCTCACCTGAGTGCTACTGATTCCAGCTTTGTCTTCTACACTCTACTCACCCGGAGCATTAAGTTGAACCTCAACTTATGGCACTTTGTGAAAGTGTTGAGAACTAGAGCGCAGTTGTTTGGTATGCCACCACTGTCCATCCAGCACTATGGACGGCACTGCCTACATCTGGCTCTAATTTGTCGACGGTTGTGTTTAGCCGAATGACCTCTGCCGGGAACACTCTGAATGAGGTTCTGAGTTACTGTACCATAGGAGCGTTTCAATGCTTTTAAGGCTTCTTAGGAAGAATTCCGGAATCTTGCTGCCGGCAGGCCTCTGGATGTTCCGGGTGAACATCTCCTTGTAAATCCCCCGTGGTTTCTTGTCCAACCGTGAAATTTGGCCAGGTGATGAAGTTTGCATTGCTGCACAATTGCGCCTGCCTACCTCTGCCGCAGTTGCAAACATTCAGGCGTGGCAGCCAGATAGGCTGGTCACCGTAGGAGAGTGCCAGCAGACTGGGTATATCTGCTTCCCGTTCTTCTTACCTGAGTGCTACTGATTCCAGCTGACGGCTACAATCTACTCACCCAGAGAAGTAAGTTGAACCACAATTATGGCACTTTGTGAAAGTGTTGAGAACTAGAGCGCTGTTGTTTGGCATGCCACCAATGTCCATCCAGCACTATGGATGGCACTGCCTACATCTGTCTCTAATTAGTCCACGTTTGTATTTAGCCGAATGACCTCTGCCGGGAATACTCAGAATGAGGTTCTGAGTTACTGCAACATAGGAATGTTTCAGTAGTTTCACGGCTTCTTAGGAAGAATTCCGGAATTTTACTGTTGGCAGGCCTCTGGCTGTTCCGGGTGAACATCTCCTTGTAAATCCCCCTTGGATTCTTGTACACCCGTGAAATTTGGCCAGGTGATGCAGTTTGCATTGCTGCACAATTGCACCTGCCTTCTTCTGCCGCGTTTGCAAACATTCAGGCGTGGCAGCCAGATAGGCTGATCCCCGTTGGACACTGCCAGCAGACTTGGTATATCTGCTTCACGTTCTTCTCACCTGAGTGCTACTGATTCCAGTTTTGACGGTTACACTCTGCTCAACCGGAGCAGTTAGGTGAACCTCAACTTATTGCACTTTGTGAAAGTGTTGAGAACTAGAGCTCAGTTGTTTGGCACGCCACCACTGCCCATGCAGCACTCTGGACCGCACTGCTACATCTCGCTCTAATTAGTCCACGTTTGTGTTCAGCCGAATGACCTCTGCCGGGAACACTCAGAATGAGGTTCTGAGTTATTGCAACAAATGAGCGTTTCACTGCTTTCAAGGCTTCTTAGGAATGATTCCTGAATGTTGCTGGCGGCAGGCCTCCGGCTGCTCCGGGTGAACATCTCCTTGTAAATCCACCGTGGTTTCTTGTACACCCGTGAAATTTGGCCAGCTTATGCAGCTTGCATTCTTGCACAATCACGCCTGACTAGCTCTGCCGCGGTTGCAAACATTCAGGGGTGGCAGCAAGATATGCTGGTCCCCGTAAGACACTGCCAGCGGACTGGGTATATCTGTTCCCGTTCTTCTCACTTGAGTGCTACTGATTCCAGCTTTGACGGCTACAACCTACTCAACCGGAGCAGTAAGGTGAAACTCAACTTATGGCCCTTTGTGAAAGTGTTGAGAACTAGAGCTCAGTTGTTTGGCACGCCACCACTGCCCATTTAGCACTCTGGACCGCACTGCCTACATCTTGATCTAATTAGTCCAAGGTTGTGTTCAGCCGAATGACCTCTGCCGGGAACACTCAGAATGAGGTTCTGAGTTATTTCAACATAGTAGTGTTTCACTGCTTTCAAGGCTTCTTAGGAAGGATTCCGGAATCTTTCTGGCAGCAGGCCTCCGGCTGTTCTGCATGAACATCTCCTTGTAAATCCTTCGTGGTTTCGTGTACACCCGTGAAATATGGACAGGTTATGCAGTTTGTATTGCTGCACAATTGCCCCTGCCTTGCTCTGCCGCGGTTGCAAACATTCAGGCGTGGCAGCCAGATAGGCTGGTCGCCGTAGGACACTGCCAGCGGACTGGGTATATCTGCTTCCCGTTCTTCACACCTGAGTGCTACTTATTCAAACTTTGACGGCTACACTCTACTCAACAGGAGCAGTGAGTTGAAAATCCACATATGGCACTTTGTTAATGTGTTGAGAACTAGAGCTCAGTTGTTTGGCACGCCACCACTGTCCATCAATCACTATGGACGGCACTGCCTACATCTGGCTCTCATTAGTCCACGTTTGTGTTCAGCCCAAAGACCTCTGAATGGAACACTCAGAATGAGGTTCTGAATTATTGGAACATAGGAGCGTTTCACTGCTTTCAAAGCTTCTCAGGTAGAATTCCCGAATGTTGGTGCCGTCAGGCCTCCTTCTCTTCCGGGTCAACATCTCCTTGTAAATCCCCCGTGGTTTCTTGTACACCCGTGAAATATGGACAGGTTATGCAGTTTGTATTGCTGCACAATTGCCCCTGCCTATCTCTGCGACGGTTGCAAACATTCAGGCGTGACAGCCAGAAAGGCTGGTCCTCGTAGGACACTGCCAGCGGACTGGGTATATCTGCTTCCCGTTCTACTCACCTGAGTGCTATTGATTCCAGCTTTGACGGCTACACTCTATTCAAACGGAGCAGTAAGTTGTACCTCAACTTATGGCACTTTGTGAAAGTGTAGAGAACTAGAGCTCAGTTGTTTGGCACGCCACCACTGTCCATCAATCACTATGGACGGCACTGCCTACATCTGGCTCTCATTAGTCCACGTTTGTGTTCATCCGAAAGACCTCTGCCGGGAACACTCAGAATGAGGGTCTGAGTTATTGCAACATTAGACGTTTTACTGCTTTCAAGTCTTCTTAGGAAGGTTTCCGTAATCTTGCTGCAGGCAGGGCTCTGGCTGTTCCGGGTGAACATCTCCTTGTCAGTCCCCGGTGGTTTCTTGTACACTCGTGATATTTGGCCAGGTTATGCAGCGTGCATTGCTGCACATTTGCGCCTGCCTAGCTCTGCCACGGTTGCAAACATTCAGGCGTGGCAGACAGATAGGCTGGTCTCCGTAGGACACTGCCGACGGATTAGGTATTTCTGCTTCCCGTTCTTCTCACCTGAGTGCCAGTGATTCGAGCGTTGACCGCTACACTCTAGTCACCTGGACCAGTAAGTTGAACCTCAACTTATGGCTCTTGTGAAAGTGTTGAGAAATAGAGCTCATTTGTTTGGCACGCCACCACTGTCAATCCAGCACTATGGACGGCACTGCTTACATCTGCATCTAATTAGTCCACGGTTGTGTTCAGCCGAATGACCTCTGCCGGGAACACTCAGAATGAGGTTCTGAGTTATGGCAACATAGGAGCGTTATACTGCTTTCAAGGCTTCTTAGGAAGAATTCCGGAATCTTGCTGCCGGGAGGCCTCCGGCGGTTCCGGGTGAACATCTCCTTGTAAATCCCCCGTGGTTTCTCGTACACTCGGGATATTTGGCCAGGTTATGCAGCGTGCATTGCTGCACAATTGCGCCTGACTATCTCTGCCGCGGTTGCAAACATTGAGGCGTTGGAGCCTGATAGGGAGGTCCCCGTAGTACACTGCCAGCGGACTGGGTATATCTGCTTCCCGTACTTCTCAGCTGAGTGCTATTCATTCCAGCTTTGACGGCTACACTCTACTCAACTGGAGCAGTAAGTTGAACCTCAACTTATGGCACTTTGTGAAAGTGTAGAGAACTAGAGCTCAGTTGTTTGGCACGCCACCACTGTCCATCCAGCACTATGGACAGCACAGCTTACATGTAGATCTAATTAGTCCACGGTTGTGTTCAGCCGAATGACCTCTGCCGGGAACACCCAGAATGAGGGTCTGAGTTATTGCAACATTGGAGCGTTTCACTGCTGTCAAGGCTTCTTAGGAAGGATTCTGTAATCTTGCTGCCGGCAGGATTCCGGCTGTTCCAGGTGAACATCTTGTAAATCCCCCGTGGTTTCTTGTACACTCGTGATATTTGGCCAGGTTATGCAGCGTGCATTGCTGCACAATTGCTCCTGCCTAGCTCTGCAGCAGTTGCAAACATTCAGGCGTGGCACCCAGATAGGTTGGTCCCCGTAGGACACTGCCTGCGGACTGGGTATATCTGCTTCCCGTTCTTCTCACCTGAGAACTACTGATTCGAGCTTTGACCCCTACACTCTACTCACCCGGAGCAGTAAGTTGAACCTCAACTTATGGCACTTTGTGAAAGTGTTGAGAACTAGAGCGCAGTTGTTTGGCAGGACACCACTGTCCATCCAGCACTATGGACGGCACTGACTACATCTGGCTCTAATTAATGCACGCTTGTGTTCAGCCCAAAGACCTGTGCCTGGAACACACAGAATGACGTTCTGAATTATTGGAACATAGGAGCGTTTCACTGCTTTCAATGCTTCTCAGGTAGAATTCCAGAATGTTGGTGCCGTCAGGCCTCCTTCTCTTCCGGGTGAACATCTCCTTGTAAATCCCCCGTGGTTTCTTGTACACCCGTGAAATTTGGCCAGGTTATGCAGCTTGCATTGCTGCACAATTGCGACTGCCTACCTCTGCCGCAGTCGCAAACATTCAGGCGTGGCAGCCAGATAGGCTGGTGCCCGTTGGACACTGCCAGCGGACTGGGTTTATCTGCTTCCCGTTCTTCTCACCTGAGTGCTACTGATTCCAGCTTTGACGGTTACACTCTACTCAACCGGAGCAGTAAGGTGAACCACTACTTATGGCACTTTTTGAAAGTGTTGAGAACTAGAGCTCAGTTGTTTGGCAGGCCACCACTGTCCATCAAGCACTATGGACGGCACTGCCTATATCTGGCTCTAATGAGTCCACGGTTGTGTTCAGCCGAATGGCCTCTGCCAGGAACACTCAGAATGAGGTTCTGAGTTACTGCAACATAGGAGCGTTACAGTACTTTCACGGCTTTTAGGAAGATTTCCGGAATATTACTGATGGCAGGTCTCTGGCTGTTCCTGGGGGACATCTCCTTTTAAATCAACTGTGGATTCTTGTACACCCGTGAAATTTGGCCAGGTTATGCAGCTTGCATTGCTGCACAATTGCGCCTGTCTAGCTCTGCCGTGGTTGCAAACATTCAGGCGTGGCAGCCAGATAGGCTGGTCCCCGTAGGGCACTGCCAGCGGACTGGGTATATCTGCTTCCCGTTCTTCTCACCTGAGTGCTACTGATTCCAGCTTTGATGTCTACACTCTACTCAACTGGAGCAGTAAGTTGAACCTCAACTTGTGACACTTTGTGAAAGTGTTGAGAACTAGAGCTCAGTTGTTTGGCACGCCACCACTGTCCATCCAGCACTATGACCGTCCCTGCCTTCATCTGGCTCTAAATAGTCAAAGGTTGTGTTCAGCCGAATGACATCTGCCGGGAACCCTCAGAATGAGGTTCTGAGTTATTGCAACATAGGAGATTTTCATTGCTTTCAAGGCTTCTTAGGAAGGATTCCGGAATCTTGCTGCGGGCAGGCTTCCGGCTTTTCCGGGTGAACATCTCCTTGTTAATCCCCCGTGGTTTCTTGTACACCCGTAAAATTTGGCCAGGTGATGCAGTTTGCATTGCTGCACGATTGCGCCTGCCTAGATCTGCCGCGATTTCAAACATTCAGGAGTCGCAGCCAGATAGGCTGGTCCCCGTAGGACACTGCCAACAGATTGTGTATATCTGCTTCCCGTTCTACTCTCCTGAGTGCTACTGATACCAGCTTTGAAGGCTAAACTCTACTCAACCGGAGCAGTAAGTTGAACCTCAAATTATGACACTTTGTGAAAGTGTTGAGAACTAGAGTTCTGTTGTTTGACACGCCACCACTGTCCATCCAGCACTATGGACTGCACTGCATACATCTGGCTCTAATTAGTCAACGGTTCTTTTCATCCTAATTACCTCTGCCTGGAGCACTCAGAATGAGGATATGATTTAAGGTAACATAGGTGCTTTCATAGCTTTTAAGGCTTCTTAGGAAGAATTCCGGAATCTTGCTGCCGGCAGGATTCCGACTGTTCCGGGTGAACATCTCTTGTAAATCCGCCGTGCTTTCTTGTACTCCCGTGAAATTTGGCCAGGTTATGCAGTTTGCATTGCTGCACAATTGCGCCTGCCTAGCTCTGCCGCATTTGCAAACATTAAGGCGTGGCAGCCAGATAGGCTGGTCCCGGTAGGACACTGAGAGTGGACTGGGTATATCTGCTTCCAGTTCTTCTCACCTGAGTGCTACTGATTCCAGCTTTGACGGGTACACTCTGCTCAACCGGAGCTGTAAGTAGAACTTCAACTTATGGCACTTAGTGAAAATGTTGAGAACTAGAGATCAGTTGTTTGGCACGCCACCACTGTCCATCCAGCACTATGGACTGTAGTGCATACATCTGGCTCTAATTAGTCCACTGCTGTGTTCAGCCGAATGACCTCTGCCGGGAACACTCAGAATGAGGTTCTGAGTCACTGCAACATAAGAGCGTTTCAATGCTTTCAAGGCTTCACATTAAGATTTCCAGAATCTTGTAGCCGGAAGGCCTCCAGCTGTTCCGGATGAACATCTTGTAAATCCCCCGTGGTTTCTTGTACACTCGTGATATTTGGCAAGGTTATGCAGCATGCATTGCTGCACAATTGTTCCTGCCTGGCTCTGCGGCCGTTGCAAACATTCAGGCGTGCCAGCCAGATAGGCTGGTCCCCGTAGGACACTGCCAGCCAACTGGGTATATCTGCTTCCCGTTCTACTCATCTGAGTGCTACTGATTCCAGCTTTGACGACTACACTCTACTCAACTGGAGCAGTAAGTTGAACCTCCACTTATGGCACTTTGTGAAAGTGTTGAGAACTAGAGCTCAGTTGTTTGGCACGCCACCACTGTCCATCCAGCACTATGGACGGCACTGCCTACATCTGGCTCTAATTAGTGCACGGTTGTGTTCAGCAGAATGACCTCTGCCGGGAACACTCAGAATGAGGTTCAGATTTATTGCAACATTTGAGCGTTTCACTGTTTTCAAGGCTTCTTAGGAAGGATTCCGGAATCTTGCTGCCGGCAGGCCTCCGGCTGTTCCTGGTGAACATCTCCTTGTAAATCCCCCGTGGTTTCTTTTACACCCGTGAAATTTGGCCAGATTTTGCAGTTTGCATTGCTGCACAATTGCGCCTGCATAGCTCTGCCGTGCTTGCAAACAATTAGGCGTGGGCGCCAGATAGGCTGGTCCCAGTAGGACACTGCCAGAGGACTGGCTATATCTGCGTCACGTTCTTCTCAACTGAGTGCTACTGATTCCAGCTTTGATGGCTACACTCTACTCAATAGGAGCAGTAAGTTGAACCTCAACTTTTGGCACTTTGTGAAAGTGTGGAGAACTAGAGCTCAGTTGTTTGGCCCGCCACCACTGTCCATCCAGAACTATGAAAGGCGCTGCCTATATCTGGCTCTAATTAGTCCACGGTTATGTTCAGCCAAATGACCTCTGCCAGGAACATTCAGAATGAGGTTCTGAGTTACTGTAACATAGGAGCGTTTGACTGCTTTCAAGGCTTCTCAGGCAGAATTCCAGAATGTTGGTGCCGCAGGCCTCGGGCTGTTTTGGTGAACATCTCCTTGTAAATCCCCGGTGGTTTCTTGTAAACACGTGAAATTTGGCCAGGTTATGCAGTTTGCATTGCTGCAGAATTGCGTCTGCCTAGGTGTGCCATGGTTGAAAACATTCACGCGTAGCAGCCACATAGGCTGGTCCCCTTAGGACACTGCCAGCGGACTGGGTACATCTCCTTCGCGTTCTTCTCACCTGAGTTCTACTGATTCCAGCTTTGTCGGCTACACTCTACTCACCCGGAGCAGTGAGGTGAACCTCAACTTATGGCACTTTGTGAAAGTGTAGAGAACTAGAGCTCAGTTGTTTGGCACGCCACCACTGTCCCTCCAGCACTCTGACGGCACTGCCTACATCTGTCTCTAATTAGTCCACGGTTGTGTTCAGCCAAATGACCTCTGCCGGGATCATTCAGAATGAGGTTCTGAGTTATTGCAACATAGGAGCGTTTCACTGCTTTCAAAGCTTCTTCGGAAGGATTCCAGAATCTTGCTCCCGGCAGGCCTCCGGCTGTTCCGGGTGAACATCTCCTTGTAAATCCCCCATGGTTTCTTGTAAACCCGTGAAATTTGGCCAGGTTATGCAGTTTGCAATGCTGCACAATTGCGTTTGCCTAGCTCTGCCGCGGTTGCAAACATTCAGGCATGGGAGCCAGATAGGCTGGTCCCCGTAGGACACTGCCAACGGACTCGATATATCTGCTTACCGTTCTTCTCACCTGAGTGCAACTGATTCCAGCTTTGACAGCTACACTCTACTCAACCGGAACAGTTAGTTGAACCTCAAATTATGGTACTTTGTGAAAGGGTTGAGAACTAGAGCTCAGTTGTTTGGCACGCCACCACTGTCCATCCAGAACTATGGACGGCACTGCCTACATCTGGCTCTAATTAGTCCACGGTTGTGTTCAGCCAGATGAGCTCTGCCGGGAACACTCAGAATGAGGTTCTGAGTTATTGCAACATAGGAGCGTTTCACTGCTTTCAATGCTTCTTAGGAAGGATTACGGAAACTTGCTCCCGGCAGGCTACCGGCTGTTCCGGGTGAACATCTCCTTGTAAATCCCCCGTGGTTTCTTGTACACCCGTGAATTTTGCCCAGGTGATGCAGTTTGAAGTGCTGCACAATCACGCCTGCCTAGCTCTGCCGCGGTTGCAAACATTCAGGCGTGGCAGCCAGATAGGCTGGTCCCAGTAGGACACGGCCAGCGGACTGTGTACATCTGCTTCCAGTTCTTCTCAACTGAGGGCTACTGATTCCAGCTTTGACGGCTCCAATCTACTCAACCGGAGCAGTAAGGTGAACCTCAACTTATGGCACTTTGTGAAAGTGTTGAGAACTAGGGCACAGTTGTTTGGCACGCCACCACTGTCCATCCAGCACTCTGGACAGCACTGCCTACATCTGGCTCTAATTAATCCACGGTTGTGTTCAGCTGAATGACCTCTGCCGGGAACACTCAAAATGAGGTTCTGAGTTATTGCAACATAGGAGCGTTTCACTGCTTTCAAGGCTTCTTAGGAATGATTCCGAAATCTTGCTGCTGGCAGGTCTCCCGCTAGTCCGGGTGAACATTTCCTTGTAAATCCCCCGTGGTTTCTTGTACACCAATTAAATTTGGCCAGGTTATGCAGCTTGCATTGCTGCACAATTGTGCCTGCCTAGCCCTGCCGCGGTTGCAAACATTCAGGCGTGGCAGCCAGATAGGCTGGACCCCGTAGGACACTGCCAGCGGACTGGGTATATCTGCTTCCCGTTCTTCTCACCTGAGTGCTACTGATTCCAGCTTTGACGGCTACACTCTACTCAACAGGAGCAGTAAGTTGAACCTCAACTTATGGCCCTTTGTGAAAGTGTTGAGAACTTGAACTCAGTTGTTTGGCACTCCACCACTGTCCATCCAGCACTCTGGACGGCAATGCCTACATCTGGCTCTAATTAGTCCACGGTTGTGTTCAGCCGAATGACCTATGCCGGGAACACTCAGAATGAAGTTCTGAGTTATTGCAACATAGTAGCGTTTCACTGCTTTCAAGGCTTATTAGAAAGGATTCTGGAATCTTGCTGCCTGCAGGCCTCCTGCTGTTCCGGGTGAACATCTCCTTGTAAATCCCGCGTGGTCTCTTGTACACCCGTGAATTTTGGCCAGGTGATGCAGTTTGAATTGCTGCACAATCATGCCTGCCTAGCTCTGCCGCGGTTGCAAACATTCAGGCGTGGCAGCCAGATAGGCTTGTCCCAGTAGGACACTGCCAGCGAACTGGGTATATCTGCTTCCCGTTCTTCTCACCTGAGTGCTACTGATTCCAGCTTTGACGGCTACAATCTACTCAACCGGAGCAGTAAGTTGAACCTCAACTTATGGCACTTTGTGAAAGTGTTGAGAACGAGAGCTCAGTTGTTTGTCACGCCACCACTGTCCATCCAGCACTATGAAAGGCACTGCATATATCTGCCTCTAATTAGTCCACGGTTGTGTTCAGATGAATGACCTCTGCCGGGAACACTCAGATTGAGGGTCTGAGTTATTGCAACATTGGAGCGTTTCACTGCTTTCAAGGCTTCACATTAAGATTTCCGGAATCTTGTTGTAGGAAGGCCTCCGGCTGTTCCGGGTGAACATCTCCTTGTAAATCCCCCGTGGTTTCTTGTACACTCGTGATATTTGGCCAGTTATGCAACGTGCATTGCTGCAAAATTGCGCCTGCCTACCTCTGCCGTGGTTGCAAACATTCAGGCGTGGCAGCCAGATATGCTGGTCCCAGTAGGACACTGCCAGCGGACTACGTATATCTGCTTCCCGTTCTTCTCACATGAGTGCTACTGATTCCAGCTTTGACGGCTACACTCTACTCAACTGGAGCAGTAAGTTGAACCTCAACTTATGGCCCTTTGTGAAAGTGTTGAGAACTAGAGCTCAGTTGTTTGGCACGCCACAACTGTCCATCCAGCACTATGGACGGCACTGCATACATCTGCCTCTAATTAGTCCAAGGTTGTGTTCAGCCGAATGACCTCTGCCGGGAACACTCAGAATGAGGTTCTGAGTTATTGCAACATAGGAGCGTTTCACTGCTTTCAAGGCTTCTTAGGAAGGATTCTGGAATCTTGCTGCCGGCATACCTCCGGTTCTTCCGGGTGAGCATCTCCTTGAAAATCGCCCGTGGTTTCTTTTACACACGTGAAATTTGGGCAGGTTATGCAGTTTGCATTGTTGCACAATTGCGCCTGCCTAGCTCTGCCGCGGTTGCAAACATTCAGGTATGGCATCCAGATAGGCTGGTCCCCGTAGGACACTGCAAGCATACTGGGTATATCTGCTTCCCTTTCTTCTCATCTGAGTGCTACTGATTCCAGCTTTGGCGGCTACACTGTACTCAACCGGAGCAGTAAGTTGAACTTCCACTAATGGCATTTTGTGAAAATGTTGATAACTAGAGCTCAGTTGTTTGGCACGCCACCACTGTCCCTCCAGCACTGTGGACGGCACTGCCTACATCTGGCTCCAATTAGTCCAAGGTTGTGTTCAGCCGAATGACCTCTGCCGGGAACACTCAGAATGAGGTTCAGAGTTATTGCAACATAGGAGCGTTTCACTGCTTTCAAGGCTTCTCAGGCAGAATTCCAGAATGTTGGTGCCGGCAGGCCTCGGGGTGTTCCGGGTGAATATCTCCACGTAAATCCCCCGTGGTTTCTTGTACACCAGTGAAATTTGGCCAGGTTATGCAGTTTGCATTGCTGCACAATTGAGTCTCCCTAGCTCTGCCGCGGTTGCAATCATTCAGGCGTGGCAGCCAGATAGGCTGATCCCCGTAGGACACTGCGAGCGGGTTGGGTATATCTGCTTCCCGTTCTTCTCACCTGAGTGCTACTGATTCCAGCTTTGACGGTACACTCTACTCAGCCGGAGCAGTATGTTGAACCTCAACTTATGGCACTTTTTGAAAGTGTTGAGAATTACTGCTCAGTTGTTTGGCACGCCAGCACAGTCCATCCAGCACTATTGACGGCACTGCCTACATTTGGCTCTAATTAGTGCACGGTTGTGTTCAGCCAAATGACCTCTGCCCAGAAAACTCAGAATGAGGTTCTGAGTTACTGCAACATAGGAGCGTTTCACTGCTTTCAAGGCTTCTTAGGAAGAATTACGGAATCTTGCTGCCGGCAGGCCTCCAGGTTTTCCGGGTGAACATCTCCTTGTAAATCCCCGTGGTTTCATGTACACCCGTGAAATTTGGCCAGGTTATGCAGTTTGCATTGCTTCACAATTGCTGCCGTCAGTCCTCCGGCTGTTTCCGGTGAAAATCTCCTTGTAAATCCCCCGTGGTTTCTTGTACACCCGTGAAATTTGGCCACGTTATGCAGTTTGCATTGCTGCACAATTGTGCCTGTCTAGCTCTGCCACGGTTGCAAACATTCAGGCATGGCAGCCAGATAGGCTGGTCCCCGTAGGACACTGCCAGCGGACTGGGTATATCTGCTTCCCGTTCTCACCTGAGTGCTACTGATTCCAGCTTTGACGGCTACACTCTACTCAACGGGAGCAGTAAGTTGGACCTCAACTGATGGCAATTTGTGAAAGTGTTGAGAACTTGAGCTCTGTTGTTTGGCCCGCCACCACTGTCCATCCAGCACTATGGATGGCACTGCCTACATCTGGCTCTAATTAGTCCACGGTTGTGTTCAGCCGAATGACCTCTGCGGGAACACTCAGAATGAGGTTCTGAGTTACTGCAACATAGGAGCATTTCACTGCTTTCAAGGCTTCTTCGAAAGAATTCCGGAATCTTGCTGGCGGCAGGCCTCGGGCTGTTTCGGGTGAACATCTCCTCATAAATCCCCCGTTGTTTCTTGTACAACCCTAAAATTTGGCCAGGTTATGCAGTTTGCATTGTTGCACAATTGGGCCTGCCTAGCTCTGTGGCGGTTGCAAACATTCAGGCGTGGAAGCCAGATAGGCTGGTCCCGGTAGGATACTGCCAGCGTACTGGGTATATCTGTTTCACGTTCTTCTCACCTGAGTGCTACCGATTCCAGCATTGACGGCTACACTCTACTCAACCGGAGCACTGAGTTGAATGTCAACTTATGGCACTTTGTGAAAGTTTTGAGAACTAGAGCTCAGTTGTTTGGCACGCCACCACTGTCCATCGAGCATTATGGACAGCACTGCCTACATCTGGCTCTAATTACTCCAAGGTTGTGTTCAGCCGAATGACCTCTGCCGGGAAAACTCAGAATGAAGTTCTGAGATATTGAAACATAGGAGCATTTCACTGCTTTCAAGGCTTCTTAGGAAGAATTCAGGAATCTTGCTGCAGCCAGGCCTCCGGCTGTTCCGGGTGAACATCTCCTGGTAAATCCCCCTTGGTTTCTTGTACACCCGTGAAATTTGGCCAGGTTATGCAGTTTGCATTAATGCACAATTGCGCCTACATAGGTCTCTCACGGTTGCAAACATTCAGGCCTGGCAGCCAGATAGGCTGGTCCCCGTAGGACACTGCCTGCGGACTGGGTATATCAGCTTCCCGTTCTTCTGACCTGAGTACTACTGATTCCAGCTTTGACGGCTACACTCTACTTAATCGGAGCAGTAAGTTGAACCTCACTTTATTGCACTTTGTGAAAGTGTTGAGAACTAGAGCTCAGTTGTTTGGCACACCACCACTGTCCATCCAGCACTATGGACGTCACTGCCTACCTCTGGCTCTAATTAGTCCAAGGTTGTGTTCAGCCTAATGTCCTCTGCCGGGAACACTCAGAATGAGGTTCTGAGTTATTGCAACATAGGGGCGTTTCACTGCTTTCAAGGTTTCTTCAGAAGAAATCCGAAATCTTGCTGGCGGCAGGCCTTTGGCTGTTCCGGGTGAACATCTCCTTGTAAATCCTCCGTGGTTTATTGAACACCCGTGAAATTTGGCCAGGTTATGCAGTTTGCATTGCTTCACAATTGCGCCTGCCTAGCTCAACTGCAGTTGCAAACATTCAGGCCTGGCAGCCATTTGGCTGGTCCACGTAGGACACTGCCAGCGGACTGGGTATATCTGCTTCCCGTCCTCAGCTGAGTGCTACTGATTCCAGCTTTGACGGCTACACTCTACTCAACCGGAGCAGTAAGTTGAACCTCAACTTATGGCCCTTTGTGAAAGTGTTGAGAACTAGAGCTCAGTTGTTTGGCCCGCCACCACTGTCCCTCCAGCACTATGGACGGCACTGCCTACATCTGGCTCTAATTAGTCCACGGTTGTGTTCAGCCGAATGAACTCTCCCGGGAACACTCACAATGAGATACTGAGTTATTGCAACGTAGGACCGTTTCACTGCTTTCAAGGATTCTTAGGAAGAATTCCGGAATATTGCTACTGTCAATCCTCCTACTGTTTCCGGTGAACATCTCCTTGTAAATTCCCCGTGGTTTCTTGTACACCCGTGAAATTTGGCCAGGTTATGCAGTTTTCATTGCTGCACAATTGCGCCTGCCTAGCTCTGCCTCGGATGCAAACATTCAGGCGTGGCAGCCAGATAGGCTGTTCCTCGTAGGACACTGCCAGCGGACTGGGTATATCTGCTTCCCGTTCTTCTCACCTGAGTGCTACTGATTCCAGTTTGACGGCTACACTCTACTCAACTGAAGCAGTAACCTGAACCTCAACTTATGGCACTTTGTGAAAGTGTTGAGAACTAGAGCTCAGTTCTTTGGCATGCCACCACTGTCCATCCAGCACTATGGACGGCACTGCCTACATCTTGCTCTAATTAGTCCACGGTTGTGTTCATCCGATGACCTCTGCCGGGAACACTCAGAATGAGGATCTGAGTTGTTGCAACCTAGGAGCGTTCCACTGCTTTCAAGGCTTCTTCGGAAGAATTCCGGAAACTTGCTGCCAGCTGGCCTCAAGCTGTTCCGGGTGAACATCTCCTTGTAAATCCCCCTTGGTTTCTTGTACACCTGTGAAATTTGGCCACGTTATGCAGTTTGCATTGCTGCACAATTGCGCCTGACTAGCTCTGCAGCGGTTCCAAATACTCAGGCGTGGCAGCCAGATAGGCTGGTCTCCGTAAGACACTGCCAGCTCATTGGGTATATCTGCTTCCCATTCTTCTCACCTGAGTGCTACCGATTCCAGCTTTGACTGCTACACTCTACTCAATCGGAGCAGTAAGGTGAACTTCAACTTATGGCACTTTGTGAAAGTGTTGAGAACTAGAATTCAGTTGTTTGGCACGCCACCACTGTCCATCAAGCACTATGGAAGGAACTGCCTACATCTGGCTCTAATTAGTCCACGGTTGTGTTCAGCCGAATGACCTCTGCCGGGAACAATGAGAACGAGGTTATGAGTTACTGCAACATAGGAGCGTTTCAGTGCTTTCAAGGATTCTTAGGAAGAATTTCGGAATGTTGTTGCCGGCAGGCCTCAAGCTGTTCCGGGTGAACATCTCATTGTAAATACTCCGTGGTTTCTGGTATACACGTGAAATTTGTCCAGGTTATGCAGTTTGCATTGCTGCACAATTGCGCCTGCCTAGCTCTGCGGCAGTTGCAAACATTGAGGCGTGGAAGTGAGATAGGCTGGTCCCCGTAGGACACTGCCAGCGGACTGGGTATATCTGCTTCCCGTTCTTCTCACCTGAGTGCTACTGATTCCAGCTTTGACGGCTACACTCTATTCAACCGGAGCAGTGAGTTGAACGTCAACTGATGGCACTTTGTGAAAGTTTTGAGAACTAGAGTTCAGTTGTTTGTCACGCCACCACTGTCCATCCAGCACTATGGACGGCACTGCCTACATCTGGCTCTAATTACTCCACGTTTGTGTTCAGCCAAATAACCTCTGCGGGAAAAACTCAGAATGAGGTTCTGAGTTATTGCAACATATGACCATTTCACTGCTTTCAAGGATTCTTAGGAAGAATTCCGGAATCTTGCTGCCCGCAGGACTCTGGTAGTTCCGGGGGAACATCTCCTTGTAAATCCCCCGTGGTTTCTTGTACACACGTGAAATTTTCCAGGTTATGCAGTTTGCATTGCTGCACAATTGCACCAGTCTAGCTCTGCTGCTGTTGCAAAAATTCAGGCGTGGCAGCCAGATAGGCTGGTCCACGTGGGATACTGCCAGCAGACTGGGTATATCTGCTTCCCGTTCTTCTCACCTGAGTGCTACTGATTCCAGCTTTGACGGTACACTCTTCTCAACCTGAGTAGTAAGTGGAACCTCAACTTATGGCACTTTGTGAACTTGTTGAGAACTAGAGCTCAGTTATTTGGCACGCCACCACTGTCCATACAGCATTATGGACGGCACTGCCTACATCTGGCTCTAATTAGTCCACGGTTGTGTTCAGCCGAATGAACTCTGCGGGAACACTCAGAATGAGGTTCTGAGTTACTGCAACATAGGAGCGTTTCACTGCTTTCAAGGCTTCTTAGGAAGAATTCCGGAAACCTGCTGCCGGCAGGCCTCCAGAGTTTCCGGGTGAATATCTCCTTGTAAATCCTCCGTGGTTTCTTGTACACCCGTAAAATTTTGCCAGGTTATGCAGTTTGCATTGCTGCACAATTACGCCTGCCTAGCTCTGCCGCGGTTGCAAACATTCAGGCGTGGCAGCCAGATAGGCTGGTCCCCGTAGGACACTGCAAGAAGACTGGGTATACCTGCTTCCCGTTCTTCTCAACTGAGTGCTACTGATTCCAGCTTTGACGGCTACACTCTACTCAACCGGAGCAGTACGTTGAACCCCAACTTATGGCACTTTGTGAAAGTGTTGAGAACAAGAGCTCAGTTGTTAGGCACGCCGCCACTGTCCATCCAGCTCTATGGACGGCACTGCCTACATCTGGCTCTAATTAGTCCACGGTTGTGTTCAGCCGAATCACCTCTGCCAGGAACACTCAGAATAAGTTTCCGAGTTATTGCAACATAGGAGCGTTTCACTGCTTTCAAGGCTTCTTAGGAAGAATTCCGGAATGTTGATGCCGGCAGGCCTCCGGATTTTCAGGGTGAACCTCTCCTTGCAAATCCCCCGTGGTTTCTTGTACACCCGTAAAATTTGGCCAGGTGATGCAGTTTGCATTGCTGCACAATTGTGCCTGCCTAGCTCTGCCGCGGTTGCAAACATTCAGGCGTGGCAGCCAGATAGGCTGGTCCCATAGGACACTGCCAGCTCATTGGGTATATCTGCTTCCCGTTCTCACCTGAGTGCTACTGATTCCAGCTTTGATGGCTAAACTCTACTCAACCGGAGCAGAAAGTTGAACCTCAACTTATGGCACTTTGTGAAAGTGTTGAGAACTAGAGCTCAGTTGTTAGGCACGCCACCACTGTCCATACAGCATTATGGACGGCACTGCCTACATCTGGCTCTAATTAGTCCACGGTTGTGTTCAGCCGAATGAACTCTGCCGGGAACACCAGAATGAGGTTCTGAGTTATTGCAACCTAGGTGCGTTCCACTGCTTTCAAGGCTTCTTCAGAAGAATTCCGTAATCTTGCTGCCGGCAGGCTTCCGGCTCTTTCGGGTGAACATCTCCTTGTAAATCCCCCGTGGTTTCTTGTACACCCGTGAAATTTGGCCAGGTTATGCAGTTTGCCTTGCTGCAATATTGCGCCTGCCTAGCTCTGCCGCGGTTGCAAACATTCAGGCGTGGCAGCCAGATAGGCTGGTCCCCGTAGGACACTGACAGTGGATTGGGTATATCTGCGTCATGTTTTTCTCACCTGAGTGGTACTGAATACATCAATGATGGCTACACTCTACTCAACCGGAGCAGTAAGTTGAACCTAAACTGATGGCACTTTTTGAAAGTGTTGAGAACTAGAGCTCAGTTGTTTGGCACGCCACCACTGTCCATCCAGCACTATGGATGGCACTGCCTACATCTGGCTCTAATTAGTCCATGGTTGTGTTCAGCCGAATGACCTCTGCCGGGAACACTCAGAATCAGTTTCTGAGTTATTGCAACATAGGAGGGTTTGACTACTTTCAAGGTTTCTTGGGAAGAATTCCAGAATCTTGCTGCCGGCAGGCCTACGGGTGTTCCGGGTGAAAATCTCCTTGTAAGTCCTCCGTGGTTTTTTGTACACCCATGAAATTTGGCCAGGTTATGCAGTTTGCATTGCTGCACAATATTGCGCCTGCATAGCTCTGCCGCGGTTTCAAACATTCAGGCCTGGCAGCCAGATAGGCTGGTCTCCGTAGGACACTGCCAGCTGACTGGGTATATCTGCTTCCCGTTCTTCTTACCTGAGTGCTACTGATTCTAGTTTTGACGGCTACACTCTACTCAACCGGAGCAGTGAGTTGAACCTCAACTGATGGCACTTTGTGAAAGTGTTGAGAATTAGAGCTCAGTTGTTTGGCACGCCACCACTGTCCATCCAGCACTATGGACGGCACTGCCTACATCTGTCTCTAATTAGTCCACCCTTGTGTTCAGCCGAATGACCTCTGCCGGAAACACTCAGAATGAGGTTCTGAGTTATTGCAACATAGGAGCGTTTCAGTACTTTCACGGCTTCTTAGGAAGAATTCCGGAATATTACTGATGGCAGGCCTCCGGCTGTTCCTGGTGAACATCTCCTTGTAAATCCCCCGTTTATTCTTGTACACCCGGGAAATTTGGCCAGGTTATGCAGCTTGCATTGCTGCACAATTGCGCCTGCCAAGCTCTGCCCTGGTTGCAAACATTCATGCATGGCAGCCAGATAGGTTGGTCCCCGTAGGACACTGCCAGCTGACTGGATATATCAGCTTCCCGTTTTTCTGACCTGAGTACTACTGATTCCAGCTTTGACGGCTACACTCTACTCAACCGGAGCAGTAAGTTGAACCTCAACTTATGGCACTTTGTGAAAGGTTTGAGAACTAGAGCTCAGTTGTTTGGCACGCCACCACTGTCCATCCAGGACTATGAACGGCCCTGCATTTATCTGGCTCTAATTAGTCAAAGGTTGTGTTCAGCTGAATGACCTCTGCCGGGAACCCTCAGAATGAGGTTCAGAGTTATTGCAACATAGGAGCGTTTCATTCCTTTCAAGGCTTCTTAGGAAGGATTCCGGAATCTTGCTGCAGGCAGGCTTCCAGCTTTTCCTGGTGAACATCTCCTTGTAAATCCGCTGTGGTTTCTTGTACACCCGTGAATTTTGGCCAGGTGATGCAGTTTGAATTGCTGCACAATTGTGCCTCCCTAGCTCTGCCACTGTTGCAAACACTCATTCGTGGCAGCCAGATAGGCTGTTCTCAGTAGGACACTGCCAGCGGACTGGGTATATCTGCTTCCCGTTCTTCTCACCTGAGTGCTACGGATTCCAGCTTTGACGGCTAGAATCTACTCAACCGGAGCAGTAAGTTGAACATCAACTTGTGGCACTTTGTGAAAGTGTTGAGAACTAGGGCTCAGTTGTTTGGCACGCCACCACTGCCCATCCAGCACTCTGGACAGCACTGCCTACATCTGGCTCTAATTAATCCACGATTGTGTTCAGCTGAATGACCTCTGCCGGGAACACTCAAAATGAGGTTCTGAGTTATTTCCACATAGGAGCATTTCACTGCTTTCAAGGCTTCTTAGGAATGATTCCGCAATGTTGCTGCCGGCAGGCCTCCGGCTGTTTTGGGTGAACATCTCCTTGTAAATCCCCCGAGGTTTCTTGTACAACCATGAAATTTGGCCAGGTTATGCAGATTGCATTGCTGCACAAATGCGCCTGAGCATCTCTGCTGCAGTTGCAAACATTCAGGCGTGGCAGCCAGATAAGCTGGTCCCCGTAGGATACTGCCAGCGGACTGGGTATATCTGCTTCCCGTTCTTCTCACCTGAGTGCTACTGATTCCAGCTTTGAGGGCTACACTCTACTCAACCGTAGCAGTAAGTTGATCCTCACTTTTGGCACTTTGTGAAAGTGTTGAGAACTAGAGTGCAGTTGTATGGCACGCCACCACTGTCCATCCAGCACTATGGACGGCACTGCCTACATTGGGCTCTAATTATTCCATGGTTGTGTTCAGCGGAATAATATCTGTCGGGAACACTCAGAATGAGGTTGTGAGTTATTGCAACATAGGAGCGTTTCTCTGTTTTCAAGGCTTCTTAGGAAGGACTCCGGAATCTTACAGCCGGCAGGCCTCCATCTGTTCCGGGTGAACATCTACTTGTAAATCCTCCATGGATTCTTGTACACCCGTGAAATTTGGCCAGGTTATGCAGGTTGAATTGCTGCACAATTGTGCATTCCTATCTCTGCCGCGGTTGCAAACATTCAGTCGCGGCAGCCAGATATGCTGGTCCCAGTAGGACACTGCCAGCGGACTACGTATATCTGCTTCCCGTTCTTCTCACCTGAGTGCTACTGATTCCAGTTTTGACGGCTACACTCTACTCAACTGGAGCAGTAAGTTGAACCTCAACTTATGGCCCTTTGTGAAAGTGTTGAGAATTAGAGCTCAGTTGTTTGGCACGCCACAACTGTCCATCCAGTACTATGGACGGCACTGCATACATCTGCCTCTAATTAGTCCAAGGTTGTGTTCAGCCGAATGACCTCTGCCGGGAACACTCAGAATGAGGTTCTGAGTTATTGCAACATAGGAGCGTTTCACTGCTTTCAAGGCTTCTTAGGAAGGATTCTGGAATCTTCCTGCCGGCATACCACCGGCTCTTCCGGGTGAACATCTCCTTGAAAATCGCCCGTGGTTTCTTTTACACACATGAAATTTGGGCAGGTTATGCAGTTTGCATTGTTGCACAATTGCGCCTGCCTAGCTCTGCCGCGGTTGCAAACATTCAGGTATGGCAGCCAGATAGGCTGGTCCCCGTAGGACACTGCAAGCGGACTGGGTATATCTGCTTCCCGATCTTCTCACCTGAGTGCTACTGATTCCAGCTTTGGCGGCTACACTGTACTCAACCGGAGCAGTAAGTTGAACTTCCACTAATGGCATTTTGTGAAAATGTTGATAACTAGAGCTCAGTTGTTTGGCACGCCACCACTGTCCCTCCAGCACTGTGGACGGCACTGCCTACATCTGGCTCTAATTAGTCCAAGGTTGTGTTCAGCCGAATGACCTCTGCCGGGAACACTCAGAATGAGGTTCAGAGTTATTGCAACATAGGAGCGTTTCACTGCTTTCAAGGCTTCTCAGGCAGAATTCCAGAATGTTGGTGCCGGCAGGCCTCGGGCTTTTCCGGGTGAATATCTCCTTGTAAATCCCCCGTGGTTTCTTGTACACCAGTGAAATTTGGCCAGGTTATGCAGTTTGAATTGCTGCACAATTGAGTCTCCCTAGCTCTGCCGCGGTTGCAATCATTCAGTCGTGGCAGCCAGATAGGCTGATCCCCGTAGGACACTGCGAGCAGGTTGGGTATATCTGCTTCCCGTTCTTCTCACCTGAGTGCTACTGATTCCAGCTTTGACGGCTACACTCTACTCAGCCGGAGCAGTAAGTTGAACCTCGACTTATGGCACTTTTTGAAAGTGTTGAGAATTACAGCTCAGTTGTTTGGCACGCCAGCACAGTCCATCCAGCACTATTGACGGCACTGCCTACATTTGGCTCTAATTAGTGCACTGTTGTGTTCAGACAAATGACCTCTGCCCAGAAAACTCAGAATGAGGTTCTGAGTTACTGCAACATAGGAGCGTTTCACTGCTTTCAAGGCTTCTTAGGAAGAATTACGGAATCTTGCTGCCGGTAGGCCTCCGGGTTTTCCGGGAGAACATCTCCTTGTAAATCCCCGTGGTTTCGTGTACACCCGTGAAATTTGGCCAGGTTATGCAGTTTGCATTGCTTCCCAATTGCTGCTGTCAGTCCTCCGGCTGTTTCCGGTGAAAATCTCCTTGTAAATCCCCCGTGGTTTCTTGTACACCCGTGAAATTTGGCCACGTTATGCAGTTTGCATTGCTGCACAATTGTGCCTGCCTAGCTCTGCCGCGGTTGCAAACATTCACGTATGGCAGCCAGATAGGCTGGTCCCAGTAGGACACTGACAGCAGACTGGGTATATCTGCTTCCCGTTCTCACCTGAGTGCTACTGATTCCAGATTTGACGGCTACACTCTACTCAACGGGAGCAGTAAGTTGGACCTCAACTGATGGCAATTTGTGAAAGTGTTGAGAACTTGAGCTCTGTTGTTTGGCCCGCCAGCACTGTCTATCCAGCACTATGGACGGCACTGCCTACATCTGGCTCTAATTAGTCCACGTTTGTGTTCAGCCGAATGACCTCTGCGGGAACACTCAGAATGAGGTTCTGAGTTACTGCAACATAGGAGCATTTCACTGCTTTCAAGGCTTCTTCGAAAGAATTCCGGAATCTTGCTGGCGGCAGGCCTCGGGCTGTTTCGGGTGAACATCTCCTCATAAATCCCCCGTGGTTTCTTGTACAACCCTAAAATTTGGCCAGGTTATGCAGTTTGCATTGCTGCACAATTGGGCCTGCCTAGCTATGTGGCGGTTGCAAACATTCAGGCGTGGAAGCCAGATACGCTGGTCCCCGTAGGATACTGCCAGCGTACTGGGTATATCTGCTTCCCGTTCTTCTCACCTGAGTGCTACCGATTCCAGCATTGACGGCTACACTCTACTCAACCGGAGCAGTGATTTGAATGTCAACTTATGGCACTTTGTGAAAGTTTTGAGAACTAGAGCTCAGTTGTTTGGCACGCCACCACTGTCCATCGAGCATTATGGACAGCACTGCTTACATCTGGCTCTAATTACTCCAAGGTTGTGTTCAGCCGAATGACCTCTGCCGGGAAAACTCAGAATGAAGTTCTGAGATATTGAAACATAGGAGCATTTCACTGCTTTCAAGGCTTCTTAGGAAGAATTCAGTAATCTTGGTGCAGCCAGGCCTCCGGCTGTTCCGGGTGAACATCTCCTGGTAAATCCCCCTTGGTTTCTTGTACACCCGTGAAATTTGGCCAGGTTATGCAGTTTGAATCAATGCACAATTGCACCTACCTAGGTCTCTCACGTTTGCAAACATTCAGGCGTGGCATCCAGATAGGCTGGTCCCCGTAGGACACTGCCAGCGGACTGGGTATATCAGCTTCCCATTGTTCTGACCTGAGTACTACTGATTCCAGCTTTGACGGCTACACTCTACTTAACCGGAGCAGTAAGTTGAACCTCAATTTATGGCACTTTGTGAAAATGTTGAGAACTAGAGCTCAGTTGTTTGGCACACCACCACTGTCCATCAAGCACGATGGACGGCACTGCCTACATCTGGCTCTAATTAGTCCACGGTTGTGTTCAGCCGAATGACCTTTGCCGGGGACGCCAGAATGAGGTTCTGAGTTTTTGCAACCTAAGAGCGTTCCACTGCTTTCAAGGCTTCTTCCGAAGAATTCCGGAATCTTGCTGCCGGCAGGCCTCCGGCTGTTCCGGGTGAACATCTCCTTGTAAATCCCCCGTGGTTTCTTGTACACCTGTGAAATTTGGCCAGGTTATGCAGTTTGCATTGCTGCACAATGGCGCCTGCCTAGCTCTGCCGTGGTTGCAAACATTCCGGCGTGGCAGCAAGATAGGCTGGTCCCCGTAGGACACTGCCAGCTAACTGGGTATATCTGCTTCCCATTCTTCACACCAGAGTGCTACTGATTCCAGATTTGACTGCTACACTCTACTCAACCGGAGCAGTAAGTTGAACCTCAACTTATGGCACTTTGTGAAAGTGTTGAGAACTAGAGCTCAGTTGTTTGACACGCCACCACTGTCCATCGAGCACTATGGAAGGAACTGCCTACATATGGCTCTAATTAGTCCACGGTTGTGTTCAGCCGAATGACCTCTGCTGGGAACAATCAGAACGAAGTTATGAGTTACTGCAACATAGGAGCGTTTCAGTGCTTTCAAGGCTTCTTAGGAAGAATTCCGGAATGTTGTTGCCGGCAGGCCTCAAGCTGTTCCTGGTGAACATCTCCTTTTAAATCCTCCGTGGTTACTTGTACACACGTGAAATTTGGCCAGGTTATGCAGTTTGCATTGCTGCACTATTGTGTTAGCCTAGCTCTGCCGCACTTGCAAACATTCAGGCAAGGCAGCCAGAAAGGCTGGTCCCCGTGGGACACTGCCAGTGGACTGTGTATATCTGCTATCCGTTATCCTCACCTGAGTGCTGCTGATTCCAGCTTTGAGGGCTACACTCTACTCAACCGGTGCAGTTAGTTGAACCTCAACTGATGGCACTTTGTGAAAATGTTGAGAACTAGAGCTCAGTTGTTTGGTACGCCACCACTATCCATCCATCACTGTGGACGGCACTGCCTACATCTGGCTCAAATTAGTCCATGGTTGTGTTCAGCCGAATGACCTCTGCTGGGAACACTGAGAATGAGGGTCTGAGTTATTGCAACATAGGAGCGTTTCACTGCTTTCAAGGCTTCTTAGGAAGAATTCCAGAATGTTGCTGCCGGCAGGCCTCCGGCTGTTCCGGGTGAACATCTCCTTGTAAATCCCCCGTGGTTTCTTGTACACCCGTGAAATTTGGCCAGGTTATGCAGTTTGCCTTGCTGAACAATTGCGCCAGCCTAGCTGTGCCGCGGTTGCAAACATTCAGGCGTGGCAGCCAGATAGGCTGGTCCCCGTAGGACACTGCCAGCGGACTGGGTATATCTGCTTCCCGTTCTTCTCACCTGAGTGTTACTGATTCCAGGTTTGACGGCTACACTCTACTCAACGGAAGCAGTAAGCTGAACCTCAACTTATGGCACTTTGTGAAAGTGTTGAGAACTAGAGCTCAGTTCTTTGGCATGCCACCACTGTCCATCTAGCACTATGTACGGCACTGCCTACATCTGGCTCTAATTAATCCACGGTTGTGTTCAGCCGATGACCTCTGCCGGGAACACTCAGAATGAGATTCTGAGTTATTGCAACATAGGAGCGTTTCAATGATTTGAAGGCTACTTAGGAGGATTCCGTAACCTTGCTGCCGGATCGCCGCCGGCTGTTCCGGGTGAACATCTCCTTGTAAATCACCTGTGGTTTTTATACACCCGTAAAATTTGTCCTGGTTATGCAGGTTGCATTGCTACACAATTGGGCCTGCCTAGCTCTGCCGTGGTTGCAAACATTCAGTTGTGGCAGCCAGATAGGCTGCTCCCCGTAGGACACTGCCAACGGACTGGGTAGACCTGCTTCCCGTTCTTTACACCTGAGTGGTACTGATTCCAGCTTTGACGGCTACACTCTACTCACCCGGAGCAGTAAGTTGAACCCCAACTTATGGCACTTTGTGAAAGTTTTGACAACAAGAGCGCAGTTGTTAGGCATACCACCACTGTCCATCGAGTACTATGGATGGCATTGCCTACATCTGGCTCTAATTAGTCCACCGTTGTGTTCAGCCAAATGACCTCTGCCGGGAACACTCAGAATGATGTTCTGAGTTATTGCAACATAGGACAGTTTCACTGTTTTCAAGGATTCTTAGGAAGAATTCCGGAATCTTGCTGCCCGCAGGACTCCGGCAGTTCCGGGTGAACATCTCCTTGTAAATCCCCTGTGGTTTCTTGTACACCCGTGAAATTTGGCCAGGTTATGCAGTTTGCATTGCTGCACAATTGCGCCAGTCTAGCTCTGCTGCGGTTGCAAACATTCAGGCGTGGCAGCCAGATAGGCTGGTCCACGTAGGACACTGCCAGCGGACTGGGTATATCTGCTTCCCGTTCTTCTGAACTGAGTGCTACTGATTCCAGCTTTGAGGTCTAAACTCTACTCAACCGGAGCAGAAAGTTGAACCTCAACTTCTGGCACTTTGTGAAAGTGTTGAGAACTAGAGCTCAGTTGTTTGGCACGCCACTACTGTCCATCAAGCACTATGGACGGCAATGCATATATCTGGCTCTAATGACTCCACGGTTGTGTTCAGCCGAATGACCTCTGCCGGGAACACTCAGAATGAGGTTCTGAGTTACTGCAACATAGGAGCGTTTCAGTACTTTCAGGGCTTCTTAGGAAGAATTCCGGAATCTTACTGATGGCAGGCCTCCGACTGTTCCGAGTAAACATCACTTTGTAAATTCCCCGCGGATTCTTGTACACCCGTGAAATTTGGCCAGGTTATGCAGTTTGCATTGCTGCACAATTGCGCCTGCCTACCTCTGCCGCGGTTGCAAACATTCAGGCGTGGCAGCCAGATAGGCTGGTCCCCGTAAGACACTGCCAGGGGACTGGGTATATCTGCTTCCCGTTCTTCTCTCCTGAGTGCTACTGATTCCAGCTTTGACGGTTACACTCTACTCAACAGGAGGAGTAAGTTGAACCGCACCTTATGGCACTTTGTGAAAGTGTTGAGAACTAGAGCTCAGATGTTTTTTCACACCACCACTGTCCATCCAGCACTATGGACGGCACTGCTTACATCAGGCTCAAATTAGTCCATGGTTGTGTTCAGCCGAATGACCTCTGCCGGAAACACTCAGAATGAGTTTCTTAGTTATTGCAACATAGGTGCGTTTCACTGCTTTCAAGGCTTCTCAGGCAGAATTCCAGAATGTTGGTGCAGGCAGGCCTCCGGCAGTTCCGGGTAAACATCTCCTTTTAAATCCCCCGTGGTTTCTTGTAAACCCGTGCAATTTGGCCAGGTTATGCAGTATGCATTGCTGCACAATTGCGCCTGCCTAGCTCTGCCGCGGATCAAAACATTCAGGCGTGGCAGCCAGAAGGCTAGTCCTCGTAGGACACTGCCAGCGAACTGGGTATATCTGCTTCCCGTTCTTCTCACCTGAGTGCTACTGATTCCAGCTTTGACGGTTACACTCTACTCAACCGGGGGAGTAAGGTGAACCGCACCTTATGGCACTTTGTGAAAGTGTTGAGAACTAGAGCTCAGATGTTTTTTCACACCACCACTGTCCATCCAGCACTATGGACGGCACTTCATATATCTGGCTCTAATGAGTCCACGGTAGTGTTCAGCCAAATGACCTCTGCCGGGAACACTCAGAATGAGGTTCTGAGTTACAGCAACATAGGAGCGTTTCAGTCCTTTCACGGATTCTTAGGAAGTATTCCAGAATCTTACTGATGACAGGCCTCCGGCTGTTCCGAGTGAACATCTCCTTGTAAATCCCCCGCGGATTCTTGTACACCCGTGAAATTTGGCCAGGTGATGCAGTTTGCATTGCTGCACAATTGTGCCTGCCTAGGTCTGCCGCGGATGCAAACATTCAGGCGTGGAAGCCTGATAGGCTGGTCCCCGTAGGACACTGCCAGCGGAATGGGTATATCTTCTTCCCGTTCTTCTCAGCTGAGTGCTACTGATTCCAGCGTTGAAGGCTTCACTCTACTCAACCGGAGCAGTAAGTTGAACCACAACTTATGGTACTTTGTGAAAGTGTTGAGAACTAGTGCTCTGTTGTTTTGCACGTCACCACTGTCCATCCAGCACTATGGACTGCACTGCCTACATCTGGCTCTAATTAGTCCACGGTTGTGTTCATCCGAATGACCTCTGCCAGGAAGACTCAGAATGAGGTTCTGAGTTATTACATCATAGGAGCGTTTCACTGCTTTCAAGGCTTCTCAGGCAGAATTCCAGAATATTGGTGCCTGCAGGCCTACGGCAGTTCTGGGTAACCATCTCCTTGTAAATCCCCCGTGGTTTCCTGTACACCCGTGAAATTTGGCCAGGTTATGCAGTTTGCATTGCTGCACAATTGCGCCTGCCTAGCTCTGCCGCGGTTGCAAACATTCAGGTTTGGCAGCCAGATAGGCTGGTCCCCGTAGGACACTGCCAGCGGACTGGGTATATCTGCTTCCCGTTCTTCTCTCCTGAGTGCTACTAATTCCAGCTTTGAAGGCTACACTCTACTCAACCGGAGCAGTAAGTTGAACCTGAACTTATGGCACTTTGTGAAAGTGTTGAGAACTAGAGCTCAGTTGTTTGGCACACCACCACACTCCATCCAGCACTATGGACGGCATTGCCTACATCTTGCTCTAGTTAGTCCACGGTTGTGTTCAGCCGAATGACCTCTGCCGGGAACACTCAGAATGAGGTTCTGAGTTATAGCAACATAGGAGCGTTTCACGGCTTCAAGGCTTCTCAGGCAGAATTCCAGAATGTTGGTGCCGTCAGGCCACCGGCTGTTCCGGGTGAACATATCCTTGTAAATCCCCCGTCGTTTATTGTACACCCATGAAATTTGGCCAGGTCATGCAGTATGCATTGCTGCACAATTGCGCCTGCCTAGCTCTGCCGCGTTTGCAATCATTCAGGCGTGGCAGCCAAATAGGCTGGTCCCCGTTGGACACTGCCGGCGGACTGGGTATATCTGCTTACCGTTCTTCTCACCTGAGTGCTACTGATTCCAGCTTTGACGGCTACACTCTACTGAACCGGAGCAGTTAGTTGAACCTCAAATTATGGCCCTTTGTGAAAGTTTTGAGAACTAGAGCTCAGTTGTTTGGCAGGCCACCACATTCCATCCAGCACTATGAAAGGCATTGCCTATATCTGGCTCTAATTAGTCCACGGTTGTGTTGAGTCGAATGACCTCTGCAGGGAACACTCAGAATGAGGTTCTGAGTTATTGCAACATAGGAGCGTTTCACTGCTTTCAAGGCTTCTCAGGAAGGATTCCGGAATCTTGCTGCTGGCAGGCCTCCGGCTGTTCCGGGTGAACATCTCCTTGTAAATCCCCCGTGGATTCTTGTACACCCGTGAAATTTGGCCAGATGATGCAGTTTGCATTGCTGCACAATTGTGCCTGCCTACCTCTGCCCCGGTTGCAAACATTCAGGCGTGGCAGCCAGATAGTCTGGTCCCCGTAGGACATTGCCAGCGGACTGGGTATATCTGCTTCCCGTTCTTCTCACCTGAGTGCTACTGATTCCAGCTTTGACGGTTACACTGTACTCAACCGGAGCAGTAAGGTGAACCTCAACTTAGTGCCATTTGTGAAAGTGTTGAGAACTAGATCTCAGTTGTTTGGCACGCCACCACTGTCCATCCAGCACTATGGACGGCACTGCATATATCAGGCTCTAATGAGTCCACGGTTGTGTTCAGTCGAAAGACCTCTGCCGGGAACACTCAGAATGAGGTTCTGAGTTATTACATCATAGGAGCGTTTCACTGCTTTCAAGGCTTCTCAGGCACAATTCCAGAATATTGGTGCCGGCAGGCCTACGGCAGTTCTGGGTAACCATCTCCTTGTAAATCCCAGGTGGTTTCCTGTACACCCGTGAAATTTGGCCAGGTTATGCAGTTTGCATTGCTGCACATTTGCGCCTGCCTAGCTCTGCCGCGGTTGCAAACATTCAGGTTTGGCAGCCAGATAGGCTGGTCCCCGTAGGACACTGCCAGCGGACTGGGTATATCTGCTTCCCGTTCTTCTCTCCTGAGTGCTACTGATTCCAGCTTTGAAGGCTACACTCTACTCAACCGGAGCAGTAAGTTGAACCTGAACTCATGGCACTTTGTGAAAGTGTTGAGAACTAGAGCTCAGTTGTTTGGCACACCACCACTCTCCATCCAGCACTATGGACGGCATTGCCTACACCTTGCTCTAATTAGTCCACAGTTGTGTTCAGCCGAATGACCTCTGCCGGGAACACTCAGAATGAGGTTCTGAGTTATTGCAACATAGGAGCGTTTCACTGCTTCAAGGCTTCTCAGGCAGAATTCCAGAATGTTGGTGCCGTCAGGCCACCGGCTGTTCCGGGTGAACATATCCTTGTAAATCCCCCGTCGTTTATTGTACACCCATGAAATTTGGCCAGGTCATGCAGTATGCATTGCTGCACAATTGCGCCTGCCTAGCTCTGCCGCGTTTGCAATCATTCAGGCGTGGCAGCCAAATAGGCTGGTCCCCGTTGGACACTGCCGGCGGACTGGGTATATCTGCTTACCGTTCTTCTCACCTGAGTGCTACTGATTCCAGCTTTGACGGCTACACTCTACTGAACCGGAGCAGTTAGTTGAACCTCAAATTATGGCCCTTTGTGAAAGTTTTGAGAACTAGAGCTCAGTTGTTTTGCAGGCCACCACATTCCATCCAGCAATATGAAAGGCATTGCCTATATCTGGCTCTAATTAGTCCACGGTTGTGTTGAGTCGAATGACCTCTGCCGGGAACCCTCAGAATTAGGTTCTGAGTTATTGCAACATAGGAGCGTTTTACTGCTTTCAAGGCTTTTTAGGAAGGATTCTGATAACTTGCTGCCGGCAGGCAACCGGCTGTTCCGGGTGAACATCTCCTTGTAAAACCACCGTGGTTTCTTGTACACCCGTGAAATTTGGCCAGGTTATGCAGTTTGAATTGCTGCACAATTGAGCATGCCTAGCTCTGCCGCGGTTGTAAATATTCAGGCGTGGCAGCCAGATAGGCTGGTCCCCGTAGGACACTGCCAGCGGACTGTGTATATCTGCTTCCCTTTCTCTTCCCCTGAGTGCTACTGATTCCACCTTTGACGATTACACTCTACTCAACCTGAGCAGTAAGTTGAACCTCAACTTATGGCACTTTGTGAAAGTGTTGAGAACTAGAGCGCAGTTGTTTGGCATGCCATCACTGTCCATCCAGCATTATGGACGGCACTGCCTACATCTGGCTCTAATTAGTCCACGGTTGTGTTTAGCCGAATGACCTCTGCCGGGAACACTCAGAATGAGGTTCTGAGTTACTGGAACATAGGAACTTTTCAGTCCTTTCACGGCTTCTTAGGAAGAATTTCGGAATCTTACTAATGGCAGGCCTCCGGATGTTCCGGGTGAACATCTCCTTATAAATTCCCCGTGGTTTCTCGTACACTCGTGAAATTTGGCCAGGTGATGCAGTTTGCATTGCTGCACAATTTCGCCTGGCAAACTCTGCCCTGGTTGCAAACATTCAGGCGTGGCAGCGAGATATTCTGGTCCCATTAGGACACTGCCAGCGGACTGGGTATATCTGCTTCCCATTCTTCTCACCTGTGTGGTACTGATTCCAGCTATGACGGCTACACTCTAGTCACCCGGAGCAGTAAGTTGAACCTCAACTTATGGCACTTTGTGAAAGTGTTGAGAACTAGAGCGCAGTTGTTTGGCAAGCCACCACTGTCCATCAAGCTCTATGGACAGCACTGCCTATATCTGGCTCTAATGCTTCCATGGTTGTGTTCAGCCGAATGACCTCTGCCGGGAACACTCAGAATGAGGTTCTGAGTGATTGCAACATAGGAGCGTTTCACTGCTTTCAAGGATTCTTAGGAAGGATTCAGGAAACTTGCTGCCGGTAGGCAACCGGCTGTTCGGGGCGAACATCTCCTTGTAAATCCACCGTGGTTTCTTGTACACCCGTGAAATATGGCCAGGTTATGCAGTTTGCATTGCTGCACAATTGTGCCTGCCAAGCTCTCCCGCGTTTGCAAACATTCAGGCGTGGGAGCCAGATAGGCTAGTCCCCTTAGGACACTGCCAACGGACTGGATATATCTGCTTCCCGTTATTCTCACCTGAGTGCTACTGATTCCAGCTTTGACGGCTACACTCTACTGAACCGGAGCAGTTAGTTGAACCTCAAATTATGGCCCTTTGTGAAAGTTTTGAGAACTAGAGCTCAGTTGTTTGGCACGCCACCACTGTCCATCCAGCACTATGGACGGCACTGCATAAATCTGGCTCTAATTAGTCCACGTTTGTGTTGAGCCGAATGACCTCTGCCGGGAACACTCAGAATGAGGTTCTGAGTTATTGCAACGTAGGGGCGTTTCACTGCTTTCAAGGCTTCTCAGGCATAATTCCAGAATGTTGGTTCCGGCCGGCCTCCGGGTATTCCGGGTAAACATCTCCTTGTAAATCCCCCGTGGTTACTTGTACACCCGTGAAATTTGGCCAGGTTATGCAGTTTGAATTGCTGCACAATTGAGCAGGCCTAGCTCTGCCGCGGTGCAAACATTCAGGCGTGGCAGCCAGATAGGCAGGTCCCCGTTGGACACTGCCAGAAGACTGGGTATATCTGCTTCACGTTCTTCTCTCCTGAGTGCTACTGATTCCAGCTTTGACGGTTACACTGTACTCAACCGGAGCAGTAAGGTGAACCTCAACTTATCGCACTTTGTGAAAGTGTTGAGAACTAGAGCTCAGTTGTTTGGCACGCCACCACTATCCATCCAGCACTATGGACGGCACTGCCTACATCTGGCTCTAATGAGTCCACAGTTGTGTTCAACCAAATGACCTCTGCCGGGAACACTCAGAATGAGGTTCTTAGTTATTGCAACATAGGAGCGTTTCACTGCTTTCAAGGCTTCTTAGAAAGGATTCCGGAATCTTGCGGCTGGCAGGCCTCCGGCGGTTCCGGGTGAACATCTCCTTGTAAATCCCCCGTGGTTTCTTGTACACCGGTGATATTTGGCCAGGGTATGCAGTTTGCATTGATGCACAATTGCGCCTCCCTAGCTCTGCCGCAGTTGCAAATATTCAGGCGTGGCAGCCCTATATGCTGGTCCCCGTAGGACACTGAAGGGGGACTGATTATATCTGCTTCCCGTTCTTCTCACCTGAGTGCTACTGATTCCAGCTTTTACTGCTACACTCTACTCAACCGGAGCTGTAAGTAGAACTTCTACTTATGGCACTTTGTGAAAGTGTTTAGAACTTGAGCTCAGTAGTTTGGCACGCCACCACTATCCATCCAGCACTATGGACGGCACTGCCTACATCTGTCTCTAATTAGTCCACGGTTGTGTTCAGCCAAATGACCTCTGCCGGGAACACTCAGAATGAGGTTCTCAGTTATTTCAACCTAGGAGCGTTTCACTAATTTTAAGGTTTCTCAGGCAGAATTCCAGAATTTTGGTGCCGACAGGCCTCCGGCTGTTCCTGGTAAAAATCTCCTTTTAAATCCCCCGTTGTTTATTGTACACCCGGGTAATTTGGCCAGGTGATGCAATTTGAATTGCTGCACAATTGCGCCTGCCGAGCTCTGCTGCCGTTGCAAACATTAAGGCGAGGCAGCCAGATAGGCTGGTCCCCGTAGGACACTGCCAACGGCTTGATATATCTGCTTCCCGTTCTTCTCACCTGAGTGCTACTGATTCCAACTTTGACGGCTACACTCTACTCAACAGGAGCAGTAAGTAAAACCTCAAATTATGGCACTTTGTTAAAGTGTTGAGAACTAGAGCTCAGTTATTTGGCACGCCACCACTGTCCATCCAGCACTGTGGACGGCACTGCCTATATCTGGTTCTAATTAGTCCAAGGTTTTGTTCAGCCGAATGACCTCTGCCGGGAACACTCAGAATGAGGTTCTGAGTTATTGCAACATTGGAGCGTTTCACTGCTTTTAAGGCTTCGTAGGAAAGATTCCAGAATCTTGCTGCCGGCAGGCCTCCGGCTGTGCCTGGTGAACATCTCCATGTAAATCCCCCGTGGTTTCTTTTACACCCGTGAAATTTGGCCAGGTTATGCAGTTTGCATTGCTGCACAATTGCGCCTGCCTAGCTCTGCCACGGAGGCAAACATTCAGGCGTGGAAGCCTGATAGGCTGGTCCCCCTAGGACACTGCCAGCGGAGTGGGTATATCTGCTTCCCGTTCTTCTCACCTGACTGCTACTGATTCCAGGTTTGACGGTTACACTCTACTCAACCGGAGGAGAAAGTTGAACCGCAACTTATGGCACTTTGTGAAAGTGTTGAGAAATAGAGCTCAGTTGTTTTTCCACTTCACCACTGTCCACCCAGCACAATCGACCGCACTTCATATATCTGGCTCTAATGAGTCCACGGTTGTGTTCAGCCGAATGACCTCTGCCGGGAACAGTCAGAATGAGGTCCTGAGTTATTGTAACATAGGCGCGTTTCACTGCTTTCAAGGCCTCCCGAGAAGAATTCCGGAATCTTGCTGCCGGCAGGCCTACGGCTGTTCCGGGTGAACATCTCCTTGTAAATCCCCCGTGGTTTCTTGTACACCCGTGACATTTGGCCAGGTTATGAAGTTTGCATTGCTGCACAATTGCGCCTGCCTAGCTCTGCCACGGTTCCAAACATTCAGGCGTGGCAGCCACATAGGCTGGTCCCCGTAGGCACTGCCAGCGGACTGGGTATATCTGCTTCCCGTTCATCTCACCTGAGTGCTACTGATTCCAGGTTTGAAGGCTACACTCTACTCAACCGGAGCAGTAAGGTGAACCTCAAATTATGGCACTTTGTGAAAGTGTTGAGAACTAGAACTCAGTTGTTTGACACGGCACCAGTGTCCATCCAGCACTATGCACGGCACTGCCTACATCTGGCTCTAATTAGTCCATGGTTGTGTTCAGCCGAATGACCTCTGCAGGGAACCCTCAGAATGAGGTTCTGAGTTACTGCAACATATGAGCGTTTCACTGCTTTCAAGGCTTCTCAGGAAGGATTCCGGAATCTTGCTGCTGGCAGGCCTCCGGCTGTTCCGGGTGAACATCTCCTTTAAATCCCCCCTGGATTCTTGTACACCCGTGAAATTGGCCAGATGATGCAGTTTGCATTGCTGCACAATTGTGCCTGCCTACCTCTGACACGGTTGCAAACATTCAGGCGTGGCAGCCAGATAGTCTGGTCCCCGTAGGACATTGCCAGCAGAATGGGTATATCTGCTTCCCGTTCTTCTCACCTGAGTGCTACTGATTCCAGCTTTGACGGTTACACTCTACTCAACGGGAGCAGTAAGGTGAACCTCAACTTAGTGCCCTTTGTGAAAGTGTTGAGAACTAGAGCTCAGTTGTTTGGCACGCCACCACTGTCCATCCAGCACTATGGACGGCACTGCATAAATCTGGCTCTAATTAGTCCACGTTTGTGTTGAGCCGAATGACCTCTGCCGGGAACACTCAGAATGAGGTTCTGAGTTATTGCAACGTAGGGGCGTTTCACTGCTTTCAAGGCTTCTCAGGCATAATTCCAGAATGTTGGTTCCGGCCGGCCTCCGGGTATTCCGGGTAAACATCTCCTTGTAAATCCCCCGTGGTTACTTGTACACCCGTGAAATTTGGCCAGGTTATGCAGTTTGAATTGCTGCACAATTGAGCAGGCCTAGCTCTGCCGCGGTGCAAACATTCAGGCGTGGCAGCCAGATAGGCAGGTCCCCGTTGGACACTGCCAGAAGACTGGGTATATCTGCTTCACGTTCTTCTCTCCTGAGTGCTACTGATTCCAGCTTTGACGGTTACACTGTACTCAACCGGAGCAGTAAGGTGAACCTCAACTTATCGCACTTTGTGAAAGTGTTGAGAACTAGAGCTCAGTTGTTTGGCACGCCACCACTATCCATCCAGCACTATGGACGGCACTGCCTACATCTGGCTCTAATGAGTCCACAGTTGTGTTCAACCAAATGACCTCTGCCGGGAACACTCAGAATGAGGTTCTTAGTTATTGCAACATAGGAGCGTTTCACTGCTTTCAAGGCTTCTTAGAAAGGATTCCGGAATCTTGCGGCTGGCAGGCCTCCGGCGGTTCCGGGTGAACATCTCCTTGTAAATCCCCCGTGGTTTCTTGTACACCGGTGATATTTGGCCAGGGTATGCAGTTTGCATTGATGCACAATTGCGCCTCCCTAGCTCTGCCGCAGTTGCAAATATTCAGGCGTGGCAGCCCTATATGCTGGTCCCCGTAGGACACTGAAGGGGGACTGATTATATCTGCTTCCCGTTCTTCTCACCTGAGTGCTACTGATTCCAGCTTTTACTGCTACACTCTACTCAACCGGAGCTGTAAGTAGAACTTCTACTTATGGCACTTTGTGAAAGTGTTTAGAACTTGAGCTCAGTAGTTTGGCCCGCCACCACTGTCCATCCAGCACTAAGGACTTTACTGCCTACATCTGTCTCTAATTAGTCCACGGTTGTGTTCAGCCAAATGACCTCTGCCGGGAACACTCAGAATGAGGTTCTCAGTTATTTCAACATAGGAGCGTTTCACTAATTTTAAGGTTTCTCAGGCAGAATTCCAGAATTTTGGTGCCGACAGGCCTCCGGCTGTTCCTGGTAAAAATCTCCTTTTAAATCCCCCGTTGTTTATTGTACACCCGGGTAATTTGGCCAGGTGATGCAATTTGAATTGCTGCACAATTGCACCTGCCGAGCTCTGCTGCCGTTGCAAACATTAAGGCGAGGCAGCCAGATAGGCTGGTCCCCGTAGGACACTGCCAACGGCTTGATATATCTGCTTCCCGTTCTTCTCACCTGAGTGCTACTGATTCCAACATTGACGGCTACACTCTACTCAACAGGAGCAGTAAGTAAAACCTCAAATTATGGCACTTTGTTAAAGTGTTGAGAACTAGAGCTCAGTTATTTGGCACGCCACCACTGTCCATCCAGCACTGTGGACGGCACTGCCTATATCTGGTTCTAATTAGTCCAAGGTTTTGTTCAGCCGAATGACCTCTGCCGGGAACACTCAGAATGAGGTTCTGAGTTATTGCAACATTGGAGCGTTTCACTGCTTTTAAGGCTTCGTAGGAAAGATTCCAGAATCTTGCTGCCGGCAGGCCTCCGGCTGTGCCTGGTGAACATCTCCATGTAAATCCCCCGTGGTTTCTTTTACACCCGTGAAATTTGGCCAGGTTATGCAGTTTGCATTGCTGCACAATTGCGCCTGCCTAGCTCTGCCACGGAGGCAAACATTCAGGCGTGGAAGCCTGATAGGCTGGTCCCCCTAGGACACTGCCAGCGGAGTGGGTATATCTGCTTCCCGTTCTTCTCACCTGACTGCTACTGATTCCAGGTTTGACGGTTACACTCTACTCAACCGGAGGAGAAAGTTGAACCGCAACTTATGGCACTTTGTGAAAGTGTTGAGAAATAGAGCTCAGTTGTTTTTCCACTTCACCACTGTCCATCCAGCACTATGGACCGCACTTCATATATCTGGCTCTAATGAGTCCACGGTTGTGTTCAGCCGAATGACCTCTGCCGGGAACATTCAGAATGAGGTCCTGAGTTACTGTAACATAGGAGCGTTTCACTGCTTTCAAGGCCTCCCGAGAAGAATTCCGGAATCTTGCTGCCGGCAGGCCTACGGCTGTTCCGGGTGAACATCTCCTTGTAAATCCCCCGTGGTTTCTTGTACACCCGTGACATTTGGCCAGGTTATGAAGTTTGCATTGCTGCACAATTGCGCCTGCCTAGCTCTGCCACGGTTCCAAACATTCAGGCGTGGCAGCCACATAGGCTGGTCCCCGTAGGCACTGCCAGCGGACTGGGTATATCTGCTTCCCGTTCATCTCACCTGAGTGCTACTGATTCCAGGTTTGAAGGCTACACTCTACTCAACCGGAGCAGTAAGGTGAACCTCAAATTATGGCACTTTGTGAAAGTGTTGAGAACTAGAACTCAGTTGTTTGACACGGCACCAGTGTCCATCCAGCACTATGCACGGCACTGCCTACATCTGGCTCTAATTAGTCCATGGTTGTGTTCAGCCGAATGACCTCTGCAGGGAACCCTCAGAATGAGGTTCTGAGTTACTGCAACATATGAGCGTTTCACTGCTTTCAAGGCTTCTCAGGAAGGATTCCGGAATCTTGCTGCTGGCAGGCCTCCAGCTGTTCCGGGTGAACATCTCCTTTAAATCCCCCGTGGATTCTTGTACACCCGTGAAATTGGCCAGATGATGCAGTTTGCATTGCTGCACAATTGTGCCTGCCTACCTCTGACACGGTTGCAAACATTCAGGCGTGGCAGCCAGATAGTCTGGTCCCCGTAGGACATTGCCAGCAGAATGGGTATATCTGCTTCCCGTTCTTCTCACCTGAGTGCTACTGATTCCAGCTTTGACGGTTACACTCTACTCAACGGGAGCAGTAAGGTGAACCTCAACTTAGTGCCCTTTGTGAAAGTGTTGAGAACTAGATCTCAGTTGTTTGGCACGCCACCACTGTCCATCCAGCACTATGGACGGCACTGCATATATCAGGCTCTAATGAGTCCATGGTTGTGTTCAGCCGAATGACCTCTGCCGGGAACACTCAGAATGAGGTTGTGAGTTATTGCAACATAGGAGCGTTTCACTGCTTTCAAGGCTTCTGAGGCATAATTCCAGAATGTTGGTGCCGGCAGGCCTCCAGCAGTTCCGGGTAAACATCTCCTTGTAAATCCCCCGTGGTTTCTTGTACACCCGTGAAATTTGGCCAGGTTATGCAGTTTGTATTGCTGCACAATTGCGCCTGCCTAGCTCTGCCGCGGTTGCAAACATTCAGGCGTGGCAGCCAGATAGGCTGGTCCCCGTAGGACACTGCCAGCGGACTGGGTATATCTGCTTCCCGTTCTTCTCACCTGAGTGCTACTGATTCCAGCTTCCGGGGTTACACTCTACTCAACCGGAGCAGTAAGGTTAACCTCAACTTATGGCCCTTTGTGAAAGTGTTGAGAACTAGAGCTCAGTTGTTTGGCACGCTACCACTGTCCATCCAGCACTATGGACGGCACTGCCTATATCTGGCTCTATTTAGTCCACGGTTGTGTTCAGCCGAATGAACTCTGCCGGGAACACTCAGAATGAGGTTCTGAGTTATTGCAACATAGGAGCGTTTCACTGCTTTCAAGGCTTCTCAGGCAGAATTCCAGAATGTTGGTGCCGGCAGGCCTCCGGCAGTTCCGGGTAACCATCTCCTGGTAAATCCCCTGTGGTTTCTTGTAAAATCGTGAAATTTGGCAAGATTATGCAGTTTCCATTGCTGCACAATCCCGCCTGCCTAGCTCTACCGCGGTTGCAAACATTCAGGCGTGGCAACCAGAAAGGTTGGTCCCTGTAGGCACTGCCAGCGCACTGGGTATATCTGCTTCCCGTTTTTCTCACCTGAGTGCTACTGATTCCAGCTTTGACAGCTACACTCTACTCAACCCGAGGAGTAAGATGAACCTCAACTTGTGGCACTTTGTGAAAGGATTGACAACTAGAGCTCAGTTGTTTGGCACGCCACCACTGTCCATCCAGCACTATTTAAGGCACTGCCTATATCTGGCTCTATTTAGTCCACGGTTTTGTTCTCCCGAATGACCTCTGAAGGGAACACTCAGAATGAGGTTCTGAGTTATGGCAACATAGGAGCGTTTCACTGTTTTCAAGGCTTCTTAGGAAGGATTCCGGAAACTTGCTGCGGGCAGGCCACCGGCTGTTCCGGGTGAACATCTCCTTGTAAATCCCCCGTCGTTTATTGTACACCCAAAAATTTGGCCAGGTAATGCAGTTTGCATTGCTGCACAATTGCGCCTGCCTAGCTCTGCCGCGTTTGCAAACATTCAGGCGTGGCAGCCAAATACGCTGGTCCCCGTTGGACACTGCCAGCGGACTGGGTATATCTGCTTCCCGTTCTTCTCACCTGAGTGCTACTGATTCCAGCTTTGACGGCTACACTCTTCTGAACCGGAGCAGTTAGATGAACCTCAAATTATGGCCTTTGTGAAAGTGTTGAGAACTAGAGCTCAGTTGTTTGGCTCGCCACCACTCTCCATCGAGCACTATGAAAGGCACTGCCTATATCTGGCTCTAATTAGTCCACGGTTGTGTTCAGCCGAATGACCTCTGCTGGGAACACTCAGAATGAGGTTCTGCGTTACTGCAACATAGGAGCTTTTCAGTACTTTCACGACTTCTTAGGATGAATTCCGGAATCTTACTGATGGCAGGCCTCCGGCTGTTCCGGGTGAACATCTCCTTGTAAATCCCCCGTGGTTTATTGTACACCCATGAAATTTGGCCAGGTTATGCAGTTTGCATTGCTGCACAATTGCACTTGCCTAGCTCTACCGCGGTTGCAAACATTCAGGCATGGCAGGCAGATAGGCTAGTCCCCGTAGGACACTGCCAGCAGACGGAGTATATCTGCTTCCCGTTTTTCTCACCTGAGTGCTACTGATTCCAGCTTTGACGGCTACACTCTACTCAATCCGAGCAGTAAGATGAACCTCAACTTGTGGCACTTCGTGAAAGTGTTGAGAACTAGAGCTCAGTTGTTTGGCACGCCACCACTGTCCATCCAGCACTATGAAAGGCACTGTCTATATCTGGCTCTAATTAGTCCACGGTTGTGTTCAGCCGAATGACCTCTGCTGGGAACACTCAGAATGAGGTTCTGAGTTACTGCAACATAGGAGCTTTTCAGTACTTTCACGACTTCTTAGGAAGAATTCCGGAATCTTACTGATGGCAAGCCTCTGGCTGTTCCGGGTGAACATCTCCTTGTAAATCCCCCTTTGTTTCTTGTACACCCGTGAAATTTTGCAAGATTATGCAGTTTGCATTGCTGCACAATCCCGCCTGCCTAGCTCTGCCGCGCTTGCAAATATTCAGGCGTGGCAGGCAGATAGGCTGGTCCCCATAGGACACTGCCAGCGGACTGGGTATATCTGCTTCCCATTCTTCTCACCTCAGTGCTAGTGATTCCAGCTTTGACGGCTACACTCTACTCCACCGGAGCAGTAAGGTGAAGCTCAACTTATGGCACTTTGTGAAAGTGTTGAGAAATAGAACTCAGTTGTTTGGCAAGCCACCACTGTCCATCCAGCACTATGGACGGCACTGCCTATATCTGCCTCTAATTAGTCCACGGTTGTGTTCAGCCGAATGACCTCTGCAGGGAACACTCAAAATGAGGTTCTGAGTTATTGCAACATAGCGGCATTTCACTGCTTTCAAGGCTTCTCAGGCGGAATTCCAGAATGTTGGTGCCGGCAGGCCTCCGGATATTCCGGGTAAACATCTCCTAGTAAATCCCCCTTGGTTTCTTGTACACCCGTGAAATTTGGCCAGGGTATGCAGTTTTCATTGCTGCACAATTGTGCCTGCGTAGCTCTGCCGCGTTTCCAAACATTCAGGCGTGGCAGCCAGATAGGCTGGTCCCCGTAGGACACTGGCAGTGGACTGGGAATATCTGCTTCCCGTTCTTCTCACCTGAGTGCTACTGATTCCAGCTTTGACTGTTACACTCTACTCAACCGGAGCAGTAAGGTGAAGCTCAACTTATGTCACATTGTGAAAGTGTTGAGAACTAGAGCTCAGTTGTTTGCCGCGCCACCACTGTCCATCCAGCACTAAAGACGGCACTGCATATATCTGGCTCTAATGACTCCACGGTTGTGTTCAGCCGAATGACCTCTGCCGGGAACACTCAGAATGAGGTTCTGAGTTACTGCAACATAGGAGCGTTTCAGTACTTTCACGGCTTCTTAGGAAGAATTCCGGAATCTTACTGATGGCAAGCCTCCGGCTTTTCCGGGTGAACATCTCCTTGTAAGTCCCCCGTGGTTTCTTGTACACCCGTGCAATTTGGCCAGGTTATGCAGTTTGCATTGCTGCACAATTGCGCCTGCCTAGCGCTACCGCGGTTGCAAACATTCAGCCATGGCAGCCAGATAGGCTAGTCCCCGTAGGACACTGCCAGCAGACGGAGTATATCTGCTTCCCATACTTCTCACCTGAGTGCTACTTATTCCAGCTTTGACGGCTACACTCTACTGAACCGGAGCAGTAAGTTGAACCTCAACTTGTGGCACTTTGTGAAAGTGTTGAGAACAAGAGCGCAGTTGTTTGGCACGCCACCACTGTCCATCCAGCACTATGGAAGGCACTGCCTACATCTGGCTCTAATTAGTCCTCGGTTGTGTTCAGCCGAATGACCTCTTCCAGGATCACTCAGAATGAGGTTCTGAGTTATTGCAACATAGGAGCGTTTCACTGCTTTCAAGGCTTCTCAGGCAGAATTCCAGATTGTTGGTGCCGGCAGGCCTCCGGCTGTTCCGGCTGAACATCTCCTTGTAAATCCCCCTTGGTTTCTTGTACACCCGTGAAATTTTGCAAGATTATGCAGTTTGCATTGCTGCACAATTGCGCCTGCCTAGCTCTGCCGGGGTTTCAAACATTCAGGCGTGGCAACCAGAAAGGTTGGTCCCTGTAGGACACTGCCAGCGGACTGGGTATATCTGCTTCCCGTTCTTCTCACCTGAGTGCTACTGATTCCAGCTTTGACGGCTACACTCTACTCAACCGTAGCAGTATGTTGAACCTCAACTTGTGGCACTTTGTGAAAGGGTTGAGAACTAGAGCGCAGTTGTTTGGCAAGCCACCACTGTCCATCCAGCACTATGGAAGGCACTGCCTACATCGGGCTCTAAGTAGTCCAGGGTTGTGTTCAGCCGAATGACATCTGCTGGGAACACTCAGAATGAGGTTCTGATTTATTGCAACATAGGAGCATTTCACTGCTTTCAAGGCTTCTAAGGCAGAATTCCAGAATGTTGGTGCCGGCAGCCCTCCGGCTGTTCCAGGTGAACATCTCCTTGTACATCCCCCGTGGTTTCTTGTACACCCGTGAAATTTGGCCAGGTTATGCAGTATGCATTGCTGCACAATTGCGTCTGCCTAGGTCTGCCACGGTTGCAAACATTCAGGCGTGGCAGGCAGATAGGCTGGTCCCCGTAGGACACTGCCAGCGGACTGGGTATATCTCCTTCCCGTTCTTCTCACCTGAGTGCTACTGATTCCAGCTTTGAAGGCTACACTCTACTGAACCGGATCAGTTAGTTGTACCTCAAATTATGGCCCTTTGAGAAAGTGTTGAGAACTAGAGCTCAGTTGTTTGGCACGCCACCACTGTCAATCCAGCACTATGTACCGCACTGCCTACATCTCTCTCTAATTAGTCCACGGTTGTGTTGAGCCGAATTACCTCTGCCGGGAACACTCAGAATGAGGTTCTGAGTTACTACAATATAGGAGCGTTTCAGTAGTTTCACGGCTTCTTAGGAAGAATTCCGGAATCTTACTGATGGCAGGGCTCCGGCTGTTCCTGGTGAACATCTCCTTGTAAATCCCCTTGGATTCTTGTACACCCGTGAAATTTGGCCAGGTTATGCAGTATGCATTGCTGCACAATTGCGCCTGCCTAGCTCTGCCGCGGTTGCAAACATTCAGGCGTGGCTGCCAGATAGGCTGGTCCCCGTAGGACACTGCGAGGGAACTGGGTATATCTGCTTCCCATTCTTCTCTCCTGGGTGCTTCTGATTCCAGCTTTGACGGTTACACTCTACTCAACCGGAGCAGTAAGGTGAACCTCAACTTATGGCACTTTGTGAAAGGGTTGAGAACTAGAGCGCAGTTGTTTGGCATGCCACCACTGTCCATCCAGCACTATGGACGGCACTGCTTACATAAGGCTCTAATTAGTCCATGGTTGTGTTCAGCCGAATGACCTCTGCCGGAAACACTCACAATGAGGTTCTTAGTTATTGCAACATAGGTGGGTTTCACTGCTTTCAAGGCTTCTCAGGCAGAAATCCAGAATGTTGGTGCCGGCAGGCCTCCGGCAGTTCCGGGTAAACATCTCCTTTTAAATACCCCGTGGTTTCTTGTAAACCCGTGCAATTTGGCCAGGTTATGCAGTTTGCATTGCTGCACAATTGCGCCTGCCTAGCTCTGCCGCGGATCAAAACATTCAGGCATGGCAGCCAGAAGGCTAGTCCTCGTAGGACACTGCCAGCGAACTGGGTATATCTGCTTCCCGTTCTTCACACCTGAGTGCTACTGATTCCAGCTTTGACGGTTACACTCTACTCAACCGGAGGAGTAAGGTGAACCGCACCTTATGGCACTTTGTGAAAGTGTTGAGAACTAGAGCTCAGATGTTTTTTCACACCACCACTGTCCATCCAGCACTATGGACGGCACTTCATATATCTGGCTCTAATGAGTCCACGGTCGTGTTCGGCCAAATGACCTCTGCCGGGAACACTCAGAATGAGGTTCTGAGTTACAGCAACCAAGGAGCGTTTCAGTACTTTCACGGATTCTTAGGAAGTATTCCGGAATCTTACTGATGGCAGGCCTCCGGCTGTTCCTAGTGAACATCTCCTTGTAAATCCCCCGTGGATTCTTGTACACCCGTGAAATTTGGCCAGGTGATGCAGTTTGCATTGCTGCACAATTGCGCCTGCCTAGCTCTGCCACGGATGCAAACATTCAGGCGTGGAAGACTGATAGGCTGGTCCCCCTAGGACACTGCCAGCGGAGTGGGTATATCTGCTTCCCGTTCTTCTCAGCTGAGTGCTACTGATTCCAGCTTTGAAGGCTTCACTCTACTCAACCGGAGCAGTAAGTTGAACCTGAACTTATGGCACTTTGTGAAAGTGTTGAGAACTAGAGCTCAGTTGTTTGGCACGCCACCACTGTCCATCCAGCACTATGGACGGCACTGCCTACATCTTGCTCTAATTAGTCCACGGTTGTGTTCAGCCGAATGACCTCTGCCGGGAACACTCAGAATGAGGGTTTGAGTTATTGCAACATAGGAGCGTTGCACTGCTTCAAGGCTTCTCAGGCAGAATTCCAGAATGTTGGTGCCGTCAGGCCACCGGCTGTTCCGGGTGAACATATCCTTGTAAATCCCCCGTCGTTTATTGTACACCCATGAAATTTGGCCAGGTCATGCAGTATGCATTGCTGCACAACTGCGCCTGCCTAGCTCTGCCGCGTTTGCAATCATTCAGGCGTGGCAGCCAAATAGGCTGGTCCCCGTTGGACACTGCGGGCAGACTGGGTATATCTGCTTACAGTTCTTCTCACCTGAGTGGTACTGATTCCAGCTTTCACGGATACACTCTACTGAACCGGAGCAGTTAGTTGAACCTCAAATTATGGCCCTTTGTGAGAGTTTTGAGAACTAGAGCTCAGTTGTTTGGCAGGCCACCACATTCCATCCAGCACTATGAAATGCATTGCCTATATCTGGCTCTAATTAGTCCACGGTTGTGTTGAGTCGAATGACCTCTGCCGGGAACACTCAGAATGAGGTTCTGAGTTATTGCAACATAGGAGCGTTTTACTTCTTTCAAGGCTTTTTAGGAAGGATTCCGATAACTTGCTGCCGGCAGGCAATGGGCTGTTCCGGGTGAACATCTCCTTGTAAAACCACCGTGGTTTCTTGTACACCCGTGAAATTTGGCCAGGTTATGCAGTTTGAATTGCTGCACAATTGAGCATGCCTAGCTCTGCCGCGGTTGCAAACATTCAGGCGTGGCAGCCAGATAGGCTGGTCCCCGTAGGACACTGCCAGCGGACTGGGTATATCTGTTTCCCGTTCTCCTCCCCTGAGTGCTACTGATTCCACCTTTGTCGATTACATTCTACTCAACCCGAGCAGTAAGTTGAACCTCAACTTATGGCACTTTGTGAAAGTGTTGAGAACTAGAGCGCAGTTGTTTGGCATGCCACCACTGTCCATCCAGCATTATGGACGGCACTGCCTACATCTGGCTCTAATTAGTCCACGGTTGTGTTTAGCCGAATGACCTCTGCCGGGAAAACTCAGAATGAGGTTCTGAGTTACTGCAACATAGGAACTTTTCAGTCCTTTCACGGCTTCTTAGGAAGAATTCCGGAATCTTACTGATGGCAGGCCTCAGGATGTTCCGGGTGAACATATCCTTATAAATCCCCCGTGGTTTCTCGAACACTCGTGAAATTTGACCAGGTGATGCAGTTTGCATTGCTGCACAATTGCACCTGGCAAACTCTGCCGTGATTGCAAACATTAAGGCGTGGCAGCGAGATATTCTGGTCCCATTAGGACACTGCAAGTGGACTGGGTATATCTGCTTCCCATTCTTCTCACCTGAGTGGTACTGATTCCAGCTATGACGGCTACATTCTAGTCACCCGGAGCAGTAAGTTGAACCTCAACTTATGGCACTTTGTGAAAGTGTTGAGAACTAGAGCGCAGTTGTTTGGCACGCCACCACTGTCCATCCAGCTCTATGGACAGCACTGCCTATATCTGGCTCTAATGAGTCCACGGTTGTGTTCAGCCGAATGACCTCTGTCGGGAACACTCAGAATAAGGTTCTGAGTTATTGCAACATAGGAGTGTTTCACTGCTTTCAAGGATTTTTAGGAAGGATTCAGGAAACTTGCTGCTGGTAGGCAACCGGCTGTTCGGGGTGAACATCTCCTTGTAAATCCACCGTGGTTTCTTGTACAACCGTGAAATTTGGCCAGGTTATGCAGTTTGCATTGCTGCACAATTGCGCCTGCCAAGCTCTCCCGCGTTTGCAAACATTCAGGCGTGGGAGCCAGATAGGCTGGTCCCCTTAGGACACTGCCAACGGACTGGTTATATCTGCTTCCCGTTATTCTCACCTGAGTTCTACTGATTCCAGCTTTGACGGCTACACTCTACTGAACCGGAGGAGTTATTTGAATCTCAAATTATGGCCCTTTGTGAAAGTGTTGAGAACTAGAACTCATTTGTTTTGCAGGCCACCACTGTCAATCCCGCAATATGGACGGCTCTGCCTACATCTGGCTCTAATCAGTCCACGGTTGTATTGAGCCGAATGACCTCTGCCAGGAACACTCAGAATGAGGTTCTGAGTTACTGCAACATTGGAGCGTTTCACTGCTTTCAAGGCTTCTTAGAAAGAATTCCAAATTTTGCTGCCGGCAGGCCTCCAGCTGTGAAACGTGAACATTGCCTTGTAAATCCCCCGTGGTTTCTTGTACACCCGTGCAATTTGGTCAGGTTATGCAGTTTGCATTGCTGCACAATTTTGCCTGTCTTGCTCTAGCGCGGTTGCAAACATTCAGGCGTGGCAGCCAGATAGGCTGGTCACCGTAGGACACTGCCAGCTGACTGGGTATATCTGCTTCCGTTCTTCTCACCTAAGTGCTACTGATTCCAGCTTTGACGGCTACACTCTACTCAACCGTTGCACTAAGTTGAAACTCCACTTATGGCACTTTTTGAAAGTGTTGAGAACTAGAGCTCAGTTGTTTGGCACGCCACCACTGTCCATCCAGCACTATGGACGGCACTGACTACATCTGGCTCTAATTAATCCATGGTTGTGTTCAGCCGAAAGACCTCTGCCGGGAACACTCAGAATGAGGTTCTGAATTATTGCATCATAGGAGCGTTTCACTGCTTTCAAGGCTTCTCAGGCAGAATTCCAGAATGTTGGTGCAGGCAGGTCTCGGGCTGTTCCGGGTGAACATCTCCTTGTAAATCCCCCGTGGTTTCTTGTACACCCGTGAAATTTGGCCAGGTTATGCAGTTTGAATTGCTGCACAATTGCGCCTGCCTAGCTCTGCCGCGGTTGCAAATATTCAGGCGTGGCAGCCAGATAGGCTGGTCCCCTTAGGACACGTCCAGCGGACTCGGTATATCTGCTTCCGTTTTTCTCACCTGAGTGCTAATGATCCCAGCTTTGACGGCTACACTCTATTCAAACAGAGCACTAAGTTGAACCTCAACTTATGGCACTTTGTGAAAGTGTTGAGAACTAGAGCTCAGTTGTTTTGCTGGCCACCACTGTCCATCCAGCACTATGGACGGCACTGCCTACATCTGGCTCTAATCAGTCCACGGTTGTATTCAGCCGAATGACCTCTGCCGGGTACCCTCAGAATGAGGTTCTGAATTACTGCAACATCGGAGCGTTTCACTGCTTTCAAGGCTTAGGAAGAATTCCGGAATCTTGCTGCCCGCAGGCCTCATGCTGTTCTGGGTGAACATCTCGTTGTATATCGCCAGTGGTTTCTTGTACACCCGTGAAATTTGGCCAGGTTATGCAGTTTTCATTCCTGCACAATTGCGCCTGCCTAACTCTGCAGCACTTGCAAACATTCAGGCGTGGCAGCCAGATAGGCTGGTCCCAGTATTACACTGCCAGCTGACTGGGTATATCTGCTTCCCGCTCTTCTCAACTGAGTGCTACTGATTCCAGCTTTGACGGCTACAATGTACTCAACCCGAGCAGTAAGTTAAACCGCAACTTATGGCACTTTGTGAAAGTGTTGAGAACTAGAGGTCAGTTGTTTGGCACGCCACCACGATCCATCCAGCACTATGGATAGCACTGCATACATCTGGCTCTAATTAGTCCACGGTTGTATTCAGTCGAATGACCTCTGCCGGGAACACTCAGACTGAGGTTCTGAGTTATTGCAACATAGGAGCGTTTCACTGCTTTGAATGTTTCTCAGGAAGAATTCCGGACTGTTGCTGCCGGCAAGCCTCCGGCTGTTCCGAGTGAACATCTCCTTGTAAATCCCCCGTGGTTTCTTGTACACCCGTGAAATTTGGCCAGGTTATGCAGTTTGCATTGCTGCACAATTGTGCCTGCCGAGCTCTGAAACTGTTGCAAACATTCAGGTGTGGCAGCTAGCTAGGTTGGTCCCCGTAGGAAACTGCCAACGGACTGGGTATATCTGCTTCCAGTTCTTCTCAGCTGAGTGCCACTGATTACAGCTTTGATGGCTACACTCTACTCAACCAGAGCAGTAAGTTGAACCTCAACTTATGACACATTGTGAAAGTGTTGAGAACTAGAGCTCATTTGTTTTGCAGGCCACCACTGTCAATCCCGCAATATGGACGGCTCTGCCTACATCTGGCTCTAATCAGTCCACGGTTGTATTGAGCCGAATGACCTCTGCCGGGAACACTCAGAATGAGGTTCTGAGTTCCTGCAACATTGGAGCGTTTCACTGCTTTCAAGGCTTCTCAGGAAGGATTCCGGAATCTTGCTGCTGGCAGGCCTCCGGCTGTTCCGGGTGAACATCTCCTTTAAATCCCCCGTGGATTCTTGTACACCCGTGAAATTGGCCAGATGATGCAGTTTGCATTGCTGCACAATTGTGCCTGCCTACCTCTGACACGGTTGCAAACATTCAGGCGTGGCAGCCAGATAGTCTGGTCCCTGTAGGACATTGCCAGCAGAATGGGTATATCTGCTTCCCGTTCTTCTCACCTGAGTGCTACTGATTCCAGCTTTGACGGTTACACTCTACTCAACGGGAGCAGTAAGGTGAACCTCAACTTAGTGCCCTTTGTGAAAGTGTTGAGAACTAGATCTCAGTTGTTTGGCACGCCACCACTGTCCATCCAGCACTATGGACGGCACTGCATATATCAGGCTCTAATGAGTCCATGGTTGTGTTCAGCCGAATGACCTCTGCCGGGAACACTCAGAATGAGGTTGTGAGTTATTGCAACATAGGAGCGTTTCACTGCTTTCAAGGCTTCTGAGGCATAATTCCAGAATGTTGGTGCCGGCAGGCCTCCAGCAGTTCCGGGTAAACATCTCCTTGTAAATCCCCCGTGGTTTCTTGTACACCCGTGAAATTTGGCCAGGTTATGCAGTTTGAATTGCTGCACAATTGCGCCTGCCTAGCTCTGCCGCGGTTGCAAACATTCAGGCGTGGCAGCCAGATAGGCTGGTCCCCGTAGGACACTGCCAGCGGACTGGGTATATCTGCTTCCCGTTCTTCTCACCTGAGTGCTACTGATTCCAGCTTCCGGGGTTACACTCTACTCAACCGGAGCAGTAAGGTTAACCTCAACTTATGGCCCTTTGTGAAAGTGTTGAGAACTAGAGCTCAGTTGTTTGGCACGCTACCACTGTCCATCCAGCACTATGGACGGCACTGCCTATATCTGGCTCTATTTAGTCCACGGTTGTGTTCAGCCGAATGAACTCTGCCGGGAACACTCAGAATGAGGTTCTGAGTTATTGCAACATAGGAGCGTTTCACTGCTTTCAAGGCTTCTCAGGCAGAATTCCAGAATGTTGGTGCCGGCAGGCCTCCGGCAGTTCCGGGTAACCATCTCCTGGTAAATCCCCTGTGGTTTCTTGTAAAATCGTGAAATTTGGCAAGATTATGCAGTTTCCATTGCTGCACAATCCCGCCTGCCTAGCTCTACCGCGGTTGCAAACATTCAGGCGTGGCAACCAGAAAGGTTGGTCCCTGTAGGCACTGCCAGCGCACTGGGTATATCTGCTTCCCGTTTTTCTCACCTGAGTGCTACTGATTCCAGCTTTGACGGCTACACTCTACTCAACCCGAGGAGTAAGATGAACCTCAACTTGTGGCACTTTGTGAAAGGATTGACAACTAGAGCTCAGTTGTTTGGCACGCCACCACTGTCCATCCAGCACTATTTAAGGCACTGCCTATATCTGGCTCTATTTAGTCCACGGTTTTGTTCTCCCGAATGACCTCTGCAGGGAACACTCAGAATGAGGTTCTGAGTTATGGCAACATAGGAGCGTTTCACTGTTTTCAAGGCTTCTTAGGAAGGATTCCGGAAACTTGCTGCGGGCAGGCCACCGGCTGTTCCGGGTGAACATCTCCTTGTAAATCCCCCGTCGTTTATTGTACACCCAAAAATTTGGCCAGGTAATGCAGTTTGCATTGCTGCACAATTGCGCCTGCCTAGCTCTGCCGCGTTTGCAAACATTCAGGCGTGGCAGCCAAATACGCTGGTCCCCGTTGGACACTGCCAGCGGACTGGGTATATCTGCTTCCCGTTCTTCTCACCTGAGTGCTACTGATTCCAGCTTTGACGGCTACACTCTTCTGAACCGGAGCAGTTAGATGAACCTCAAATTATGGCCTTTGTGAAAGTGTTGAGAACTAGAGCTCAGTTGTTTGGCTCGCCACCACTCTCCATCGAGCACTATGAAAGGCACTGCCTATATCTGGCTCTAATTAGTCCACGGTTGTGTTCAGCCGAATGACCTCTGCTGGGAACACTCAGAATGAGGTTCTGCGTTACTGCAACATAGGAGCTTTTCAGTACTTTCACGACTTCTTAGGATGAATTCCGGAATCTTACTGATGGCAGGCCTCCGGCTGTTCCGGGTGAACATCTCCTTGTAAATCCCCCGTGGTTTATTGTACACCCATGAAATTTGGCCAGGTTATGCAGTTTGCATTGCTGCACAATTGCACTTGCCTAGCTCTACCGCGGTTGCAAACATTCAGGCATGGCAGGCAGATAGGCTAGTCCCCGTAGGACACTGCCAGCAGACGAAGTATATCTGCTTCCCGTTTTTCTCACCTGAGTGCTACTGATTCCAGCTTTGACGGCTACACTCTACTCAATCCGAGCAGTAAGATGAACCTCAACTTGTGGCACTTCGTGAAAGTGTTGAGAACTAGAGCTCAGTTGTTTGGCACGCCACCACTGTCCATCCAGCACTATGAAAGGCACTGTCTATATCTGGCTCTAATTAGTCCACGGTTGTGTTCAGCCGAATGACCTCTGCTGGGAACACTCAGAATGAGGTTCTGAGTTACTGCAACATAGGAGCTTTTCAGTACTTTCACGACTTCTTAGGAAGAATTCCGGAATCTTACTGATGGCAAGCCTCTGGCTGTTCCGGGTGAACATCTCCTTGTAAATCCCCCTTTGTTTCTTGTACACCCGTGAAATTTTGCAAGATTATGCAGTTTGCATTGCTGCACAATCCCGCCTGCCTAGCTCTGCCGCGCTTGCAAATATTCAGGCGTGGCAGGCAGATAGGCTGGTCCCCATAGGACACTGCCAGCGGACTGGGTATATCTGCTTCCCGTTCTTCTCACCTCAGTGCTAGTGATTCCAGCTTTGACGGCTACACTCTACTCAACCGGAGCAGTAAGGTGAAGCTCAACTTATGGCACTTTGTGAAAGTGTTGAGAAATAGAACTCAGTTGTTTGGCAAGCCACCACTGTCCATCCAGCACTATGGACGGCACTGCCTATATCTGCCTCTAATTAGTCCACGGTTGTGTTCAGCCGAATGACCTCTGCAGGGAACACTCAAAATGAGGTTCTGAGTTATTGCAACATAGCGGCATTTCACTGCTTTCAAGGCTTCTCAGGCGGAATTCCAGAATGTTGGTGCCGGCAGGCCTCCGGATATTCCGGGTAAACATCTCCTAGTAAATCCCCCTTGGTTTCTTGTACACCCGTGAAATTTGGCCAGGGTATGCAGTTTTCATTGCTGCACAATTGTGCCTGCGTAGCTCTGCCGCGTTTCCAAACATTCAGGCGTGGCAGCCAGATAGGCTGGTCCCCGTAGGACACTGGCAGTGGCCTGGGAATATCTGCTTCCCGTTCTTCTCACCTGAGTGCTACTGATTCCAGCTTTGACTGTTACACTCTACTCAACCGGAGCAGTAAGGTGAAGCTCAACTTATGGCACTTTGTGAAAGTGTTGAGAACTAGAGCTCAGTTGTTTGCCGCGCCACCACTGTCCATCCAGCACTAAAGACGGCACTGCATATATCTGGCTCTAATGACTCCACGGTTGTGTTCAGCCGAATGACCTCTGCCGGGAACACTCAGAATGAGGTTCTGAGTTACTGCAACATAGGAGCGTTTCAGTACTTTCACGGCTTCTTAGGAAGAATTCCGGAATCTTACTGATGGCAAGCCTCCGGCTTTTCCGGGTGAACATCTCCTTGTAAGTCCCCCGTGGTTTCTTGTACACCCGTGCAATTTGGCCAGGTTATGCAGTTTGCATTGCTGCACAATTGCGCCTGCCTAGCGCTACCGCGGTTGCAAACATTCAGTCATGGCAGCCAGATAGTCTAGTCCCCGTAGGACACTGCCAGCAGACGGAGTATATCTGCTTCCCATACTTCTCACCTGAGTGCTACTTATTCCAGCTTTGACGGCTACACTCTACTGAACCGGAGCAGTAAGTTGAACCTCAACTTGTGGCACTTTGTGAAAGTGTTGAGAACAAGAGCGCAGTTGTTTGGCACGCCACCACTGTCCATCCAGCACTATGGAAGGCACTGCCTACATCTGGCTCTAATTAGTCCTCGGTTGTGTTCAGCCGAATGACCTCTTCCAGGATCACTCAGAATGAGGTTCTGAGTTATTGCAACATAGGAGCGTTTCACTGCTTTCAAGGCTTCTCAGGCAGAATTCCAGATTGTTGGTGCCGGCAGGCCTCCGGCTGTTCCGGCTGAACATCTCCTTGTAAATCCCCCTTGGTTTCTTGCACACCCGTGAAATTTTGCAAGATTATGCAGTTTGCATTGCTGCACAATTGCGCCTGCCTAGCTCTGCCGGGGTTTCAAACATTCAGGCGTGGCAACCAGAAAGGTTGGTCCCTGTAGGACACTGCCAGCGGACTGGGTATATCTGCTTCCCGTTCTTCTCACCTGAGTGCTACTGATTCCAGCTTTGACGGCTACACTCTACTCAACCGTAGCAGTATGTTGAACCTCAACTTGTGGCACTTTGTGAAAGGGTTGAGAACTAGAGCGCAGTTGTTTGGCAAGCCACCACTGTCCATCCAGCACTATGGAAGGCACTGCCTACATCGGGCTCTAAGTAGTCCAGGGTTGTGTTCAGCCGAATGACATCTGCTGGGAACACTCAGAATGAGGTTCTGATTTATTGCAACATAGGAGCATTTCACTGCTTTCAAGGCTTCTAAGGCAGAATTCCAGAATGTTGGTGCCGGCAGCCCTCCGGCTGTTCCAGGTGAACATCTCCTTGTACATCCCCCGTGGTTTCTTGTACACCCGTGAAATTTGGCCAGGTTATGCAGTATGCATTGCTGCACAATTGCGTCTGCCTAGGTCTGCCACGGTTGCAAACATTCAGGCGTGGCAGGCAGATAAGCTGGTCCCCGTAGGACACTGCCAGCGAACTGGGTATATCTCCTTCCCGTTCTTCTCACCTGAGTGCTACTGATTCCAGCTTTGAAGGCTACACTCTACTGAACCGGATCAGTTAGTTGAACCTCAAATTATGGCCCTTTGAGAAAGTGTTGAGAACTAGAGCTCAGTTGTTTGGCACGCCACCACTGTACATCCAGCACTATGTACCGCACTGCCTACATCTCTCTCTAATTAGTCCACGGTTGTGTTGAGCCGAATTACCTCTGCCGGGAACACTCAGAATGAGGTTCTGAGTTACTACAATATAGGAGCGTTTCAGTAGTTTCACGGCTTCTTAGGAAGAATTCCGGAATCTTACTGATGGCAGGGCTCCGGCTGTTCCTGGTGAACATCTCCTTGTAAATCCCCTTGGATTCTTGTACACCCGTGAAATTTGGCCAGGTTATGCAGTATGCATTGCTGCACAATTGCGCCTGCCTAGCTCTGCCGCGGTTGCAAACATTCAGGCGTGGCTGCCAGATAGGCTGGTCCCCGTAGGACACTGCCAGGGAACTGGGTATATCTGCTTCCCATTCTTCTCTCCTGAGTGCTTCTGATTCCAGCTTTGACGGTTACACTCTACTCAACCGGAGCAGTAAGGTGAACCTCAACTTATGGCACTTTGTGAAAGGGTTGAGAACTAGAGCGCAGTTGTTTGGCATGCCACCACTGTCCATCCAGCACTATGGACGGCACTGCTTACATAAGGCTCTAATTAGTCCATGGTTGTGTTCAGCCGAATGACCTCTGCCGGAATCACTCACAATGAGGTTCTTAGTTATTGCAACATAGGTGGGTTTCACTGCTTTCAAGGCTTCTCAGGCAGAAATCCAGAATGTTGGTGCCGGCAGGCCTCCGGCAGTTCCGGGTAAACATCTCCTTTTAAATACCCCGTGGTTTCTTGTAAACCCGTGCAATTTGGCCAGGTTATGCAGTTTGCATTGCTGCACAATTGCGCCTGCCTAGCTCTGCCGCGGATCAAAACATTCAGGCATGGCAGCCAGAAGGCTAGTCCTCGTAGGACACTGCCAGCGAACTGGGTATATCTGCTTCCCGTTCTTCACACCTGAGTGCTACTGATTCCAGCTTTGACGGTTACACTCTTCTCAACCGGAGGAGTAAGGTGAACCGCACCTTATGGCACTTTGTGAAAGTGTTGAGAACTAGAGCTCAGATGTTTTTTCACACCACCACTGTCCATCCAGCACTATGGACGGCACTTCATATATCTGGCTCTAATGAGTCCACGGTCGTGTTCGGCCAAATGACCTCTGCCGGGAACACTCAGAATGAGGTTCTGAGTTACAGCAACCAAGGAGCGTTTCAGTACTTTCACGGATTCTTAGGAAGTATTCCGGAATCTTACTGATGGCAGGCCTCCGGCTGTTCCTAGTGAACATCTCCTTGTAAATCCCCCGTGGATTCTTGTACACCCGTGAAATTTGGCCAGGTGATGCAGTTTGCATTGCTGCACAATTGCGCCTGCCTAGCTCTGCCACGGATGCAAACATTCAGGCGTGGAAGACTGATAGGCTGGTACCCTAGGACACTGCCAGCGGAGTGGGTATATCTGCTTCCCGTTCTTCTCAGCTGAGTGCTACTGATTCCAGCTTTGAAGGCTTCACTCTACTCAACCGGAGCAGTAAGTTGAACCTGAACTTATGGCACTTTGTGAAAGTGTTGAGAACTAGAGCTCAGTTGTTTGGCACGCCACCACTGTCCATCCAGCACTATGGACGGCACTGCCTACATCTTGCTCTAATTAGTCCACGGTTGTGTTCAGCCGAATGACCTCTGCCGGGAACACTCAGAATGAGGGTTTGAGTTATTGCAACATAGGAGCGTTGCACTGCTTCAAGGCTTCTCAGGCAGAATTCCAGAATGTTGGTGCCGTCAGGCCACCGGCTGTTCCGGGTGAACATATCCTTGTAAATCCCCCGTCGTTTATTGTACACCCATGAAATTTGGCCAGGTCATGCAGTATGCATTGCTGCACAACTGCGCCTGCCTAGCTCTGCCGCGTTTGCAATCATTCAGGCGTGGCAGCCAAATAGGCTGGTCCCCGTTGGACACTGCGGGCAGACTGGGTATATCTGCTTACAGTTCTTCTCACCTGAGTGGTACTGATTCCAGCTTTCACGGATACACTCTACTGAACCGGAGCAGTTAGTTGAACCTCAAATTATGGCCCTTTGTGAGAGTTTTGAGAACTAGAGCTCAGTTGTTGGGCAGGCCACCACATTCCATCCAGCACTATGAAATGCATTGCCTATATCTGGCTCTAATTAGTCCACGGTTGTGTTGAGTCGAATGACCTCTGCCGGGAACACTCAGAATGAGGTTCTGAGTTATTGCAACATAGGAGCGTTTTACTTCTTTCAAGGCTTTTTAGGAAGGATTCCGATAACTTGCTGCCGGCAGGCAATGGGCTGTTCCGGGTGAACATCTCCTTGTAAAACCACCGTGGTTTCTTGTACACCCGTGAAATTTGGCCAGGTTATGCAGTTTGAATTGCTGCACAATTGAGCATGCCTAGCTCTGCCGCGGTTGCAAACATTCAGGCGTGGCAGCCAGATAGGCTGGTCCCCGTAGGACACTGCCAGCGGACTGGGTATATCTGTTTCCCGTTCTCCTCCCCTGAGTGCTACTGATTCCACCTTTGACGATTACATTCTACTCAACCCGAGCAGTAAGTTGAACCTCAACTTATGGCACTTTGTGAAAGTGTTGAGAACTAGAGCGCAGTTGTTTGGCATGCCACCACTGTCCATCCAGCATTATGGACGGCATTGCCTACATCTGGCTCTAATTAGTCCACGGTTGTGTTTAGCCGAATGACCTCTGCCGGGAAAACTCAGAATGAGGTTCTGAGTTACTGCAACATAGGAACTTTTCAGTCCTTTCACGGCTTCTTAGGAAGAATTCCGGAATCTTACTGATGGCAGGCCTCAGGATGTTCCGGGTGAACATATCCTTATAAATCCCCCGTGGTTTCTCGAACACTCGTGAAATTTGACCAGGTGATGCAGTTTGCATTGCTGCACAATTGCACCTGGCAAACTCTGCCGTGATTGCAAACATTAAGGCGTGGCAGCGAGATATTCTGGTCCCATTAGGACAATGCAAGTGGACTGGGTATATCTGCTTCCCATTCTTCTCACCTGAGTGGTACTGATTCCAGCTATGACGGCTACATTCTAGTCACCCGGAGCAGTAAGTTGAACCTCAACTTATGGCACTTTGTGAAAGTGTTGAGAACTAGAGCGCAGTTGTTTGGCACGCCACCACTGTCCATCCAGCTCTATGGACAGCACTGCCTATATCTGGCTCTAATGAGTCCACGGTTGTGTTCAGCCGAATGACCTCTGTCGGGAACACTCAGAATAAGGTTCTGAGTTATTGCAACATAGGAGTGTTTCACTGCTTTCAAGGATTTTTAGGAAGGATTCAGGAAACTTGCTGCTGGTAGGCAACCGGCTGTTCGGGGTGAACATCTCCTTGTAAATCCACCGTGGTTTCTTGTACAACCGTGAAATTTGGCCAGGTTATGCAGTTTGCATTGCTGCACAATTGCTCCTGCCAAGCTCTCCCGCGTTTGCAAACATTCAGGCGTGGGAGCCAGATAGGCTGGTCCCCTTAGGACACTGCCAACGGACTGGTTATATCTGCTTCCCGTTATTCTCACCTGAGTTCTACTGATTCCAGCTTTGACGGCTACACTCTACTGAACCGGAGGAGTTATTTGAATCTCAAATTATGGCCCTTTGTGAAAGTGTTGAGAACTAGAACTCATTTGTTTTGCAGGCCACCACTGTCAATCCCGCAATATGGACGGCTCTGCCTACATCTGGCTCTAATCAGTCCACGGTTGTATTGAGCCGAATGACCTCTGCCAGGAACACTCAGAATGAGGTTCTGAGTTACTGCAACATTGGAGCGTTTCACTGCTTTCAAGGCTTCTTAGAAAGAATTCCAAATTTTGCTGCCGGCAGGCCTCCAGCTGTGACACGTGAACATTGCCTTGTAAATCCCCCGTGGTTTCTTGTACACCCGTGCAATTTGGTCAGGTTATGCAGTTTGCATTGCTGCACAATTTTGCCTGTCTAGCTCTAGCGCGGTTGCAAACATTCAGGCGTGGCAGCCAGATAGGCTGGTCACCGTAGGACACTGCCAGCTGACTGGGTATATCTGCTTCCGTTCTTCTCACCTAAGTGCTACTGATTCCAGCTTTGACGGCTACACTCTACTCAACCGTTGCACTAAGTTGAAACTCCACTTATGGCACTTTTTGAAAGTGTTGAGAACTAGAGCTCAGTTGTTTGGCACGCCACCACTGTCCATCCAGCACTATGGACGGCACTGACTACATCTGGCTCTAATTAATCCATGGTTGTGTTCAGCCGAAAGACCTCTGCCGGGAACACTCAGAATGAGGTTCTGAATTATTGCATCATAGGAGCGTTTCACTGCTTTCAAGGCTTCTCAGGCAGAATTCCAGAATGTTGGTGCAGGCAGGTCTCGGGCTGTTCCGGGTGAACATCTCCTTGTAAATCCCCCGTGGTTTCTTGTACACCCGTGAAATTTGGCCAGGTTATGCAGTTTGAATTGCTGCACAATTTCTCCTGCCTAGCTTTGCCGCGATTGCAAACATTCAGGCGTGGCAGCCACATAGGCTGGTACCCGTAGGACACTGCCAGGGGACTGGCTAGATCTGCTTCCCGTTTGTGTCACCTGAGTGCTACTGATTCCAGCTTTGACGGCTACACTCTACTGAACAGGAGCAGTAAGTTGAACCTCAACTTAAGGCATTTTGTGAAAGTGTTGAGAACTAGAGCTCAGTTGTTTGGCACGCCACCACTGTCCATCCAGCACTATGGACGGCACTGCCTACATCTGGCTCTTATTAGTCCACGGTTGTGTTCAGCCGAATGACCTCTGCCGGGAACACTCAGAATGAGGTTCTGAGTTACTGCAACATATTAGCTTTTCACTGCTTTCAAGGCTTCCTAGGAAAAATTCCGGAATCTTTCTGCCGGCAGGCCTCCGGCTGTTCCAGGTGAACATCTACTTGAAAATCCCCCGTGGTTTTTTGTACACCCGTGAAATTTGGCCAGGTTATGAAGTTTGCATTGCTGCACAATTGCGCCTGCCTAGCTCTGCCGCGGTTGCAAATATTCAGGCGTGGCAGCCAGATAGGCTGGTCCCCTTAGGACACGTCCAGCGGACTCGGTATATCTGCTTCCGTTTTTCTCACCTGAGTGCTAATGATCCCAGCTTTGACGGCTACACTCTATTCAAACAGAGCACTAAGTTGAACCTCAACTTATGGCACTTTGTGAAAGTGTTGAGAACTAGAGCTCAGTTGTTTTGCTGGCCACCACTGTCCATCCAGCACTATGGACGGCACTGCCTACATCTGGCTCTAATCAGTCCACGGTTGTATTCAGCCGAATGACCTCTGCCGGGTACCCTCAGAATGAGGTTCTGAATTACTGCAACATCGGAGCGTTTCACTGCTTTCAAGGCTTCTTAGGAAGAATTCCGGAATCTTGCTGCCCGCAGGCCTCATGCTGTTCTGGGTGAACATCTCGTTGTATATCGCCCGTGGTTTCTTGTACACCCGTGAAATTTGGCCAGGTTATGCAGTTTTCATTCCTGCACAATTGCGCCTGCCTAACTCTGCAGCACTTGAAAACATTCAGGCGTGGCAGCCAGATAGGCTGGTCCCAGTATTACACTGCCAGCTGACTGGGTATATCTGCTTCCCGCTCTTCTCAACTGAGTGCTACTGATTCCAGCTTTGACGGCTACAATGTACTCAACCCGAGCAGTAAGTTAAACCGCAACTTATGGCACTTTGTGAAAGTGTTGAGAACTAGAGGTCAGTTGTTTGGCACGCCACCACGATCCATCCAGCACTATGGATAGCACTGCATACATCTGGCTCTAATTAGTCCACGGTTGTATTCAGTCGAATGACCTCTGCCGGGAACACTCAGACTGAGGTTCTGAGTTATTGCAACATAGGAGCGTTTCACTGCTTTGAATGTTTCTCAGGAAGAATTCCGGACTGTTGCTGCCGGCAAGCCTCCGGCTGTTCCGAGTGAACATCTCCTTGTAAATCCCCCGTGGTTTCTTGTACACCCGTGAAATTTGGCCAGGTTATGCAGTTTGCATTGCTGCACAATTGTGCCTGCCGAGCTCTGAAACTGTTGCAAACATTCAGGTGTGGCAGCTAGCTAGGTTGGTCCCCGTAGGAAACTGCCAACGGACTGGGTATATCTGCTTCCAGTTCTTCTCAGCTGAGTGCCACTGATTACAGCTTTGATGGCTACACTCTACTCAACCAGAGCAGTAAGTTGAACCTCAACTTATGACACATTGTGAAAGTGTTGAGAACTAGAGCTCAGTTGTTTTGCAGGCCACCACTGTCCATCCTGCACTATGGACGGCTCTGCCTACATCTGGCTCTAATCAGTCCACGGTTGTATTGAGCCGAATGACCTCTGCCGGGAACACTCAGAATGAGGTTCTGAGTTCCTGCAACATTGGAGCGTTTCACTGCTTTCAAGGCTTCTTGGAAAGAATTCCAAATTTTGCTGCCGGCAGGCCTCCGGCTGTGACAGGTGAACATCGCCTTGTAAATCCCCCGTGGTTTCTTGTACACCCGTGCAATTTGGTCTGGTTATGCAGTTTGCATTGCTGCACAATTTTGCCTGCCTAGCTCTGCCACGGTTGCAAACATTCAGGCGTGGCAGCCAGATAGGCTGGTCCCCGTAGGACACTGCCAGCGGACTGGGTATATCTGCTACTTGTTCTTCTCACCTGAGTGCTACTGATTTGAGCTTTGACCGCTACACTCTACTCACCCGGAGCAGTAATTTGAACCTCAATTTATGGCACTTTGTGAAAGTGTTGAGAACTAGAGCGCAGTTGTTTGACACGCCACCACTGTCCATCCAGCACTATGGACGGCACTGCCTACATCTGGCTCTAATTAGTCCATGGTTGTGTTTAGCCCAATGACCTCTGCCGGGAACACTCAGAATGAGGGTCTGAGTTATTGCAACATTGGAGCGTTTCAATGCTTTCAAGGATTCTTAGGAAGGATTCCGGAATCTTACTGCCGGAAGGCCTCCGGCTGTTCCGGGTGAACATCTCCTTGTAAATCACCCGTGGATTCCTGTACACCATGGAAATTTGGCAAGGGGATGCAGTTTGCATTGCTGCACAATTTCGCCTGCATAGCTCTGCGGCGGTTGCAAACATTCAGGCTTGGCAGCCAGAAAGGCTGGTCCCCGTAGGACACTCCCAGCGGACTGTGTATATCTGCTTCCCGTTCTACTCACCTGAGTGCTACTGATACCAGCTTTGAAGGCTACACTCTACTCAACCGGAGCAGTAAGTTGAACCTCAACTTATGGCACTTTGTGAAAGTGTTGAGAATTAGAGTTCTGTTGTTTGACATGCCATCACTGTCCATCCAGCTCTATGGACGGAACTGCATACATCTGGCTCTAATTAGTAAACGGTTGTGTTCATCCCAATGACCTCGGCCTGGAACACTCAGAATGAGGTTATGAGTTCCGGTAACATAGGAGCATTTCACTGCTTTCAAGGCTTCTTAGGAAGAATTCCGGAATCTTGCTGCCGGCAGGCCTCCGGCTGTACCGGGTGAACATCTCCTTGTAAATCCTCCGTGGTTTCTTGTACACCCGTGAAATTTGGCTAGGTTATGCAGTTTGCATTGCTGCACAATTGCGCCTGCCTAGCTCTGCCGCAGTTGCAAACATTCAGGGGTGGAAGCCAGATTGGCTTGTCCCCGTAGGACACTACCAGCGGATTGGGTATATCTGTTTCCCGTTCTTCTCACCTGAGTGCTACTGATTCCATCTTTGACGGGTACACTCTACTGAACCGGAGCTGTAAGTAGAACCTCAACTTATGACACTTTGTGAAAGTGTTGAGAACTAGAACTCAGTTGTTTGGCACGCCACCACTGTCCATCCAGCACTATGGACTGTACTGCCTACATCTGCCTCTAATTAGTCCACGGTTGTTTTCAGCCGAATGACATCTGCCGGGAACACTCAGAATGATGTTCTGAGTTACTGTAACATAAGAGCGTTTCACTGCTTTCAAGGCTTCTTAGGAAGAATTCAGGAATCTTTCAGCCGGCAGGCCTCCGGTTGTTCCGGGTGAATATCTCCCTGTAAATTCCCCGTGGTTTCTTGTACACCCGTGATATTTGGCCAGGATATGAAGTTTGCATTGCTGCACAATTGCGCCTGACTTCCTCTGCCGTGGTTGCAAACATTCAGGCGTGGCAGCCCGATAGGCTGGTCCCTGTAGGACACTGCCAGCGGACTGTGTATATCTGCTTCCCGTTCTTCTCACGTGAGGGCTACTTATTCCAGCTTTCCCGGCTACACTCTATTCAACAGGAGCAGTAAGTTGAACCTCAACTTATGGCACTTTTTGAAAGTGTTGAGAATTGGAGCTCAGTTGTTTGGCACGCCACCACTGTCCATCCAGCACTATGGACGGCACTGCCTACATCTGGCTTTAATTTCTAAACGGTTGTGTTCAACCGAATGACCTCTGCCGGGAACTCTCAGAATGAGGTTCTGAGTGACTGTACCATAGGAGCCTTTCACTGCTTTCAAGGCTTGTCAGGAAGAACTCCGGAATCTTGCTGCCGGCAGGCCTCCGGCTGTTCCGGGTGAACATCTCTTTGTAAATTCCCCGTGGTTTCTTGTACACCCGTGTAATTTGGCCAGGTTATGCAGCTTGCTTTGCTGCACAATCACGCCTGACTAGCTCTGCCGCGGTTGCAATCAGGCATGTCAGCCAGATAGGTTGGTCCCAGTAGGACACTGCCAGTGGACTGGGTATATCTGCTTCCCGTTCTACTCACCTTAGTGCTACTGATACCAGCTTTGAAGGCTACACTCTTCTCAACCGGAGCAGTAAGTTGAACCTCAACTTATGGACCTTTGTGAAAGTGTTGAGAACTAGAGCTCAGTTGTTTGGCACGCCACCACTTTCCATCCAGCACTATGGACGGCACTGCCTACATCTGGCTCTAATTAGTCCATGGTTGTGTTGAGCCTAATGACCTCTGCCGGGAACACTCAGAATGAGGTTCGGAGTTATATCAACATAGTAGCGTTTCAATGCTTTCTAGGCTTCTTAGGAAGGATTACTGAATATTGCTGCCGGCAGGCCTCCGGCTGTTCCGGGAGAACATCTCATCGTAAATCCCCCGTGGTTTCTTGTACACCCGTGAAATTTGGCTAGGTTATGCAGCTTGCATTGCTGTACAATCCCGCCTGCCTAGCTCTGCCGAAGTTGCAAACATTCAGGGGTGGCATCCAGATAGGCTGGTCCCTGTAGGACACTGCCAGCGGACTGGGTATATCTGCTTTCCGTTCTTCTCACCTGAGTGCTACTGATTCCAGTTTTGACGGCTACACTCTACTCAACTGGAGCAGTAAGTTGAACCTTAACTTGTGACACTTTGTGAAAGTGTTGAGAACTAGAGCTCAGTTGTTTGGCTCACCACCACTGTCCATCCAGCACTCTGGACGGCACTGCCTACATCTTGCTCTAATTAGTCCGGGTGACATCTCCATGTAAATCCCGCGAGGTTTCTTGTACACCCGTGAAATTTGGCCAGGTTATTCAGGTTGCATTGCTGCACAATTGTGCCTTCCTAGCTCTGCCGCTGTTGCAAACATTCAGGCGTGGCAGCCATATAGGCTGGTCCCCGTAGGACAGTGCCAGCCGACTGGGTATATCTGCTTCCCGTTCTTATCACCTGAGTGCTATTGATTCCAGCTTTGAGGATTACACTCTACTCAACAGGAGCTGTAAGGAGAACCTCCACTAATGGCAATTTGTGAAAGTGTTGAGAACTAGAGCTCAGTTGTTTGGCACGCCACCACTGTCCATCCAGCACTATGGACGGCACTGCATACATCTGGCTCTAATTTGTCCAAAGTTGTGTTCAGCCGAATGACCTCTGCCGGGAACACTCAGAATGAGGTTCTGACTTACTGTAACATAGGAGCGTTTCACTGCTTTCAAGGCTTCTTAGGACGAATTCCGGAATCTTGCTGATGGCAGGCCTCCGGCTGTTCCGGGTGAACATCTCCTTGTAAATCCCCCGTGGTTTCTTGTACACCTGTGCAATTTGGCCAGGTTATGCAGTTTGCATTGCTGCACAATTGCGCCTCCCTAGCTCTGCCACGCTTGCAAACATTCAGGCGTGGCAGCCAGATAGGCTGATCCCCGTGGGACTGTGCCATCGGACTGGGTATATCTGCTTCAAGTTCTTCTCACCTGAGTGCTACTGATTCCAGCTTTGACCGCTACACTCTACTCAAACGGAGCAGTAAGTTGAACCTCAACTTATGGCACTTTGTGAAAGTGTTGAGAACTAGGGCTCAGTTGTTTGGCACGCCATCACTGTCCATCCAGCACTATGGACGGCAATGCCTACATCTGGCTATAATTAGTCCACGATTGTGTTCAGCCGAATAACCTCTGCCAGGAACACTCAGAATGAGGTTGTGAGTTATTGCAACATAGGAGCGTTTCACTGCTTTCAACGCTTCTCAGGCAGAATTCCAGAATTTTTGTGCCGACAGGCCTCCGGCTGTTCCGGGTGAACATCTCCTTGTAAATCCCAGGTGGTTTCTTGTACACCCGTGAAATTTGGCCAGGTGATGCAGTTTGCATTGCTGCACAATTGCTCATTTCAAGCTCTGCCGTGGTTGCAAACATTCAGGCTTGGCAGCCAGATATTCTTGTCACCGTAGGACACTGCCAGCTGACTGGGTATATCTGCTTCCCGTTCTTCTCACCTGAGTGCTACTGATTCCAGCTTTGACGGCTACAATCTACTCAACCGGAGCAGTAAGTAGAATCTCAACTTATGGCACTTTGTGAAAGTGTTGAGAACTAGGGCTCAGTTTTTTGGCATGCCACCACTGTAAATCCAGCACTATGGACGGCACTGCCTACATCTGGCTCTAATTAATCCACGGTTGTGTTCAGCTGAATGACCTCTGTCGGGAACACTCAGAATGAGGTTCTGAGTTATTGCAACATAGAAGTGTTTCACTGCTTTCAAGGCTTCTTAGGAAAAATTCCGGAATCTTACTGCCGGCAGGCCTCTGGCTGTTCCGGGTGAACATCTCCTTGTAAATCCCCCGTGGTTTCTTGTACACCCGTGAAATTTAGCCAGGTTATGCAGTTTGCATTGCTGCACAATTGCGCCTGACTAGCTCTGCCGCAGTTGCAAACATTCAGGCATGGCAGCCAGATAGGCTGGTACCCGTAAGACACTGCTAGCCGACAGGGTATATCTGTTTCCAGTTATTCTCACCTGAGTGCTACTGATTCCAGCTTTGACGGCTACACTCTACTCAACCGGAGCAGTAAGTTGAACCTCAACTTATGGCACTTTGTGAAAGTGTTGAGAACTAGAGCTCAGTTGTTTGGCACGCCACCACTGTCCATCCAGCACTATGGACGGCACTGCCTACATCTGGCTCTAATTAGTCCACGCTTGTGTTCACCCCAATGACCTCTGCCAAGAACACTCAGAATGAGCGTTTCACTGCTTTCAAGGCTTCTTAGGAAGGATTCTGGAATCTTGCTGCTGGCAGGCCTCCGACTGTCCCGAGAGAACATCTCCTTGTAAATCCCCCGTGGATTCTTGTACACCCGTGTAATTTAGCCAGGATATGCAGTTTGCATTGCTGCACAATCACGCCTGCCTTGCTCTGCCGCGGTTGCAAACATACACGCGTGGGAGCCAGATAGGCTGGTCCTTGTAGGACACTGCCAACGCACTGGGTATATCTGCTTCCCGTTCTTCTCACCTGAGTGCTACTTATTGCAGCTTTGACAGTTACACTCCACTAAACCGGAGCAGTAAGGTGAACTTCAACTTGTGGCACTTTGTGAAAGTGTTGAGAACTAGAGCGCAGTTGTTTGGCACGCCACCACTGTCCATCCAGCACTATGGAAGGCACTGCCTAAATCTGGCTCTAATGAGTCCACTGTTGTACTCAGCCGAATGACCTCTGCCGGGAACACTCAGAATGAGGCTCTGAGTTACTGCAACATAGGAGTGTTTCACTGATTTCAAGGCTTCTTAGGAATGACTCCTGAATGTTGCTGGCGGCAGGACTCCAGCTGCTCCGGGTGAACATCTCCTTGTAAATCCACCGTGGTTTCTTGTACACCCGTGAAATTTGGCCAGCTTATGCAGCTTGCATTCTTGCACAATCAGGCCTGACTATCTCTGCCGCGGTTGCAAATATTCAGGGGTGGCAGCAAGATAGGCTGGTCCCCGTAAGACACTGCCAGCGGACTGGGTATATCTGTTCCCGTTCTTCTCACTTGAGTGCTACTGATTCCAGCTTTGACGGCTACATTCTACTCAACCGGAGCAGTAAGTTGAAACTCAACTTATGGCCCTTTGTGAAAGTGTTGAGAACTAGAGCTCAGTTGTTTGGCACGCCACCACTGCCCATCCTGCACTCTGGACGGCACTGCCTACATCTGGCTCTAATTAGTCCACGGTTGTGTTCAGCCGAATGACCTCTGCCGGGAACACTCAGAATGAGGTTCTGAGTTATTTCAACATAGTAGCGTTTCACTGCTTTCAAAGCTTCTTAGGAAGAATTCCGGAATCTTTCTGCCGGAAGGCCTCCGGCTGTTCTGCATGAACATCTCCTTGTAAATCCCCCGTGGTTTCTTGTACACCCGTGAAATATGGACAGGTTATGCAGTTTGTATTGCTGCACAATTGCCCCTGCCTTGCTCTGCCGCGGTTGCAAACATTCAGGCGTGGCAGCCAGATAGGCTGGTCGCCGTAGGACACTGCCAGCGGACTGGGTATATCTGCTTCCCGTTCTTCACACCTGAGTGCTACTTATTCCAACTTTGACGGCTACACTCTACTCAACCGGAGCAGTGAGATGAAAATCCACATATGGCACTTTGTTAATGTGTTGAGATCTAGAGCTCAGTTGTTTTTCCACTTCACCACTGTCCATCCAGCACTATGGACAGCACTGACTACATCTGGCTCTAATTAATCCACGCTTGTGTTCAGCCCAAAGACCTCTGCCTGGAACACTCAGAATGAGGTTCCGAATTATTGGAACATAGGAGCGTTTCACTGCTTTCAAGGCTTCACAGGTAGAATTCCAGAATGTTGGTGCCGTCAGGCCTCCTTCTCTTCCGGGTGAACATCTCCTTGTAAATCCCCCGTGGTTTCATGTACACCCGTAAAATTTGGCCAGTTATGCAGTTTGCAATGCTGCACAATTGCCCCTGCCTATCTCTGCGACGGTTACAAACATTCAGGCGTGGCAGCCAGAAAGGCTGGTCCTCGTAGGACACTGCCAGTGGACTGGGTATATCTGCTTCCCGTTCTACTCACCTGAGTGCTATTGATTCCAGCTTTGACGGCTACACTCTATTCAAACGGAGCAGTAAGTTGAACCTCAACTTATGGCACTTTGTGAAAGTGTAGAGAACTAGAGCTCAGTTGTTTGGCACGCCACCACTGTCCATCAATCACTATGGACGGCACTGCCTACATCTGGCTCTCATTAGTCCACGTTTGTGTTCATCTGAAAGACCTCTGCCGGGAACACTCAGAATGAGGGTCTGAGTTATTGCAACATTAGACGTTTCACTGCTTTCAAGTCTTCTTAGGATGGTTTCCGTAATCTTGCTGCAGGCAGGCCTCTGGCTGTTCCGGGTGAACATCTACTTGTAAGTCCCCGGTGGTTTCTTGTACACTCGTGATATTTGGCCAGGTTATGCAGCGTGCATTGATGCACATTTGCGCCTGCCTAGTTCTGCCATGGTTGCAAACATTCAGGCGTGGCAGACAGATAGGCTGGTCTCTTTAGGACACTGCTGACGGATTAGGTATTTCTGCTTCCTGTTCTTCTCACCTGAGTGCCAGTGATTTGAGCGTTGACCGCTACACTCTACTCACCTGGAACAGTAAGTTGAACCTCAACTTATGGCTCTTGTGAAAGTGTTGAGAAATAGAGCTCATTTGTTTTGCACGCCACCACTGTCTATCCAGCACTATGGACGGCACTGCTTACATCTGCATCTAATTAGTCCACGGTTGTGTTCAGCCGAATGACCTCTGCCGGGAACACTCAGAATGAGGTTGTGAGTTATGGCAACATAGGAGCGTTATACTGCTTTCAAGGCTTCTTAGGAAGAATTCCGGAATCTTGCTGCCGGCAGGCCTCCGGCTGTTCCGGGTGAACATCTCCTTGTAAATCCCCCGTGGTTTCCTTTACACCCGTGAAATTTGGCCAGGTTATGCACTATTCATTGCTGCACAATTGGCCTGCCTAGCTCTGCCGCGGTTGCAAACATTCAGGCGTGGCCGCCAGATAGGCTGGTCCCCGTAGGACACTGCCAGCGGAATGGGTATATCTGCTTCCCGTACTTCTCAGCTGAGTGCTACTCATTCCAGGTTTGACGTGTACACTCTACTCAACCGGAGCAGTAAGGTGAAGCTGCATATATGGCACTTGGTGAAAGTGTTGAGAACTAGAGCTCAGTTGTTTGGCACGCCACCACGGTCCATCCAGCACTATGAACGGCAGTGCCAACATCTGGCTCTAATTAGTCCACACTTGTGTTCAGCCGAATGACTTCTGCCAGGAACACTCAGAATGAAGTTCTGAGTCATAGCAACATAAGAATGTTTCAATGCTTTCAAGGTTTCACATTAAGATTTCTGGAATCTTGTTGCCGGAAGGCCTCCGGCTGTTCCGTGTGAACATCTCCTTGTAAATCCCCCGTGGTTTCTCGTACACTCGTGATATTTGGCCAGGTTATGCAGCGTGCTTTGCTGCACAATTGCGCCTGACTATCTCTGCCGCGGTTGCAAACATTCAGGCGTTGGAGCCTGATAGGGAGGTCCCCGTAGTACACTGCCAGCGGACTGGGTATATCTGCTTCCCGTACTTCTCAGCTGAGTGCTATTCATTCCAGCTTTGACGGCTACACTCTACTCAACTGGAGCAGTAAGTTGAACCTCAACTTATGGCACTTGGTGAAAGTGTAGAGAACTAGAGCTCAGTTGTTTGGCACGCCACCACTGTCCATCCAGCACTATGGACAGCACTGCTTACATGTAGATCTAATTAGTCCACGGTTGTGTTCAGCCGACTGACCTCTGCCGGGAACACCCAGAATGAGGGTCTGAGTTATTGCAACATTGGAGCGTTTCACTGCTTTCAAGGCTTCTTAGGAAAGATTCCGTAACCTTGCTGCCGGCAGGCCTCTGGCTGTTCCGGGTGAACATCTTGTAAATCCCCCGTGGTTTCTTGTACACTCGTGATATTTGGCCAGGTTATGCAACGTGCATTGCTGCACAATTGCTCCTGCCTAGCTCTGCAGCAGTTGCAAACATTCAGGCGTGGCACCCAGATAGGTTGGTCCCCGTAGGACACTGCCAGCGGACTGGGTATATCTGCTTCCCGTCCTTCTCACCTGAGAACTTCTGATTCGACCTTTGACCCCTACACTCTACTCACCCGGAGCAGTAAGTTGAACCTCAACTTATGGCACTTTGTGAAAGTGTTGAGAAGTAGAGCGCAGTTGTTTGGCACGCCACCACTGTCCATCCAGCACTATGGACGGCACTGCCTACATCTGGCTCTAATTAGTACATGGTTGGGTTTAGCCAAATGACCTCTGCCGGGAACACTCAGAATGAGGTTCTGAGTTACTGAAACATAGGAGCATTTCAGTACTTTCACGGCTTCTTAGGAAGAATTCCGGAATCTTACTGCCGGCAGGCCTCTGGCTGTTCCGAGTGAACATCTCCTTGTAAATCCCCCTTGGATTCTTGTACACCCGAGAAATTTGGCAAGGCGATGCAGTTTGCATTGCTGCACAATTGCGCCTGCCTAGGTCTGCCGCGGTTGCAAACATTCAGGCTTGGCATCCAGATAGGCTGGTCCCCATAAGTCACTGCCAGCGGACTGGGTATATCTGCTTCCCGTTCTTCTCACCTGAGTGCTACTGATTCCAGCTTTGACGGATACACTCTACTCAACCGGAACAGTAAGTTGAACCTCAACTCATGGAACTTTGTGAAAGTGTTGAGAACTAGAGCTCAGTTGTTTGGCCCGCCTCCACTGTCCATCCAGCACTATGGACCGCACTGCCTACATCTGGCTCTAATTAATCCACGCTTGTATTAAACCCAAAGACCTCTGCCTGCAACACTCAGAATGAGTTTCTGAGTTACTGTAACATAGGAGCGTTTCACTGCTTTCATGCTTCTCAGGAAGAATTCCGGAATCTTGCTGCTGGCCGGCCTCCGGCTGTTCCGGGTGAACATCTCCTTGTAAATCCCCCATGGTTTCTTGTACACCCGTGAAATTTGGCCAGGTTATGCAGTTTGCATTGATGCACAATTGCGCCTTCCTAGCTCTGCCACGGTTGCAAACATTCAGGCGTGGAAGCCAGATAGTCTCGTCCCCGTAGGACACTGCCAGCGGAATGGGTATATCTGCTTCCCGTTCTTGTCACCTGAGTGCTACTGATTCCAGCTTTGACGGCTACACTCTACTCAACCGGAGCAGTAAGGTGAACCTCAACTTATGGCCCTTTGTGAATGTGTTCAGAACTAGAGCTCAGTTGTTTGGCACGACAACACTGTCCATCCAGCACTATGGACCGCACTGCCTACATCTGCCTGTAATTTTCCATGGTTGTGTTCAGCGGAATGACCTCTACCGGGAACACTCAGAATGAGGTCCTGAGTTACTGTACCATAGGAGCGTTTCAATGCTTTCAAGGCTTTTGAGGAAGGATTCCGGAGTCTTGCTGCAGGCAGGGCTACGGCTGTTCCGGGTGAACATCTCCTTGTAAATCCCCCGTGGTTTCTTGTACACTCCTGATATTTGGCCAGGTTATGTAGTTTGCATTGCTGCACAATTGCGCCTGCCTAGCTCTGGCGCGCTTGCAAACATTTAGGCGTGGGAGCCAGATAGGCTGGTCCCCATGGGACACTGCCAGCGGAATGGGTATATCTGCTTCCCCTTCTACTCACCTGAGTGCTACTGATTCCAGCTTTGAGGGCTACACTCTACTCAACCGGAGCAGTAAATTGAACCTCAACTTATGGCCCTTTGTGAATGTGTTGAGAACTAGAGCTCAGTTGTTTGGCACGACAACACTGTCCATACAGCACTATGGACCGCACTGCCTACATCTGCCTCTAATTTTCCATGGTTGTGTTCAGCGGAATGACCTCTACCGGGAACACTCAGAATGAGCTTCTGAGTTACTGTACCATAGGAGCGTTTCACTGTTTTCAAGGCTTCTGAGGAAGGATTCCGGAATCTTGCTGCCGGCAGGTCTCCGGCTGTTCCAGGTGAACATCTCCTTGTAAATCCCCCGTGGTTTCTTATACACTCCTGATATTTGGCCAGGTTATGCAGCGTGCATTGCTGCACAATTGTGCTTGCCTAACTCTGCCCCGGTTGCGAACATTCAGGCGTGGCAGCCAGATAGGCTGGTCCCCGTAGGACACTGCCAGCCGACTGGGTATATCTGCTTCCCCTTCTACTCACCTGAGTGCTACTGATCCCAGCTTTGACGGCTACACTCTACTCAACCGGAGCAGTAACTTGAACCTCAACTTATGGCACTTTGTGAAAGTCTTGAGAACTAGAGTTCTGTTGTTTGGCACGCCACCACTGTCCATCCAGCACTATGGATGGAACTGCATATATCTGGCTCTAATTAGTCAACGGTAGTGTTCATCCCAATGACCTCTGCCTGGAACACTCAGAATGATGTTATGAGTTACGGTAACATAGGTGTGTTTCACTGCTTTCAAGGCTTCTTAGGAAGAATTCCGGGATCTTGCTCCTGGCAGGACTCCGACAGTTCTGGGTGAACATCTCCTTGTAAATCCGCCGTGGTTTCTTGTACACCCGTGAAATTTGGCCAGGTTATGCAGTTTCCATTGCTGCACAATTGCGCCAGCGTTGCTCTGCCGCGGTTGCAAACATTCAGGCGTGGAGCCAAATAGGCTGGTCCCCGTAGGACACTGCCAGCGGACTGGGAATATCTACTTCCCATTCTTCCCACCTGAGTGCTACTGATTCCAGCTTTGACGGCTACACTCTACTCAACCGGAGCAGTAAGTTGAACCTCAACTTATGGCACTTTGTGAAAGTGTTGAGAACTAGGGCTCAGTTGTTTGGCACGCCAACACTGTCCATCCAGCACTATGGACGGCACTGCCTACATCTGGCTCTATTTAGTCCACGGTTGTGTTCAGCCGAAAGATCTCTGCCGGGAACACTTAGAATGTGTTTCTGAGTTATTGCAATATGGGAGCGTTTCACTGCTTTCAAGGCTTCTTAGGTCGGATTCTGAAATCTTACTGCCGGCAGGCCTCCCGCTGTTCCGGGTGAACATCTCCTTGTAAATCCCCGTTGTTTCTTGTACACCCGTGACATTTGGCCAGGTGATGCAGTTTGCATTGGTGCACAATTGCGCCTGCCTAGGTCTCCTGCGGTTGCAAACATTGAAGAGTGGCAGCCAGATTGGCTGGACCCGTAGGACACTGCCAGCGGACTGGGTATATCTGCTTCCTGTTCTTCTCACCTGAGGGCTACTGATTCCAGGTTTGAAGGCTACCCTCTACTTAAGCGGAGCTGTAAGTAGAACCTCAACTTATGCCACTTTGTGAAAGTGTTGAGAACTAGAGCTCAGTTGTTTGGCACGCCACCACTGTCCATCCAGCACTATGGACAGCACTGCCTACATCTATCTCTAATTAGTCCACGGTTGTGTTCAGCCGAATGACCTCAGCCGGGAGCACTGAGAATGAGGTTCTGAGTTACTGTAACATAGGAGAGTTTCACTGATTTCAAGGCTTCTTAGGAAGAATTCCGGAATCTTGCAGCCGGCAGGCCTCCAGCTGTTCCGGGTGAACATCTCCTTGTAAATCCCCCGTGGATTCTTGTACACGCAGGAAATTTGGCAAGGGGATGCAGTTTGCATTGCTGCACAATTGTGCCTGCCTAGCTCTGCCGCGGTTGCAAACATTCAGGCGTGGCAGCCAGATAGGAAGGTCCCCGTAGGACACTGCCAGCGGACTGGGTATATCTGCTTCCCGTTCTACTCACCTGAGTGCTACTGATACCAGCTTTGAAGGCTACACTCTACTCAACCGGAGCAGTAAGTTAAACCTCAACTTATGGCACTTTGTGAAAGTGTTGAGAACTAGAGTTCTGTTGTTTGGCACGACAACACTGTCTGTCCAGCACTATGGACGGCACTGCTTACATCTGGCTCTAATTATTCCACGGTTGTGTTCAGTCGAATGACCTCTGCCGGGAACACTCAGAATGAGGTTGTGAGTTATGGCAACATAGGAGCGCTTCACTGCTTTCAAGGCTTCTTAGGAAGAATTCCGGAATATTGCTGCCGGCAGACCTCCGGCTGTTCCGGGTCAACATCTCCTTGTAAATCCCCCGTGGTTTCTTGTACACCCGTGAAATTTGGCCAGGTTATGCAGTTTTCATTGCTGCACAATTGCGCCTGCCTAGCTCTGCCGCGGTTGCAAACATTCAGGCGTGGCGGACAGATAGGCTGGTCCCCGTAGGACACTGCCAGCGGACTGGGTATATCTGCTTCCAGATCTTCTCACCTGAGTGCTACTGATTCCAGCTTTGACGGCTACACTCTACTCAACCGGAGCAGTAAGTTGAACCTCAAATTATGGCACTTTGTGAAAGTGTTGAGAACTAGAGTTCTGTTGTTTGACACGCCACCACTGTATATCCAGCACTATGGTCGGCTCTGGATACATCTGGCTCTAATTAGTCAACGGTTGTTTTCATCCAAATGACATCTGCCTGGAGCAGTCAGAATGGGGTTATGATTTACGGTAACATACGAGCGTTTCACTGCTTTCAAGGCTTCTTAGGAATAATTCCAGAATCTTGCTGCCGGCAGGATTCCGACTGTTCCGGGTGAACATCTCCTTGTAAATCCGCCGTGGTTTCTTGTACTCCCGTGAAATTTGGCCAGGTTATGCAGTTTGCAATGCTGCAAAATATTGCCTGCCTAGCTCTGCTGCAATTGCAAACATTCAGGCGTGGCAGCCAGATAGGCTGGTCCCCGTAGGACACTGCCAGCGGCCTGGGTATATCTACTTCCTGTTCTTCTCACATGAGTGCTACTGATTCCAGCTTTGACGGGTACACACTACTCAACCGGAGATGTAAGTAGAACCTCAACTCATGGCACTTTGTGAAAGTGTTGAGAACTAGAGCTCAGTTGTTTGGCACGCCACCACTCTCCATCCAGCACTCTGTACGGCACTGCCTACATCCGGCTCTAATTAGTCCACGGTTGTGTTCAGCCGAATGACCTCTGCCGGGAACACTCAGAATGAGGTTCTGAGTTATTGCAACATAAGAACGTTTCACTGGTTTCAAGGCTTCTTAGGAAGAATTCCGGAATATTGCAGCCGACAGGCCTCCGGCTGTTCCTGGTGAACATCTCCTTTTAAATCCCCCGTGGTTTCTTGTACACCCGTGAAATTTGGCCAGGTTATGCAGTTTGCATTGCTGCACAATTGTGCCTGCCTACCTCTGAAGCAGTTGCAAACATTCAGGCGTGGCAGCCCGATAGGCTGGTACCCGTAGGACACTGCCAGTGGACTTGGTATATCTGCTTCCCGTTCTTCTCACCTGAGGGCTACTTATTCCAGCTTTCCCGGCTACATTCTACTCAACCGGAGCAGTAAATTGAACCTCAACTTATGGCACTTTGTGGAAGTGTAGAGAACTAGAGCTCAGTTATTTGGCACGCCACCACTGTCCATCCAGCACTATGGACGGCACTGCCTATATCTGGCTCTATTTAGTCCACGGTTGTGTTCAGCCGAATGACCTCTGCCGAGAACACTCAGAATGAGGGTCTGAGTTATTGCAACCTAGGAGCGTTTCACTGCTTTCAAGGCTTCTTAGGAAGGATTCCGGAAACTTGCTGCCCGCAGGCCACATGCTCTTCCGGGTGAACATCTCCTTGTAAATCCCCCGTCGTTTCTTGTACACCCGTGATATTTGGCCAGGTTATACAGTTTGCATTGCTGCACAATTGCGACTGCCTTGCTCTGCCGCGTTTGCAAATATTCAGGCATGGCAGCCAGATAGGCTGGTCCCCGTTGGACACTGCCAGCGGACTGGGTTTATCTGCTTCCCGTTCTTCTCACCTGAGTGCTACTGATTCCAGCTTTGACGGTTACACTCTACTCAACGGGAGCAGTAAGGTGAACCACTACTTATGGCACTTTTTGAAAGTTTTGAGAACTAGAGCTCAGTTGTTTGGCAGACCACCACTGTCCATCCAGCACTATGGACGGCACTGCCTATATCTGGCTCTAATGAGTCCACGGTTGTGTTCAGCCGAATGACCTCTGCCAGGAACACTCAGAATGAGGTTCTGAGTTACTGCAACATAGGAGCGTTACAGTACTTTCACGGCTTTTAGGAAGATTTCCGGAATATTACTGATGACAGGCCTCTGGCTGTTCCTGGTGGACATCTCCTTTTAAATCAACTGTGGATTCTTGTACACCCGTGAAATTTGGCCAGGTTATGCAGCTTGCATTGCTGCACAATTGCGCCTGCCTAGCTTTGCCGTGGTTGCAAACATTCCGGCGTGGCAGCCAGATAGGCTGGTCCCCGTAGGGCACTGCCAGCGGACTGGTTATATCTGCTTCCCGTTCTTCTCACCTGAGTGCTACTGATTGCAGCTTTGATGTCTACACTCTACTCAACTGGAGCAGTAAGTTGAACCTTAACTTGTGACACTTTGTGAAAGTGTTGAGAACTAGAGCTCAGTTTTTTGCACGCCACCACTGTCCATCCAGCACTATGACCGTCTCTGCCTTCATCTGGCTCTAAATAGTCAAAGGTTGTGTTCAGCCGAATGACATCTGACGGGAACCCTCAGAATGATGTTCTGAGTTATTGCAACATAGGAGATTTTCACTGCTTTCAGGGTTCTTAGGAAGGATTCCAGAATCTTGCTGTGGGCAGGCTTCCGGCTTTTCCGGGTGAACATCTCCTTGTAAATCCCCCGTGGTTTCTTGTACACCCGTGAAATTTGGCCAGGTGATGCAGTTTGCAATGCTGCACGATTGCGCCTGCCTAGATCTGCCGCGATTTCAAACATTCAGGAGTCGCAGCCAGATAGGCTGGTCCCCGTAGGACACTGCCAGCGGACTGGGTATATCTGGGACCCGTTCTTCTCACCTGAGTGCTTCTGATTTGAGCTTTGACCGCTACACTCTACTCACCCGGAGCAGTAAGTTGACCCTCAACTTATGGCACTTTGTGAAAGTGTTGATAACTAGAGCCCAGTTGTTTGGCACGCCACCAATGTCCATCCAGCACTATGGACGGCACTGCCTACATCTGGCTCTAATTAGTCCAGGGTTGTGTTCAGCCGAATGACCTCTGCCGAGACACTCAGAATGAGGTTCTGAGTTATTGCAACATAGGAGCGTTTCACTCCTTTCAAGGCTTCACAGGAAGAATTGCGGAAGGTTCCTGTGGGCAGGCCTCCTGCTGTTCCGGGTGAACTTCTCCTTGTAAATCCCCCGTGGTTTCTTGTACACCGGTTAAATTTGGCCAGGTTATGCAGTTTGCATTGCTGCAAAATTGCGCAGGCCTAGCTCTGCCGCATTTGCAAACATTCAGGCGTGGCAGGCAGATAGGCTGGTCCGTGTAGGACACTGCCAGCAGACTGGGTATATCTGCTTCTCGTTCTTCTCACTTGAGTGCTACTGATTGCAGTTTTGAGGGCTACACTATACTCAACCGGAGCAGTAAGTTCAACCTCAACTTATGGCACTTTGTGAAAGTGTTGAGAACTAGAGCTCAGTTGTTTGGCATGCCACCACTGTCCATCCAGCACTATAGACGGCACTGCCTCCATCTGGCTCTAATTAGTTCACGGTTCTGTTCAGCCGAAAGACCTCTGTCGGGAACACTCAGAATGATGTTCAGATTTACTGCAACATAGGAGCGTTTGACTGCATTCAAGGCTTCTTAGGTAGAATTCCGGAATCTTGCTGCCGGCAGGCCTCCGGCTGTTCCGCATGAACATTTCCTTGTAAATCACACATGGTTTCTTGTACATTGGTGCAATTTGGCCAGGTTATGCAGTGTGCATTGCTGCACAATTGCGCCTGCGTAGCTCTGCCACGGTTGAAACATTCAGGCGTGGCGCCCAGATAGGCTGGTCCCCGTAGGACACTCCCAGCAGATTGGGTATATCTGCTTACCGTTCTTCTCACCTGAGTGCTACTGATTCCAGCTTTGACAGCTACACTCTACTCAACCGGAGCAGTAAGTTGAACCACAACTTATGGCCCTTTGTGAAAGTATTGAGAACTAGAGCTCAGTTGTTTGGCACTCCACCCCTGTCCATTCAGCACTATGGACGGCACTGCCTACATCTGGCTCTAATTAGATCATGGTTGTGTTCAGCCGAATGACCTCTGCCGGGAACACTCAGAATGAGGTTCTGAGTTGTTGCAACATAGGAGCGTTTCACTGCTTTCAAGGCTTCTTAGGAAGAATTCCCGAATCTTGCTGTCGGCAGGCCTCTGGCTGTTCCGGGTGAATATCTCCTTGTAAATCCCCCGTGGTTTCTTGTACACCCGTGACATTTGGTCAGGTTATGCAGTTTGCATTGCTGCACAATTGCGCCTGCCTAGCTCTGCCGCGTTTGCAAACATTCAGGCGTGGCAGCCAGATAGGCTGGTCCCCGTAGGACTCTCCCAGCGGAATGGGTCTATCTGCTTCCCGTGCTTTTCTCCTGAGTGCTACTGATTCCAGCTTTGACGGCTACACTCTACTCAACCGGAGCAGTAAGTTGAACCTAAACTCATGGCACTTTGTGAAAGTGTTGAGAACTAGAGCTCACTTGTTTGGCACGCCAACACTGTCCATCCAGCACTATTGACGGCACTGCCTACATCTGGCTCTAATTAGTCCACGGTTGTGTTCAGCCGAATGACCTCTGCCAAGAACACTCAGAATGAGTTTCTGAGTTATTGCAACATAGGAGCGTTTCACTGCTTTCAAGGCTTCTTAGGAAGCTTTCTGGAATCTTGCTGCCGGCAAGCCTCCAGCTGTTCCGGGTGAACATCTCCTGGTAAATCCCCCGTGGTTTCTTGTACACCGGTGAAATTTGGCCAGGTTATGCAGTTTGCATTGCTGCACAATTAGGCCTGCCAAACTCTGCCGCGGTTGCAAACATTCAGACGTGGCAGCCAGATAGGCTGGTCCCCGTAGGACACTGCCAGCGAACTGGGTATATCTGCTTCCCCTTCTTCTCACCTGAGGGCTACTGATTCCAGCTTTGACGGCTGCACTCTACTCAACCGGAGCAGTAAGTTGAACCTCAACTTATGGCAATGTGTAAAAGTGTTGAGAACTAGAGCTCAGTTGTTTGCCACGCCACCACAGTCCATCCAGCACTATGGACGGCACTGCCTACATCTGGCTCTAATTAGTCCACGGTTGTGTTCAGCCGAATGACCTCTGCCGGGAACACTCAGAATGAGGTTCTGAGTTGTTGCAACATAGGAGCTATTCACTGCTTTCAAGGCTTCTTAGGAAGAATTACCGAATGTTGGTGCCGGCAGGCCTCTGGCTGTTCCGGGTGAATATCTCCTTGTAAATCCCCCAAGGTTTCTTGTACACCCATGACATTGGCTAGGTTATGCAGTTTGCATTGCTGCACAATTGCGCCTGCCTAGCTCTGCCGCGTTTGCAAACATTCAGGCATGGCAGCCAGATAGGCTGGTCCCCGTAGGACTCTCCCAGCGGAATGGGTCTATCTGCTTCCCGTGCTTCTCTCCTGAGTGCTACTGATTCCAGCTTTGACGGCTACACTCTACTCAACCGGAGCAGTAAGTTGAACCTCAACTCATGGCACTTTGTGAAAGTGTTGAGAACTAGAGCTCACTTGTTTGGCACGCCACCACTCTCCATCCAGCACTATTGACGGCACTGCCTACATCTGGCTCTAATTAGTCCAAGGTTGTGTTCAGCCGAATGACCTCTTCCGGGAACACTCAATATAAGGTTCTGAGTTATTGCAACATAGGAGAGTTTCACTGCTTTCAAGGCTTCTTAGGAAGAATTCCGGAATCTTGCTGCCGGGAAGCCTCCGGTTTTCCGGATGAACATCTCCTTGTAAATTGCCCGTGGTTTTTTGTACACCCGTGACATTTGACCAGGTTATTCAGTTTGCATTGCTACACAATTGCACCTGCCTAGCTCTGCCGCGGTTGCAAACATTCAGGCATGGCAGCCAGATAGGCTGGTCCCCGTAGAACACTGCCAGCGGACTGGGTATATCTGCTTCACGTTCTTCTCACCTGAGTGCTACTGATTCCAGCTTTGACGGCTACACTCTACTCAACCGGAGCAGTAAGTTGAACCTCAACTTATGGCAATGTGTGAAAGGGTTCAGAACTAGAGCTCAATTGTTTGACATACCACCACTGTCCATCCAGCACTATGGACGGCACTGCCTACATCTGGGGCGAATTATTCCACGGTTGTGTTCAGGCGAATGACCCCTGCCAGGAACACTCAGAATGAGTTTCTGAGTTATTGCAACATAGGAGCGTTTCACTGCTTTCAAGGCTTCTTTCGGATAATTCCGGAAACTTGCTGCCGGCAGGCCTCCGGCTTTTCCGGGTGAATATCTCCTTGTAAATCCCCCGTGGTTTCTTGTACACCCGTGACATTTGGCCAGGTTATGCAGTTTGCATTCCTGCATAATTGTGCCCGCCTAGCTCTGCCGCGTTCGCAAACATTCAGGCGAGGCAGCCAGATAGGCTGGTCCCCGTAGGACTCTCCCAGCGGAATGGGTCAATCTGCTTCCCGTGCTTCTCCCCTGAGTGCTACTGATTCCAGCTTTGACGGCTACACTCTACTCAAGCGGAGCAGTAAGTTGAACCTCAACTTATGGCACTTTGTGAAAGTGTTGAGAACTAGAGATCAGATTTTTGGCACACCACCACAGTCCATCCAGCACTATGGACAGCACTGCCTACATCTGGATATTAAGTCCACGGTTGTGTTCAGCTGAATGACCTCTGCCGGGAACACTCAGATTGAGGTTCTGAGTTGTTGCAACATAAGAGCGTTTCACTGCTTTCAAGGCTTCTTAGGAAGAATTCCGGAATCTTGCTGTCGGCAGGCCTCCGGCTGTTCCCGGTGAATATCTCCTTGTAAATCCCCCGTGGTTTGTTGAACACCCGTGAAATTTGGCCAGGTTATGCAGTTTGCATTGCTGCACAATTCCTCCTGCTTAGCTCTTCCGCGCTTGCAAACATTCAGGTGTGGCAGCCAGAGAGTCTGGTCACTGTAGGACACTGCCAGCGAACTGGGTATATCTGCTTCCCCTTCTTCTCACCTGAGTGCTACTGATTCCAGCTTTGACGGCTACACTCTACTCAACCGGAGCAGTAAATTGAACCTCAACTTATGGCACTTTGTGAAAGTGTTTAGAACTAGAGCTCAGATTTTTGGCACGCCACCACAGTCCATCCAGCACTATGGACAGCACTGCCTACATCTGGCTCTTAAGTCCACGGTTGTGTTCAGCTGAATGACCTCTGCCGGGAACACTCAGATTGAGGTTCTGAGTTGTTGCAACATAGGAGCCTTTCACTGCTTTCAAGGCTTCTTAGGAAGAATTACCGAATGTTGGTGCCGGCAGGCTTCCGGATGTTCCGGGTGAATATCTCCTTGTAAATCCCCCGTGGTTTCCTTTACACCCGTGAAATTTGGCCAGGTTATGCAGTTTGCATTGATGCACAATTGCGCCTGCCTAGCTCTGCCGCGGTTGCAAACATTCAGGCGTGGCAGCCAGATAGGCTGGTCCCCGTAGGACACTGCCAGCGAACTGAGTATATCTGCTTCCCGTTCTTCTCACCTGAGTGCTACTGATTCCAGCTTTGATGGCTACACTCTACTCAACCGGAGCAGTAACTTGAACCTCAACTTATGGCAATGTGTGAAAGTGTTCAGAACTAGAGCTCAGTTGCTTGACTCGCCACCACTGTCCATCCAGCACTATGGACGGCACTGCCTACATCTGGCTCGAATTAGTCCACGGTTGTGTTCAGCCGAATGATCTCTGCCAGGAACACTCAGAATGAGTTTCTGAGTTATTGCAACATAGGAGCGTTTCACTGCTTTCAAGGCTTCTTAGGAAGAATTCCGGAATCTTGCTCCTGGCAGGCCTCTGGCTGTTCTGGGTGAACATCTCCTTGTAAATCCCCCGTGGTATCTTGTACACCCGTGAAATTTGGCCAGGTTATGCAGTTTGCATTGCTGCACAATTGCGCCTGCCTAGCTCTGCCGGGGTTGTAAACATTCAGGCGTGGCAGCCAGATAGGCTGGTGCCCGTAGGACACTGCCAGCGGACTGGGTATATCTGCTTCATGTTCTTCTCACCTGAGTGCTATTGATTCCAGCTTTGAAGGCTACACTCTACTCAACCGGAGCAGTAACGTGAACCTCAACTTATGGCAATGTGTGAAAGTGCTGAGAACTAGAGCTCAGTTGTTTGACACGCCACCACTTTCCATTCAGCACTATGGACGGCACTGCCTAGATCTGGCTCTAAGTCCACGGTTGTGTTCAACCGAATGACCTCTGCCGGGAACACTCAGAATGAGCTTCTGAGTTATTGCAACATAGGAGCGTTTCACTTCTTTCAATGCTTCTTAGGAAGAATTCCGGAATGTTGCTGCCGGCAGGCCTCCGGTTTTCCGGGTGAACATCTCCTTGTAAATCGCCCGTGGTTTCTTGTACACCCGTGACATTTGACCAGGTTATTCAGTTTGCATTGCTACACAAATGCAGCTGCCTAGCTCTGCCGCGGTTGCAAAAATTCAGGCATGGCAGCCAGATAGGCTGGTCCCCGTAGGACACTGCCAGCGGACTGGGTATATCTGCTTCACGTTCTTCTCACCTGAGTGCTACTGATTCCAGCTTTGACGGCTACACTCTACTCAAGCGGAGCAGTAAGTTGAACCTCAACTTATGGCAATGTGTGAAAGTGTTGAGAACTAGAGCTCAGTTGTTTGGCACGCCACCAGAGTCCATCCAGCACTATGGACGGCACTGCCTACATCTGGCTCTAATAAGTCCACGGTTGTGTTCAGCTGAATGACCTCTGCCGGGAACACTCAGAATGAGGTTCTGAGTTGTTGCAACATAGGAGCGTTTCACTGCTTTCAAGGCTTCTTAGGAAGAATTTCCGAATGTTGGTGCCGGCAGGCCTCTGGCTGTTCCGGGTGAATATCTCCTTGTAAATCCCCCAAGGTTTCTTGTACACCCGTGACATTGGCTAGGTTATGCAGTTTGCATTGCTGCACAATTGCGCCTGCCTAGCTCTGCCGTGTTTGCAAACATTCAGGCGTGGCAGCCAGATAGTCTGGTCCCCGTAGGACTCTCCCAGCGGAATGGGTCTATCTGCTTGCCGTGCTTCTCTTCTGAGTGCTACTGATTCCAGCTTTGACGGCTACACTCTATTCAACCGGAGCAGTAAGTTGAACCTCAACTCATGGCATTTTGTGAAAGTGTTGAGAACTAGAGCTCACTTGTTTGGCACGCCACCACTGTCCATCCAGCACTATTGACGGCACTGCCTACATCTGGCTCTAATTAGTCCACGGTTGTGTTCAGCCGAATGACCTCTTCCGGGAACACTCAATATAAGGTTCTGAGTTATTGCAACATAGGAGCGTTTCACTGCTTTCAAGGCTTCTTAGGAAGAATTCCGGAATCTTGCTGCCGGGAAGCCTCCAGCTGTTCCGGGTGAACATCTCCTGGTAAATCCCCCGTGGTTTCTTGTACACCCGTGAAATTTGGCCAGGTTATGCAGTTTGAATTGCTGCACAATTGCGCCTGCCTAGCTCTGCCGAGGTTGCAAACATTCCCGCGTGGCAGCCAGATAGGCTGGTCCCCGTAGGATACTGCCAGCAGACTGGGTATATATGCTTCCCGTTCTTCTCACCTGAGTGCTACTGATTCCCGCTGTGACAGCTGCTCTCCACTCAACCGGAACAGTAAGTTGAACCTCAACTTATGGCAATGTGTGAAAGTGTTGAGAACTAGAGCTCAGTTGTTTGACACGCCACCCCTCTCCATCCAGCACTATGGACGGCACTGCCTACATCTGGCTCTAATTAGTCTACGGTTGTGTTCATCCAAATGAACTCTGCCGGGAACACTCAGAATGAGTTTCTGAGTTATTGCAACATAGGAGCGTTTCACTGATTTCAAGGCTTCTTAGGAAGAATTCCGGAATCTTGGTGCCGGCAGGCCTCCGACTGTTCCGGGTGAATATCTCCTTGTAAATCCCCCGTGGTTTCTTGTACACCCGTGAAATTTGGCCAAGTTATGTAGTTTGCATTGCTGCACAATTGCGCCTGCCTAGCTCTGCCGCGGTTGCAAACATTCAGGCGTGGCAGCCAGATAGGCTGGTCCCCGTAGGACACTGCCAGCGAACTGGGTATATCTGCTTCCCGTTCTTCTCACCTGAGTGCTACTGATTCCAGCTTTGAAGGCTACACTCTACTCAACCGGAGCAGTTACTTGAACCTCAACGTATGGCAATGTGTGAAAGTGTTCAGAACTAGAGCTCAGTTGTTTGACACGCCACCACTGTCCATCCAGCACTATGGACGGCACTGCCTACATCTGGCTCTAATAAGTCCACGGTTGTGTTCAGCCGAATGACCTCTGCCGGGAACATTCAGAATGAGGTTTTGAGTTGTTGCAACATAGGAGCTTTTCACTGGTTTCAAGGCTTCTTAGGAAGAATTACCGAATGTTGGTGCCGGCAGGCCTCCAGCTGTTCCAGGTGAATATCTCCTTGTAAATCCCCCGTTGTTTCCAGTTCACCCGTGAAATTTGGCCAGGTTATGCAGTTTGCATTGCTGCAAAATTGCGCCTGCCTAGCTCTGCCGCGGTTGCAAACATTCAGGCGTGGCAGCCAGATAGGCTGGTCCCCGTAGGACACTGCCAGCGAACTGAGCATATCTGCTTCCCCTTCTTCTCACTTGAGTGCTACTGATTCCAGCTTTGACGGCTACACTCTACTCAACCGGAGCAGTAACTGGAACCTCAACTTATGGCAATGTGTGAAAGTGTTCAGAACTAGAGCTCACTTGTTTGACACGCCACCAATGTCCATCCAGCACTATGTACCGCACTGCCTACATCTGGCTCGAATTAGTCCATGGTTGTGTTCAGCCGAATGATCTCTGCCAGGAACACTCAGAATGAGTTTCTGAGTTATTTCAACATAGGAGCGTTTCACTGCTTTCAAGGCTTCTTAGGAAGAATTCCGGAATCTTGCTCCCTGCAGGCCTCCGGCTGTTCTGGTTGAACATCTCCTTGTAAATCCCCCGTGGTATCTTGTACACGCGTGAAATTTGGCCAGGTTATGCAGTTTGCATTGCTGCACAATTGCGCCTGCCTAGCTCTGCCGGGGTTGCAAACATTCAGGCGTGGCAGCCAGATAGGCTGGTCCCCATAGGACACTGCCAGCGGACTGGTTATATCTGCTTCCCGTTCTTCTCACCTGTGTGCTACTGATTCCAGCTTTGACGGCTACACTCTACTCAACCGGAGCAGTAACTTGAACCTCAACTTATGGCAATGTGTGAAAGTGTTGAGAACTAGAGCTCAGTTGTGTGATAATCCCCCACTGTCCATCCAGCACTATTGACGGCACGGCCTACATCTGGCTTAATTAGTCCACGGTTGTGTTCAGCCAAATGACCTCTGCCGGGAACACTCAGAATGAGTTTCTGGTTTATTGCAACATAAGAGTGTTTCACTGCTTTCAAGGCTTCTTAGGGAGCATTCTGGAATCTTGCAGCCGGCAGGCCTCCGGGTGTTCCCGGTGAACATCTCCTTGTAAATCCCCCGTGGTTTCTTGTACACCCGTGAATTTGGCCAGGTTATGCAGTTTGCATTTCTGCACAATTGCGCCTGCCTAGCTCTGCCGCGGTTGCCAAAATTCAAGCGTGGCAGCCAGATAGGCTGGTCCCCGTATACACTGCCAGCGGACTGAGTATATCTGCTTCCCTTTCTTCTCACCTGCGTGCTACTGATTCCAGCTTTGACAGCTACACTCTACTCAACCGGAGCAGTAATTTGAACCTCAATTTATGGCAATGTGTGAAAGTGTTGAGAACTAGAGCTCAGTTGTTTGGCACGCCACCACTGTCCATCCAGCACTATGGACGGCACTGCATACATCTGGCTCTAATTAGTCCACGGTTGTGTTCAGCCGAATGACCTCTGCCGGCAACACTCAGAATGAGGTTCTGAGTTATTGCAACATAGGAGCGTTTCACTGCATTCAAGGCTTCTTAGGAAGAATTCCGGAATCTTGCTGCCGGCAGGCCTCCGTCTGTTCTGGGTGAACATCTCCTTGTAAATCCCCCGTGGTTTCTTGTACACCCGTGAAATTTGGCCAGGTTATGCAGTTTGCGTTGATGCATAATTTGCCTGCCTAACTCTACGGCGGTTGCAAACATTTAGGCGTGGCAGCCAGAATTGCTGGTACCCGTAGGACACTGCCAGCGGACTGGGTATATCTGCTTCCAGTTCTGCTCACCTGAGTGCTACTGATTACAGCTTTAACGGCTACACACTACTCAACCGGAGCAGTAAGTTGAACCTCAACTTATGGCACTTTGTGAAAGTGTTGAGAACTAGAGCTCAGTTGTTTTGGAAGCCTCCACTGTCCATCCAGCACTATGGACGGCACTGCCTACATCTTTCTCTAATTAGTCCGCGGTTGTGTTCAACCAAATGACCTCTGCCGGGAACACTCAGAATGAGGTTCTGAGTTGTTGCAACATAGGAGCGTTTCACTGCTTTCAAGGCTTCTTAGGAAGAATTCCCGAATGTTGCTGCTGGCAGGCCTCCGGTTTTCTGGGTGAACATCTCCTTGTAAATCGCACGTGGTTTCTTGTACATCCGTGACATTTGGCCATGTTATACAGGTTGCATTGCTACACAATTGTGCCTGCCTAGCTCTGCCGCGGTTGCAAATATTCAAGGGTGGCAGCCAGATAGGATGGTGCCCGTAGGACACTGCCAGCGGACTGGGTATATCTGCTTTCTGTTCTTCTCACCTGAGTGGTATTGCTTCCAGCTTTGACGGCTACACTCTACTCAACCGGAGCAGTAAGTAGAACCTCAACTTATGGAAATGTGTGAAAGTGTTGAGAACTAGAGCTCAGTTGTTTGGCACACCACAACAGTCCATCCAGCACTATGGACGGCACTGCCGACATCTGGCTCTAATTAGTCCACGGTTGTGTTCAGCCGAATGACCTCTGCTGGGAACTCTCAGAATGAGTTTCTAAGTTGTTGCAACATAGGAGCGTTTCATTGCTTTCAGACTTGTTAGGAAGAATCACGGAATGTTGGTGCCGGCAGGCCTCCGGCGGTTCCGGGTTAACATCTCCTTGTAAATCCCCCGTGGTTTATTGTCCACCCGTGAAATTTGACCAGGTTATGCAGTTTGGATTGATGCACAATTGCGCCTACCTAGCTCTGCCGCGGTTGCAAACATTCAGGCGTGGCAGCCAGATAGGCTGGTGCCCGTATGACACTGCCAGTGGACTGGGTATATCTGCTTCCCGTTCTTCTCACCTGAGTGCTACTGATTCCACCTTTGACAGCTACACTCTACTCAACCGGAGCAGTAATTTGAACCTCAACTTATGTCAATGTGTGAAAGTGTTGAGAACTAGAGCTCAGTTGTTTGGCACGCCACCACAGTTCATCCAGCACTATGGACTGCACTGGCTACATCTGGCTCTAATAAGTCCACGGTTGTGTTCAGCCGAATGACCTCTGCCGGGAGCACTTAGAATGAGGTTCTGAGTTGTTGCAACATAGGAGCGTTTCACTGCTTTCAAGGCTCCTTAGAAAGAATTACGGAATGTTAGTGCCGGCAGGCCTCCGGTTGTCCCGGGTGAATATCTCCTTGTAAATACCCGTGGTTTCTTATACACCCGTGAAATTTGGCCAGGTTATGCAGGTTGAATTGCTGCACAATTGTGCCTGCGTAGCTCTGCCGCGGTTGCAAACATTCAGGTGTGGCAGCCAGATAGGCTGGTCCCCATAGGACACTGCCAACGGACTGGTTATATCTGCTTCCCGTTCTTCTCACCTGTGTGCTACTGATTCCAGCTTTGAGGGCTACACTCTACTCAACCGGAGCAGTAACTTGAACCTCAACTTATGGCAATGTGTGAAAGTGTTGAGAACTAGAGCTCAGTTGTGTGACAATCCCCCGCTGTCCATCCAGCACTATGGACGGCACGGCCTACATCTGGCTTAATTAGTCCACGGTTGTGTTCAGCCAAATGACCTCTGCCGGGAACACTCAGAATGGGTTTCTGATTTATTGCAACATAAGAGTGTTTCACTGCTTTCAAGGCTTCTTAGGGAGCATTCTGGAATCTTGCTGCCGGCAGGCCTCCGGGTGTTCCCGGTGAACATCTCCTTGTAAATCCCCCGTGGTTTCTTGTACACCCGTGAATTTGGCCAGGTTATGCAGTTTGCATTTCTGCACAATTGCGCCTGCCTAGCTCTGCCGCGGTTGCCAAAATTCAGGCGTGGCAGCCAGATAGGCTGGTCCCCGTATACACTGCCAGCGGACTGGGTATATCTGCTTCCCTTTCTTCTCACCTGCGTGCTACTGATTCCAGCTTTGACAGCTACACTCTACTCAACCGAGCAGTAATTTGAACCCCAACTTATGGCAATGTGTGAAAGTGTTGAGAACTAGAGCTCAGTTGTTGGGCACGCCACCACTGTCCATCCAGCACTATGGACGGCACTGCATACATCTGGCTCTAATTAGTCCACGGTTGTGTTCAGCCGAATGACCTCTGCCGGCAACACTCAGAATGAGGTTCTGAGTTATTGCAACATAGGCGCGTTTCACTGCATTCAAGGCTTCTTAGGAAGAATTCCGGAATCTTGCTGCCGGCAGGCCTCCGTCTGTTCTGGGTGAACATCTCCTTGTAAATCCCCCGTGGTTTCTTGTACACCCGTGAAATTTGGCCAGGTTATGCAGTTTGCATTGATGCATAATTGTGCCTGCCTAGCTCTACGGCGGTTGCAAACATTCAGGCGTGGCAGCCAGAATTGCTGGTACCCGTAGGACACTGCCAGCGGACTGGGTATATCTGCTTCCAGTTCTGCTCACCTGAGTGCTACTGATTACAGCTTTGACGGCTACACTCTACTCAACCGGAGCAGTAAGTTGAACCTCAACTCATGGAACTTTGTGAAAGTGTTGAGAACTAGAGCTCAGTTGTTTGGGAAGCCACCACTGTCCATCCAGCACTATGGACGGCACTGCCTACATCTTTCTCTTATTAGTCCGCGGTTGTGTTCAACCAAATGATCTCTGCCGGGAACACTCAGAATGAGGTTCTGAGTTGTTGCAACATAGGATCGTTTCACTGCTTTCAAAGCTTCTTAGGAAGAATTCCCGAAAGTTGATGCTGGCAGGCCTCCGGTTTTCCGGGTTAACATCTCCTTGTAAATCCCCCGTGGTTTCTTGAACACACTTATAATTTGGCCAGGTTATGCAGTTTGCATTGCTGCACAATTGCGCCTGCCTAGCTCTGCCGCCTTTGCAAACATTCAGGCGTGGCAGCCAGATAGGCTGGTCCACGTAGGACACTGCCAGCGGACTGGGTACATCTTCTTCCCGTTCTTCTGTCCTGAGTGCTACTGAATCCAGCTTTGACGGCTACACTCTACTCTACCGGAGCAGTAAGTTGAACCTCAACTCATGGCACTTTGTGAATGTGTTGAGAACTAGAGCTCAGTTTTTTGGCACGCCACTACTGTCCATCCAGCACTCTGGACGGCACTGCCTACATCTGGCTCTAATTAGTCCACGGTTGTGTTCAGCCGAATGACCTCTTCCGGGAACACTCGATAGGAGGTTCTGAGTTATTGCAACATAGGAGCGTTTCACTGCGTTCAAGGCTTCTTAGGAAGAATTCCGGAATCTTGCTGCCGGCAGGCCTCCAGCTGTTCCAGGTGAACATCTCTTGGTAAATCCCCCGTGGTTTCTTATACACCCGTGAAATTTGGCCAGGTTATGCAGTTTGCATTGCTGCACAATTAGGCCTGCCAAACTCTGCCGCGGTTGCAAAGACTCAGGCCTGGCAGCCAGTTAAGTAGGTCCCCGTAGGACACTGCCAGCGGACTGGGTATATGTGCTTCCCGTTCTTCTCACCTGAGTGCTACTGATTCCAGCTTTGACGGCTACACTCTACTCAACCGGAGCAGTAAGTTGAACCTCAACTTATGGCATTTTGTGAAAGTGTTGAGAACTAGAGCTCAGTTGTTTGGCACGCCACAACTGTCCATCCAGCACTATGGACGGCATTGCCTACATCTGGCTTTAATTAGTCCACGGTTGTGTTCAGCCGAATGACCTCTGCCGGTAACACTTAGAAAGAGTTTCTGAGTTATTGCAACATAGGATCGTTTCACTGCTTTCAAGGCTTCTTAGGAAGAATTATGGAATCTTGCTGCCGGCAGGCCTCCTGCTGTTCCGGGTGAATATCTCCGTGTAAATCCCCCGTGGTTTCTTGTACACCCGTGAAATTTGGCCAAGTTATGCAGTTTGTATTTCGGCACAGTTGCGCCTGCTTAGATCTGTGGCGGTTGCAAACATTCAGGCTTGGCAGCCATATAGGCTGGTCCCCATAGGACACTGCCAGCAAACTGTGTATATCTACTTCCCGTTCTTCTCACCTGAGTGCTACTGATTCCAGCTTTGACGGCTACACTCTACTCAGCCGGAGTAGTAAGTTGAACCTCAACTTATGGCACTTTGTGAAAGTGTTGAGAACTAGAGCTCAGTTGTTTGGCACGCCATCACAGTTCATCCAGCACTATGGACTGCACTGCCTACATCTGGCTCGAATTAGTCCACGGTTGTGTTCAGCCGAATGACCTCTGCCAGGAACACTCAGAATGAGTTTCTGAGTTATTGCAACATAGGAGCGTTTCACTGCTTTCAAGGCTTCTTAGGAAGAATTCCGGAATCTTGCTGTTGGTAGGCCTCCGGCTGTTCCGGGTGAATATCTCCTTGTAAATCCCCCGTGGTTTGTTGTACACCCGTGAAATTTGGCCAGGTTATGCTGTTTGCATTGCTGCACAATTGCTCCTGCTTAACTCTGCCAAGGTTGCAAACATTCAGGCGTGGCAGCCAGATAGGCTGGTCCCCGTAGGACACTGCCAGCGGACTGTGTATATCTGCTTCCCGTTCTTCTCACCTGAGTGCTACTGATTCCAGCTTTGACGGCTACACTCTACTCAACCGGAACAGTAAGTTGAACCTCAACTTATGGCAATTTGTGAAAGTGTTGAAAACTAGAGCTCAGTTGTTTGGAACGCCACCACTGTCCATCCAGGACTATGGACGGGACTGCTTACATCTGGCTCTAATTAGTCCACGGTTGTGTACAGCCGAATGACCTCTGCCGGGAACACTCAGAATGAGGTTCTGAGTTATTGCAACATAGGAGCGTTTCACTGCTTTCAAGGCTTCTTAGGGAGAATTCCGGAATCTTGGTGCCTGCAGGACTCCGGCAGTTCCGGGTGAACATCTCCTTGTAAATCCCCCGTGGTTTCTTGTACACCCGTGAAATTTGGCCAGGTTATGCAGTTTCCATTGCTGTACAATTGCACCTTCCTAGCTCTGCCGCGGTTGCAAACATTCAGGCATGGCATCCAGATAGTCTTTTCCCCGGAGGACACTGCCAGCGGACTGGGTATATCTGCTTCCCGTTCTTCTCACCTGAGTGCTACTCATTCCAGCTTTGACGGCTATACTCTACTGAACGGGATCTGTATGTTGAACCTCAATGTATGGCACTTTGTGAAAGTGTTGAGAACTAGAGCTCAGTTGTTTGGAACGCCAACTGTGTCCATCCAGCAGTATGGACAGCACTGCCTACATCTGGCTCTAATTAGTCCAAGGTTGTGTTCAGCCGAATGACCTCTGCCGGGAACACTAAAAATGAGGTTCTGAGATATTGCAACATAGGAGCGTTTCAGTGCTTTCAAGGCTTCTTAGGAAGAAACTAATTAGAGCCAGATGTAGGACGTGCCGTCCATAGTGCTGGATGGACAGTGGTGGCGTGCCAAACAACTGAACTCTTGTTCTCAGCACTTTCACAAATTGCCAAAAGTTGAGGTTTTAACTTACTGCTCCGGTTGAATAGAGTGTAGCCATCAAAGCTGGAATCAGTAGCACTCAGGTGAGAAGAACGGGAAGCAGATATACCCAGTCCGCTGGCAGTGTCCTACGAGGAACAGCCTATCTGGCTGCCACGCCTGAATGTGTGCAACCACAGCACAGCTAGGCAGGCTTAATCGTGCAGCTATGCAAACTGCATAACCCGGCCAAATTTCACTTGTTTACAAGGAACCACGGGGGATTTACAAGGAGATATTCACCCAGAAAATTCGAAGGCCTGCCGGCAGCAACATTCCGGAATTCTTCCTAAGAAGCCTGGAAACTAGTGAAAAGCTCCTAGGTTGCAATAACTCAGATCCTCCTTCTGATTGTTCCCGGCAGATGTCATTCGGCTGAACACAACCATGGACTAATTAGAGCCAGATTTAGGCAGTGCCGTCCATATTGCTGGATGGACAGTGGTGGCGTGCCAAACAACTGAGCTCTAGTTCTCAACACTTTCACAAAGTGCCATAAGGTGATGTTCAACTTTCTGCTCCGGTTGAGTAGAGTGTACCGTCAAAGCTGGAATCAGTAGAGCTCAGGTGAGAAGAACGGGAAGCAGATATACACAGTCTGCTGGCAGTGTCCAACGGGGACGAGCCTATCTTGCTGCCACACCTGAATGATTGCAAACATGGCAGAGCTAGGCATGCGCAATTGTGCAGCAATGCAAACTGCATAAGCTGGCCAAAGTTCACGGGTGTTCAAGAAACCACGGGGGATTTACAAGGAGATGTTCACCCGGAACAGCCGGAGGCCTGCCGGCAGCAACATTCCGGGATTCTTCCTGTGAAGCCTTGAAAGCAGTGAACGGCTCCTATGTTGCAATAACTCAGAACCGCATTCTGAGTGTTCTCGGCAGAGATCATTCGGCTGAACACAACCGTGGACTGATTTGAACCAGATGTAGGCAGTGCGGTCCATAGTGCTGGATGGACCGTGGTGGCATTCCAATCAACTTAGCTCTAGTTCTCAACACTTTCACAAAGTGCCATAAGTTGAGGTTCATCTTACTGCTCCTGTTGAGTAGAGTGTAGCCGTCAAAGCTGGAATCAGTAGCACTCAGGTGAAAAGAACGGGAAGAAGATATACCCAATTCGCTGGCAGTGTCCTACGGGGACTAGCCTATCTGGTTGCCACGCCTGAATGTTTGCAACCGCGGCAGAGTTAGGCCGGCGCAATTTTGCAGGAATGCAAACTGCATAACCTGGCCAAATTTCACGGGTGTACAAGAAACCACTGGGGATTTACAAGGAGATGTTCACTGGAAGAGCCGGAGGCCTGCCTGCAGCAAGATTCCGGAAATCTTCCTAAGAAGACTTGAAAGCAGTGAAACGCTCCCATGTTGAAATAACACAGAACCTCATTCTGAGTGTTCCTGGCAGAGGTCATTCGGCTGAACACAACAGTGGACTAATCACAGCCAGATGTAGGCAGTACTGTCCATAGTGGTGGATGGACTTTGGTGGCGTGCCAAACAACTGCGCTCTAGAACTCAAAACTTTGACAAAGTGCCATAAGTTGAAGTTCAACTTACACCTCCGGTTGAGTAGAGTGTAGCCGTCAAAGCTGGAATCAGTATCACTCAGGTGAGAAAACGGGAAGCAGATATACCCAGTCTGCTGGCAGTGTCCTACGGGGACCAGTCTATCTGGCTGCCACGCCTGAATGTTTGCCAACGCGCCACAGCTAGGCAGGCGCAATTGTGCAGCAATGCAAACTGCATAACCTGGCCAAATATCTCGGGTGTACAAGAAACCACGGGGGACTTACAAGGAGATGTTCGGTGGAAGAGCCGGAGGCCTGCCTGCAGCAAGATTCCGGAAATCTTCCTAAGAAGCCTTGAAAGCAGTGAAACGCTCCTATGTTGCAATAACACAGAAGCTCATGCTGAGTGTTCCCGGCAGAGGTCATTCGGCTGAACACAACCATGGAGTAATTACAGCCAGATGTATGCAGTGCCGTCCATAGTGCTCGATGGAGAGTGGTGGCGTGCCAAACACCTGAGCTCTAGTTCTCAACACATTCACAAAGTGCCATAAGTTGAGGTTCAATTTACTGCTCCGGTTGAGTAGAGTGTACCCGTCAAAGCTGGAATCAGCAGCACTCAGGTGAGAAGAACGGGAGGCAGATAGACCCAGTCCCCTGACAGTGTCGTACGGGGACCCGCCTATCTGGCTGCCACGCCTCAATGTTTGCAACCGCGACAGAGCTAGTCAGGCGCAATTGTGCAGAAATGCAAACTGCATAACCTGGCCAAATTTCACGGGTGTACAAGAAACCACGGGGGATTTACATGATATTCACCCAGAACAGCCGGAGGCCTACCCGCAGCAAGATTACGGAATTCTTCCTAAGAAGCCTTGAAAGCAGTGAAACGCTCCTATGTTGCAATAACTCAGCACCTCATTCTGAGTGTTCTCCGCAGAGGTCATTTGTCTGAACACAAGCGTGGACTAATTAGAGCCAGATGTAGGCAATGCGGTCCATAGTGCTGGATGGACAGTGGTGGCTTGCCAAACAACTGAGCTCTAGTTCTCAACACTTTCACAAAGTGCCATAAGTTCAGGATCAACTTACTGCTCCGTTTGAGTAGAGTGTAGCCGTCAAAGGTGGAATCAGTAGCACTCAGGTGAGAAGAACGGGAAGCAGATATACCCAGTCCGTTGGCAGTGTCCTACGGCGACCAGACTATCTGGCTGCCACGCCTGAATGTTTGCAACCGCCGCAGATCTAGCCATTAGCAATTGTGCAGCATTGCATACTGCAAAACGTGGCCAAATTTCACAGGTGTACAAGAAACCAACGGGGATTTACAAGGAGATGTTCACCCGGAACAGCCGGAGGCCTGCTGGCACGAAGATTCCGGAATTCTTCCTAAGAAGCCTTGAACGCAGTGAAACGCTCCTATGTTGCAATAACTCAGCACCTCATTCTGAGTGTTCTCCGTAGAGGTCAATAGGCTGAACACAACCGTGGACTAATTAGAGCCAGATGTAGGCAGTGCCGTCCATAGTGCTGGATGGACAGTGGTCGCTAGCCAAACAACTGAGCTCTAGTTCTCAACACTTTCACAAAGTGCCATAAGTTGAGGTTAAACTTACTGGTCCGTTTGAGTAGAGTGTAGCCTTCAAAGGTGGAATCAGTAGCACTCAGGTGAGACGAACGGGAAGCAGATATACCCAGTCCGCTGTCAGTGTCCTACGGGGACCAGCCTATCTGGCTGCCACAGCTGAATGTTTGCAAATGCAGCAGATCTATGCATTAGCAATTTTGCAGCAATGCAAACTGCATAACCTGGCCAAATTTCAAGGGTGTACAAGGAACAACGAGGGATTTACAAGGAGATGTTCACCCAGAACAGTCGGAGGCCCGTCGGCAACAAGATTCCGGAATTCTTCCTAAAAAGCCTTGAAAGCAGTGAAACTCTCCTATGTTGCAATAACTCAGAACCTCCTTCTGAGTGTTGCCGGCAGAGGTCATTCGGCTGAACACAACCGTGGACTAATTAGAGCCAAATGTAGGCATTGCAGCCCATAGTGCTGGACAGTGGTGGAGTGCCAAACAACTGAGCTCTAGTTCTCAACACTTTCACAAAGTGCCATAAGTTGAGGTTTAACTTACTGCTCCGGTTGAGTAGAGTATAGCCGTCAAAACTGGAATCAGTAGCACTCAGGTGAGAAGAACGGGAAGCAGATATACCCAGTGCAATGGCAGTGTCTTAAGGGGACCAGCCTATCTGGCTGCCACGCCTGAATGTTTGTAACCGCGGCAGAGTAAGGCAGGCCAATTGTACAGCAATGCAAATTGCATATCCTGGCCAAATTTCACGGGTGGACAAGAAACCACGGGGGATTTACAAGGAGATGTTCCCCATGAACAGCCGGAGGCCTGCCGGCAGCAAGATTCCGGAATTCTCCCTAAGAAGCCTTGAAAGCAGTGAAACGCTCTTATGTTGCAATCACTCAGAAACTCATTCTGAGTGTTCCCGGCAGAGGTCATTCGGCTGAACACAACCGTGGACTACTTACAGCCAGATGTAGGCAGTGCCGTCCATAGTGCTCGATGGAGAGTTGTGGCGTGCCAAACAACTGAGCTCTAGTTCTCAACACTTTCACAAAGTGCCATAAGTTGAGGTTCAACTTACTGCTCCGGTTGAGTAGAGTGTATCCGTCAAAGCTCGAATCAGTAGCACTCAGGTGAGAAGCAGTGGAAGCAGATATACCCAGTCCGCAGGCCGTGTCCTACGGGGACCAGCGTATCTGGCTGCCATGCCTGAATGTTTGCAAACGCGGCACAGCTAGGCAGGCGCAATTGTGCAGCAATGCAAACTGCAAAAACTGGCCAAATTTCACGGGTGTACTGAAACCACGAGGGATTTACAAGGAGATGTTCACCCGGAACAGCCAGAGGACTGCTGGAAGCAAAATTCAGGAATTCTTCCTGTGAATCCTTGAAAGCAGTGAAACGCTCCTATGTTGCAATAACTCAGAACCTCATTCTGAGTGTTCCCGGCAGAGGTCATTCAGCTGAACACAACCGTGGACTAATTAGAGCCAGATGTAGGCAGTGCCGTCCATAGTGGTGGAAGGGCTTTGGTGGCGTGCCAAACAATTGAGCTCTAGTTCTCAACCCTTTCACAAAGTGCCATACGTTGAGGTTCAACTTACTGCTCTGGTTGAGTAGAGTGCAGCTGTCAAAGCAGGAATCAGTAGCACTCAGATAAGAAGAACGGGAAACAGATATACCCAGTCCGCTGGCAGTGTCCTACGGGGACCAGCCTATCTGGCTGCAACCCCTGAATGTTTGCAACCGCAGCAGAGTTAGGCAGGCGCAATTGTGCAGCAATGCACGCTGCATAACCTGGCCAAATTTCACGGGTGTACAAGAAACCACGGATGATTTACAAGGAGATGTTCACCCGGAAGAGCCGGAGGCCTGCCGAAAGCAAGATAGATGAATTCTTCCTAAGAAGCCTTGAAAGCAGTGAAACGCTCCTATGTTGCAATAACTCAGAACCTCATTCTGAGTGTTCCCGGCAGAGGTCATTCGGCTGAACACAACCGTGCAAAAATTGCAGCCAGATGTAGGCAGTGCCGTCCATAGTGCTGTATGGACAGTGGTGGCGTGCCAACAACTGAGCTCTAGGTCTCAACACTTTCACAAAGAGCCATAAGTTGAGGTTCATCTTACTGCTCCGCTTGAGTAGAGTGTAGCCGTCAAAGCTGTAATAAGTAGCACTCAGGTGAGAAGAATGGGAAGCAACTATACCCAGTCCTTGGCAGTGTCCTACGGGGACCAGACTATCTGGCTGCCAAGCCAGAATGTTTGCCACCGTGGCAGATCTACGTAGGCGCAATTGTGCAGCAATGCAAACTACATAACCTGGCCAAATTTCGCGGGAGTACAAAAAACCACGGGGGATTTAAAAGGAGATGTTCACCCGGAACAGCCGGAGGCCTGCTGGCAGCAACATTCCTGGATTGTTCCTGTGAAGCCTTGAAAGCAGTGAAATGCTCATATGTTGCAATAACTCAGAACCTCAATCTGAGTGTTCCCGGCAGAGATCATTCGGCTGATCACAACCGTGGACTAATTAGAGCCAGATGTAGGCAGTGCCGTCCATAGTGCTCGATGGACAGTGGTGGCATGCCAAACAACTGAGCTCTAGTTCACAACACTTTCACAAAGTACCATAAGTTGAGGTTCAACTTACTGCTCCGGTTGAGTAGAGAGTAGCCGTCAAAGCTGGAATCATTAGCACTCAGGTGAGGAGAACGGGAAGATGATATACCCCGTCCGCAGGCAATGTCCTACGGGGACCAGCCTATCTGGCTATCACCCCTGAATGTTTGCAACCGCGGCAGATCTAGGCAGGAACAATTGTGCAGCAATGCAAACTGCATAACCTGGCCAAATTTCAAGGGTGTACAAGAAATCACGGGGGATTTACAAGGAGATGTTCACCAGGAACAGACGGAGGCATGCCGGCAGAAACATTCCGGGATTCTTCCTGTGAAGCCTTGAAAGCAGTGAAACGCTCCTATGTTGCAATAACTCAGAACCTCATTCTGAGTGTTCCCGGCAGAGGTCATTCGGCTGAACACAACCGTGGACTAATTAGAGCCAGATGTAGGCAGTGCCGTCCATAGTGCTGGATGGACAGTGGTGGTGTGCCAAACAACTGAGCTCTAGTTCTCAACACTTTCACAAAGTGCCATAAGTTGAGGTTCAACTTACTGTTCCGGTTGAATAGAGTGTAGTCGTGAAAGCTGGAATCAGTAGCACTCAGGTGAGAAGAAGGGAAAGCAGATAGACCCACTCCGCTGACAGTGTCGTACGGGGACCAGCATATCTGGCTGCCAAGCCTGAATGTTTGCAACCTCGTCAGAGCTAGGCAAGCGCAGTTGTGCAGAAATGCAAACTGCATAACCTGGCCAAATTTCACGGGTGTACCAGAAACCACGGGGGATTTACAAGATGTTTACCCAGAACAGCCGAGGGCCTCCGGCAGCAAGATTCCGGAATTCTTCCTAAGAAGCCTTGAAAGCAGTGAAAGGCTCCTATGTTACAATAAATCAGCACCTCATTCTGAGTGTTCTCCCCAGAGGTCATTTGGCTGAACACAACCATGGACTAATTAGAGCCAGATGTAGGCAGTGCGGTCCATAGTGCTGGATGGACAGTGGTCACGTGCCAAACAACTGAGCTCTAGTTCTCAACACTTTCACCGAGTGCCATAAGTTGAGGTTCAACTTACTGCTCCGTTTGTGAAGAGTGTAGCCGTCAAAGATGGAATCAGTAGCACTCAGGTGAGAAGAACGGGAAGCAGATATACCCAGTCCGCTGGCAGTGTCCTACGGGGACCAGCCTATCTGGCCGCCACGCCTGAATGTTTGCAACCGCGGCAGATCAAGGCATTAGCAATTGTGCAGCATTGCATATTGCATAACCAGGCCAAATTTCACGGGTGTACAAGAAACCACGGGGGATTTACAGGGAGATGTTCACCCGGGACAGCCGGAGTCCTGCCGAAAGCAAGATTGAGGAATTCTTCCTAAGAAGCCTTGAAAGCAGTGAAACGCTCCTATGTTGCAATAACACAGAACCTCATTCTGAGTGTTCCCGGCAGAGGTCATTCGGCTGAACACAACCGTGGACTAATTACAGCCAGATGTACGCAGTGCCATCCATAGTGCTCAATGGACAGTGGTGGCGTGCCAAACGACTGAGATCTAGTTCTCAACACATTCACAAAGTGACATAAGTTGAGGTTCAACTTACTGCTCCGGTTTAATAGAGTGTAGCCGTCAAAGCTGGAATCAGTAGCACTCAGGTGAGAAAACGGGAAGCAGATATACCCAGTCCGCTGGCAGTGTCCTACGGGGACCAGCCTATATGACTGCCACGCCTGAATGTTTGCAACCGCGGCAGAGTAAGGTAGGAGAAATTGTGCAGCAATGCAAACCGCATAACCTGGCTAAATGTCACGGATGTACAAGAAACCACCGGGGATTTACAAGGAGATGTTCACCCGGAACAGCCGGAGGCCTGCCGGCAGCAACATTCCGGGATTCTTCCTGTGAAGCCTTGAAACCAGTGAAACTCTCCTATGTTGCAATAAATCAAAACCTCATTCTGAGTGTTCCCGGCAGAGGTCATTCGGCTGAACACAACCGTGGACTAATTAGAGCCAGATGTAGCCAGTGCCGTCCATAGTGGTGGATGGACTTTGGTGGCGTGCAAAACAACTGAGCTCTAGACCTCAAAACCTTGACAAAGTGCCATAAGTTGAACTTCAACTTACTGCTCCGGTTGAGTAGAGTGTAGCTGTCAAAGCTGGAATCAGTAGAACTCAGGTGAGCAGAACGGGAAGCAGATATACCCAGTCCGCTGGCAGTGTCCTACGAGGACCAGCCTATCTGGCTGCCACGCCTGAATGTTTGCAGACGCAGCAGAACTAGGCAGGCGCAATTGTGCAGCAATGCAAACTGCATAACCTGGCCAAAGTTCACGGGTGTACAAGAAACCACGGGGCATTTACAAGGAAATGTTCACCCGGAAGAGCCGGAGGACTGTCGGCAGCAACATTCCGGAATTCTTCCAAAGAGTCCTTGAAAGCAGTGAAACGCTCCTGTTTTGCAATAACTCAGAACCTCATTCTGAGTGTTCCCGGCAGAGGTCATTCGGCTGAACACAACCGTGGACTAATTACAGCCAGATGTACGCAGTGCCGTTCATAGTGCTGGATGGACAGTGTTGGCGTGCCAAACAACTGAGCTATATTTCTCAACACTTTCACACATTGCCATAAGTTGAGGTTCAAGTTACTGCTCCGGTTGAGTGGAGTGTAGCCCTGAAAGCTGGAATCAGTAGCACTCAGATGAGAAGAAATAGAAGCAGATATACCCAGTCCGCATGCGTGTCCTATGGGGACCAGCCTATTTGGCTGCCACGCCTGAATGTTTCCAAATAAGGCACAGCTAGGCAGGCGCAATTGTGCAGCAATGCAAACTGCATAAACTGGCCAAATTTCACGGGTGTACTGAAACCATGGGGGATTTACAATGAGATGTTCACCCGGAATAGACGAAGGCCTGCCGAAAGCAACATTCCGGAATTCTTACTAAGAAGACTTGAAAGCACTGAAACGCTCCTATGTTGCAATAACTCAGAACCTCATTCTGAGTGTTCCCGGCAGAGGACATTCGGCTGAACACAACCGTGGACTGATTAGAGCCAGATGTAGGCAGTGCAGTCCATAGTGCTGGATGGACAGTGGTCGCGTGCCCAACAACTGAGCTCTAGTTCTCAACACTTTCACAAAGTGCCATAATTTGAGGTTCCACTTACTGCTCCGGTTGAGTACAGTGTAGCCGTCAAAGCTGGAATAAGTAGCACTCAGGTGAGAAGAATGGGAAGCAGATATACCCAGTCCGTTGGCAGTGTCCTACGGGGACCAGCCTATCTGGCTGCCAGGCCTGAATGTTTGCCACTGCTTCAGATCTACGCAGGCGCAATTGTGCAGCAATGCAAACTGCAAAGCCTGGCCAAATTTCGCGGGAGTACAAAAAACCACTGGGGATTTAAAAGGAGGTGTTCACCCGGAACAGCCGGAGGCCTGCTGGCAGCAACATTCCGGAATTTTTCCAAAGAAGCCTTGAAAGCAGTGAAACGCTCGTATGTTGCAACAACTCAGAACCTCATTCGGAGTGTTCCCGGCAGAGGTCATTCGGCTGAACACAACCGTGGACTAATTAGAGCCAGATGTAAGCAGTGCCGTCCATAGTGCTGGATGGACTGTGGTGGCGTGCCAAACAACTGAGCTCTAGTTCTCAACACTTTCAGAAAATACCATAAGTTGAGGTTCAACTTACTGCCCCGGTTGACTAGAGTGTAGCCGTCAAAGCTGGAATCAGTATCACTCATATGAGAAGAACGGGAAGCAGATATACCCAGGCCGTTGGCAGTGTCCTATGGCGACCTGCCTATCTGGCTGCCACGGCTGAATGTTTGTAACCGCGGCAGAGCTTGGCAGGCGCAATTCTGCAGCAGTGCAAACTGCATTACCTGGCCAAATTTCACGGGTGTACAAGAAACCACGGGGGATTTACAAGGAGATGTTCACCCGGAACAGCCGGAGGACTGCCGCCAGCAAGATTCTGGAATTCTTCCTAAGAAGCCTTGAAAGCAGTGAAACGCTCCGATGTTGCAATAACTCAGAACCTCATTCTGAGTGTTCCCCACAGAGGTCATTCAGCTGAACACAATCGTCGTCTAATTAGAGCCAGATGTAGGCAGTGCCGTCCATAGTGCTGGATGGACCGTGGTGGCGTGCCAAACAACTGAGCTCTAGTTCTCAACACTTTCACAAAGTGCCATAACTTGAGATTCAACTTACTGCTCCAGTTGAGTAGAGTGTAGCTGTCAAAGCTGGAATCAGTAGCACTCAGGTGAGAAGAATGGAAAGCAGATATACCCAGTCCGCTGGCAGTGTCCTTCGGGGACCAGCCTATCTGGCTGCCACGCCTGAATGTTTGCAACCGCAGCAGAGCTAGGCAGGCTCAATTGTGCAGCAATGCAAACTGAATAACCTGGCCAAATTTCACGGGTGTACAAGAAACCACGGGGGATTTACAACGAGATGTTCACCCGAAAGAGCCGGAGGCCTGCCGGCAGCAAGATTCCGGAATTCTTCCTGTGAAGCCTTGAAAGCAGTGAAACGCTCCTATGTTGCAATAACTCAGAACCTCATTCTGAGTTGTCCCGGCAGAGGTCATTCGGCTGAACACAACCGTGGACTAATTACAGCCAGATGTAGGCAGTGCCGTCCAGAGTGCTGGATGGACAGTGGTGGCGTGCCAAACAACTGAGCTCTACTTCTCAACACTTTCATAAAGTGCCATAAATTGAGGTTCAACTTACTGCTACGGTTGAGTAGAGTGTAGCCGTGAAAGCTGGAATCAGTAGCACTCAGGTGAGAAGAACTGGAAGCAGATATACCCAGTCCACCGCCTGTGTCCTACGGAGACCAGCATATCAGGCTGCCACGCCTGAATGTTTGCAACCGTGGCAGAGTGAGGCAGGCGCAATTGTGCAGTAATGCAAACTGCATAACCTGGCCGAATTTCACGGGTGTACAAGAAACCACGGTTGATTTAGAAGGAGATGTTCTCCCGGAACAGCCGGAGGCCTGCTGGCAGCAACATTCCGGAATTCTTCCTGTGAAGCCTTGAAAGCAGTGAAACGCTCCTATGTTGCAATAAATCAGAACCTCATTCTGAGTGTTCCCGGCAGAGGTCATTCTGCTGAACACAACCGTGGACTAATTAGAGCCAGATGTAGTCATCACTGCCTACATAGTGCTGGATGGACAGTGGTGGGGTGCCAAACAACTGAGCAATAGTTCTCAACACTTTCACAAAGTGCCATAAGTTGAGGTTCAACTTACTGCTCCGGTTGAGTAGAGTGTAGCCATCAAGGCTGGAATCAGTAGCACTCAGGTGAGAAGAACGGGAAGCAGATATACTCAGTCCGCTGGCAGGGTCCTACGGGGACCAGCCTATTTGGCTGCCTCGCCTGAATATTTGCAAACGCGGCACAGCTAGGCATTCGCAATTGTGTAGCAATTCAAACTGAATAACCTCGCCAAATTTCATGGGTGTACAAGAAACCACGGGGGATTTACAAAGATATGTTCACCCGGAACAGCCGGAGGCCTCCGGGCAGCAAGATTCCGGAATTCTTCCTAAGAAACGAAAGCAGTGAAACGCTCCTATGTTGCATTAACGCAGAAACTCATTCTGAGTGTTCCCGGCAGAGGTCATTCGGCTGAACACAACCGTGGACTAATTAGAGCCAGACGTAGGCAGTGCCGTCCATAGTGCTGGATGGACAGTAGTGGCGTGCCAAACAACTGAGCTCTATTTCTCAACCCTTTCACAAAGTGCCATAAGTTGAGGTTCACCTTACTGCTCCGGTTGAGTAGAGTGTAGCCGTCAAAGCTGGAATCAGTCGCACTCAGGTGAGAGGAACGGGAAGCAGATATACCCAGTCCGCAGGCCATGTCCTACGGAGACAGAGCTTATCAGGCTGCCACGCCTGAATGTTTGCAACCGCGGCAGAGTTAGGCAGGCACAATTGTGCAGCAATGCAGTCTGCATAACCTGGCCGAATTTCACAGGTGTACAAGAAACCACGGTGGATTTACAAGGAGATGTTCCCCTGGAACAGCCGGAGGTCTGCTGGCAGCCACATTGCGGAATTCTTCCTGTGAAGCCTTGAAAGCAGTGAAACTCTCCTATGTTACAATAAATCAGAACCTCAATCTGAGTGTTACCGGAGGAGGTCATTCTGCTGAACACAACTGTGGACTAATTAGAGCCAGATGAAGGCATCACTGCCTACATAGTGCTGGATGGACAGTGGTGGGGTGCCAAACAACTGAGCTCTAATTCTCAACACTTTCACAAAGTGCCATAAGTTGAGGTTCACCTTACTGCTCCGCTTGAGTAGACTGTAGCCGTCAAAGCTGGAATCAGTAGCACTCAGGTGAGAAGAACGGAAAGCAGATATACCCAGTCCGCTGGCAGTGTCCTACGGGGACCAGCCTATCTGACTGCCTTGCCGGAATGTTTGCAACCGCGGCAGAGCTAGGCAGGCGCAATTGTGCAGCAATTCAAACTGCATAACCTGGCCAAATTTTACGGGTGTACAAAAAATCACAGGGGTTTTACAAGGAGATTTTCACCCGGAAAAGCCGGAGGCCTGCCGGCAGCAACATTCCGGAATTCTTCCTGTGAAGCCTTGAAAGCACTGAAACGCTCGTATGTTGCAACAACTCAGAACCTCATTCGGAGTGTTCCCGGCAGAGGTCATTCGGCTTAACAGAACCGTGGCCTAATTAGAGCCAGATGTAAGCAGTGCCTTCCATAGTGTTGGATGGAGAGTGGTGGCTTGCCAAACAACTGAGCTCTAGTTCTCAACACTTTCACAAAGTACCATAAGTTGCGGTTCAACTTACTGCCCCGGTTGACTACAGTGTAGCCGTCAAAGCTGGAATCAGTAGCACTCAGGTGAGAAGAATGGGAAGCAGATATACCCAGTCTGATGGCAGGGTCCTACGGGGACCAGCCTATCTGGCTGCTATGCCTGAATATTTGCAACCGCGGCAGAGCTAGGCAGGCGCAATTGTGCTGCAATTTAAACTGCATAACCTGGCCAAATTTCATGGGTGTACAAGAAACCACGGGGGATTTACAAGGATATGTTCACCCGGAACAGCCGGGGGCCTCCCGGCAGCAAGGTTGCGGAATTCTTCCTGTGAAGCCTTGAAAGCAGTGAAACGCTCCTATGTTGTAGTTAATCAGAACTTCATTCTGAGTGTTCCCGGCAGAGGTCATTCTGCTGAACACAACCGTGGACTAATTAGAGCCAGATGTAGGCATCACTGCCTACATAGTGCTGGATGGACATTGGTGGGGTGCCAAACAACTGAGCTCTAGTTCTCAACACTTTCACAAAGTGCCATAAGTTGAGGTTCAACTTACTGCTCCGGTTGAGTAGAGTGTAGCCGTCAAGGCTGGAATCAGTAGCACTCAGGTGAGAAGAACGAGAAGCAGATATACCCAGTCCGCTGGCAGTGTCCTTCGGGGACCAGCCTATCTGGCTGCCACGCCTGAATGTTTGCAAACGGGGCACAGCTAGGCAGGCGCAATTGTGCAGCAATTCCAACTGCATAACCTCGCCAAATTTCATGGGTGTACAAGAAACCACGGGGGATTTACAAGGATATGTTCACCCGGAACAGCCGGAGGCCTCCAGGCAGCAAGATTCCGGAATTCTTCCTAAGAAACGAAAGCAGTGAAACGCTCCTATGTTGCTTTAACGCAGAAAGTCATTCTGAGTGTTCCCGGCAGAGGTCATTCAGCTGAACACAACCGTGGACTAATTAGAGTCAGATGTAGGCAGTGCCGTCCATAGTGCTGGATGGACAGTGGTGGCGTGCCAAACAACTGAGCTCTAGTGCTCAACACTTTCACAATGTGCCATAAGTTGAGGTTCAACTTACTGCTCCGGTTGAGTAGAGTATAGCCGTCAAAGCTGGAATCAGTAGCACTCAGGTGAGAGGAAGGGGATGCAGATATACCCAGTCCGCTGGCAGTGTCCTACGGAGACCAGCCTATCTGGCTGCCAAGCCTGAATTTTTGCAACCGCGGCAGAGCTAGGCAGACTCAATTGTGCAGCAATGCAAACTGCATAGCCTTGCCCAATTTCAAGAGTGTACAAGAAACCACGTGGGATTTACAAGGAGATGTTCACCCGGAACAGCCAGAGGCCTGCCGGCAGCAAGATTCCGGAATTCTTCCTGTGAAGCCTTGAAAGCAGTGTAACGCTCCAATGTTTCAATAACTCAGAACCTCATTCTGAGTGTTCCCGGCAGAGGTCATTCTGCTGAACACAACCGTGGACTAATTAGAGCCAGATATAGGCAGTGCCGTCCATAGTGCTCGATGTACAGTGGTGGCTTCCCGAACAACTGAGCTGTAGTTCTCAACACGTTCACAAAGTGTCATAAGTTGATGTTCAACTTACTGATCTGGTTGAGTAGAGTGTAGCCGTCAAAGCTGGAATCAGTAGCACTCAGTTGAGAAGGATGGAAAGCAGATAGACCCAGTTCGCTGGCAGTGTCATACGGGGACCAGCCTATCTGACTTGCACGCCTGAATGTTTGCAACCGTGGCAGAGTTAGGCAGGCGCAATTGTGCAGCAATGCAAACTGCATAACCTGGCCAAATTTCATGGGTGTACAAGAAACCACGGGGGATTTACAAGGAGATGTTCACCCGGAACAGCCGGAGGCCTCCCGGCAGCAACATTCCGGAATTCTTCCTGTGAAGCCTTGAAAGCAGTGAAACGCTCCTATGTTGCAATAACTCAGAACCTCATTCTGAGTGTTCCCGGCAGAGGTCATTCGGCTGAACACAACCGTGGACTAATTAGAGCCAGATGTACGCAGTGCCGTCCATAGTGCTGGATGGACAGTGCTGGCGTGCCAAAAGCTAATAGGCTAAGTCAGATAACGAAATTAAAAGCAGAGATTAACAATTAGAAAATCAGAAAACCATAACCAAAATAAACCAAACAAAAAGCTGGTTCTTTGAAAAAATAAACAAAATTGATGGCCCATTGGCTAGATTAATTAAAAAAAGAAGAGATGAAACCTATATTAATAGGATTAGGGATGCCACGGGAAACATCACAACAGGTACTCAAGATATCCAAACATTTCAAACAGACTTCTTTCAAAAGCTATACTCTCTAAAGGAAGAAAATCGGGCAGAAATGGATGCATTTTTAGAGAAATACAAGTTGCCCAAACTGAGCAAAGAAGAAGTTAACCTATTAAATAAGCCAATATCCTATAATGAGATACAGGAAGCTATCAAAAGTCTTCCAACAAAAAAAAGCCCAGGACCAGATGGATTCACAGCAGAATTCTATAAGACCTTTAAACAAGAACTAATACCCATACTCCTCAAGCTCTTCAGAGAAATAGAGAAGGAGGGAGCTATCCCAAACTCATTCTACGAAGCCAATATCACACTCATCCCCAAACCAGGCAAAGACCCAACCAAAAAGGAGAATTACAGGCCAATCTCCTTGATGAACACAGATGCAAAGATCCTTAACAAGATTCTAGCTAACAGAATCCAGAAACACATAAAAAAAATAATTCACTATGACCAGGTAGGCTTCATCCCAGAGACACAGGGATGGTTTAACATACGTAAGTCAATAAATGTAATCCAACATATCAACAGAGCCAAGGTCAAGAATCACATGATTATCGCTACAGATGCAGAAAAGGCCTTTGACAAAATTCAACATTCATTCATGCTAAAAGCTCTGGAGAAAATAGGAATAGAAGGAACATTTATAAAAACAATAAAAGCCATTTATGACAGACCAATAGCCAATATTATACTTAATGGGGAAAAGCTATAACCAATTCTCCTAAAATCAGGAACAAGGCAAGGATGCCCACTGTCTCCACTCCTCTTCAATATAGTCCTAGAACCTTTAGCCAGGGCAATAAGGCAAGAAAAAGACATTAAAGGGATCCGCATAGGGAAAGAAGAAGTTAAGCTATCACTTTTTGCAGACGACATGATACTATACCTCCACGATCCCAAAAACTCCATCCCCAAACTCTTAGAAATCATAAATCACTTCGGCAAAATAGCAGGATACAAAATAAACCCACAAAAATCAGTTGCCTTCCTATACACTGATAATGTACAGGAAGAGAGGGAAATAAAGGGAGCAACCCCATTCACAATAACCTCCCGAAAAATAAAATATTTAGGAATTAACCTAACCAAAGATGTAAAAGAACTATTTAATGAGAACTATAAAAAGTTAAAGAAAGAAATTGCAGAAGACACTAGAAAATGGAAAGACCTCCCATGCTCTTGGATAGGCCGACTTAATATAGTAAAGATGGTAATATAGTAAATATAGTAAAGATGGTAATATAGTAAAGATGGTCATAGATCTTGAATTCTGGGCCTTGGTGCTATCACTCAGCTCTTCAACTCAAGACTAGCATTCTACCACTTGAGCCACACTGCCACTTTCAGTTTTCTGCTAGTTTATTGGAGATAAGAGTCTCATGGACTTTCCTTGCCGAGCTGGCTTTCAACCGCGGTCCTCAGATCTCAGCCTCCTTAGTGAGCCACGGGTGCCCAGCAAGAGTTGGCTTTTTGGAGTATGTGAAGAAGTAAAGAATTTTGAAAGCCAAGGTGAAGAAAAGCAGTCAATGTCTATGTGGATTGTAATTCCTCTGCATTTGTCTCTTATAGTAAATTCACTGATGTCTTTCATTTGAAAAGCCTTATTAGTCCCTTTCCAGCTATGTTCCCAGGCACCTGCTCAGGAGGCCTGGGAGAGTAGAGGTAGAAACAGGCCCCTCCCTGTACAGGACAGAAATCCAGGCCTGGGGCATAGGAGTTGTTTTACAGATTTTCACACAAATATATTTGCCCATTTCTTATATTGTTCTTATATTCTTGATGCTGGTTTGCACACATATTTAAAAATAGACCTCCATTTCTGTTCTATTGGAGGTGAGGAGGTGCCAAAGGGAACGGAAAAATGAATGTGTGTGTGTGTGTGTATAATATATATATTATATAATATATATATATTATATATATACTACACCTGCCCCCATGTATATATATGATATATATTATATATAATATATATTTGTATGTATATAATATATTATATATAATATTATATATAATATATTATAATATATTAAATTAATATTCTATATTATTATATATAATATATAATATATAATATATTATATATAATATATAATATTATATAATATATAATATTTATAATATATTATATATATATACATCGGGGGCAGGAGTAGTATATGGGCATGCCCTTCCTAACCAATGCCTCCTGCTTAAGTTTTTGAGGTTCTGTCCTCCCACGTAAAATGAAGGCAGTAACACTCACATTTTAGAGGGTGTTGATATAATGATTAAAATGTATTTAATGAAATAAATGAACATTAAATAGTTGGAATGATGCCTTGTACAGAGCAAGACAATCATTATCAATGCACATTAACATGGTATCTTAAAGCTTAAGTTCAAAATGTATTTGAAGGCAAGATAGACGTTTATTTGGAGGAATATTGGAAATGCTCCAAGAATGCAATATCTCGTTGTGTATGTGTATGTGTGTTTTTGTGTGTCTCATTTCCTCTCTCTCTTTCCCCTCTGTCTTTCCATTTCTTTCCCTCTCTCTTCTGAACCCCAGACACAAGCTTACGTAGTTTCTCATTCTCTTCATTTTTCCTCCAGGCTTGATTGCTCCACTCATTGAACGCACTGTGGCTGAAAATAGACTTAAGCTCTATCACAGACTCCTATCTGCTGCCTCATTTTCAGGTCCTCAATTCTATTTTCTGAGGCAAGATTGGCATATTAGACTTGGTTGGCAGAGTTCTTCTCTCCTGTCATGTTGTCCTGGTGCCGACCTTTCCAGCTGCAGTGTTAGAGTGCCATGAAGTGATTGAGACTGATTCTAATCTCTTGCAAACAGAAAAGAACAAGTGTTGAGGGAGGAGAGAGAAGGAGAATATGTGAGTAGATGTGTGTATACATGCACACACTGTTGAGGGAGTATTGAGTTAAATGAATAATGTATATACTTAGCACCTAGAGTGGTGATTCACATCTGTTACTTGCAGGAAGAACAAATCATAGATTTCAATCCAGTTTGGACAAAGGGAATGAGATAGTATCTCAAAAACCAAATAAAAATCAAAGGCTGAAGTGTTGTAGAACACTTGCCTAAAGTACATACAATTAGATTTAATCCTCAGTATCAAAATAAAGAGTATTTAGCATAGACTCTGCCACTAGAAAATTCATAAATGTTTTTAGTGAAATAAACAGAAAAATGCTAGAGGAAATTCACTAAGACAGTAACTGTTCGGGCTGTTTACAGATGATTATTTCTCATTGTTCTCAAGATATTGTACTTAAAATAATTTTTTACAATAAATGTGCATTTCTTACTTATCAATACAGGACAGAAATGTATAAATTAAAGAGTGACAGTTTATTTTAGTTTATATTCAACTACTGAATCCCCTATATATTCGACTGCAGGAACATCATTTTTAGCCATGCAATGGACAAAGATCTCATATCTAAAATATACATGGACCTCAAAAAAAATAAATCCCCCAACAACAAATCTTCAAAGAAACAACTGCCCAATAAATAAGTGGGCTAAAGACTTAAAGAGAAACTTCTCCGAAGAGGAAAGAAGGATGGCCAATAGACACAATCAATCTACCTAGCCATAAAAGAAATGCAAATCAAAACAACATTGAGATACCACCTCACCCCTGTTAGAATGGCTATGATCAAGAACTCTAATAAAAGCAGATGCTGGAGGAGATGTGGACAAAAAGGAACCTTACTTCATTGTTGGTGGGAGCGTAAAGTTGTTCAACCACTTTGGAAAGGAGTATGGAGTTTCCTCAAAAGACTCCACATAGAGCTCCCCTATGACCCAGCAATTCCCCATTTGGCATTTACCCAAATGTTTACAAACAAGACCACACTAAAGCTACCAGCACGACTATGTTTATTGCACCCCTATTTACTACAGCTAAGATATGGAACCAACCCAGACGCCACTCAATAGATGAATGGATCAAGAAAATGTGGTATATGTACACAATAAAATTCTATGCCTCCATCAGAAACAATGACATTGCCCCATTTGTTAGGAAATGGAAAGACTTGGAAAAAGTTATATTAAGTGAAGTAAGCCAGGCCCAAAGAAACATAGGTCCCATGGTTTCCCTCATTTGCAATATCTAGTATATGTCTGAGTCAAGCAGAAAAGGTCAGATAAGGTGATGTTAGGGAAATGAACCCTAAGATATGTACTCAAATGTTTTTTTTTTATTTCTTGAGATTGTTTCTAACACATTTATAAGATTATTTCTTTGTTGCTTTGTATGTCCCTCCCCCACAGTATGACCCTTGCTTTCACTGTATTTGATGTTATAATTTGTGGAGGGGAAGGGGAAAAACACATCGTTGAAATAGGGATACAGATGGACCCATTGCAACAATGAGATGTACAAGTCGTTATGTCAAAAACGAACTTTACAACTTTGGTGCGGCTGGGGGGGAGAGCGGGGAGGATTGGGTGGGGGGGCGGGGAAAGGATAGGAAGTGATGGAAAGGGGAAACAAAGGAGGAGGCTACAATGCTTGATAAGGAATGTACTCATCTTGTCCATGTAATTGTAACCCCTCTGTGCAGTATTTTCACAATAAAAAAATGTAAAAATAATAAAAAACAATAAATGTGCATTTCTTACTTATCAATACAGGACAGAAATGTATAAATTAAAGAGTGACAGTTTATCTATTTTATATTCAACTACTGAATCCCCTATATATTCGACTGCAAGAACATCATTTTTTGATGCTACTGTCCTTTTAATATTCTTATTTCTCCAGTTTTTTTTCAGGGTAGGGGGAGAGGTTAAGTGTTGAGAGGTACCTAACTGCATGTGCTTTGTGATATGTGATGGTTTCAGCAGTTGAAATTTTGCGGTACGTATACTGGATAGTTTCCAAGTTGGTAAAGTAGAGAGAAAGCATTCAAGAAATAAAAAAAATGCAATGTACACTTAAAATCTTCAAACTAAAATTAGTTATTTAATCACAAGATGGACATGTTGTTGCCTTTGATGATTGTTTGGTATCCATCAATAGCACCCAGATAATTCCTATCATCCTAAATGTTGTTTTCCTTTTTAAAGATATCCTGCCTTGTTTATCTGATTGCTGAGTATAAATGCTTTGTCTTTGATTTCAAAATCAGAACTTTTCAGCAAAAAACAAAATGTAAACAAAAAGTTTTCTTATCTTGGATAATAAAAGTAGGAATAAGCAATGGTATCACACAGAAAGACATAGTTTTATATTTTAGCTTGATGCCCTATCTGCTGTGAGAATCTAGTACTTCTTGGTATTTTGTTAATCATAGATAAGTTTTCAGATTGTTACCTGGATTTCACTTAGAATGTTTACCCTTAGAAAGTCTAAAGTCACGGGTGATCTCTCTCATGTGGCACCTTCAAATTGCCAAGGTAGATTCTTAGTCTGAAGACTAATAACCATTCAAGTCACAACATTTTAATGAAGAAAGGGGAATATGGGCTTAGACTGTCCAAGTTGTATCTTTCTTGGGAAACAAAGCAAATTCTTTGCCCCTTTGAAATTGCCACTGAGTCATTGTTCATGTTTCCTTTTGTTCTGGGCCTTCCAAGAAACTCAGAAACACATCATAATCAAATTGTGACAATGATCCCTTAGAATTGTTTTGTGTAATAACATTCCATTATACTTTTCTTTTCTTTTGTTTTTCCTGTAAATCTATTTCCTTAACTATATCATTTTTACCGAGATTGCTCCATAAACTAACTCAAAACTTTATTGACATAAAAAATTGCTTACGTAAAAAGGGAATTTTATAAGCCTTATCCCAATGTAGCTGCTGGTATAGACCCAGGACACTTTAAAAAGCCTGTTACACTTTTTTTAAGAAGGGAATTCATTCCTATGGTTTAGTCAGTGTCCACTACACAAAACTCTGTAGCACCACTGTGAACTTGTGACAAGTTAAAGAATTACTCTGAAGATTTAGAAAGTTCCTTTGCTGCATACATCAGCACTGTCCTTAAATCTCTTTTTCAGTTCAATTTTATCCATAAAGTATTTCTATCTACGGGATTTTTTTAGCAGATATTTATAATTTAGAATAAAATTTATATGCATATTTTTTCATGGTCCTTTTGTGTATCTCTATATAATGGTAAGAAATCCTCAAAAGCTCTGCAACAGCTTCATAATGGCAGCTCTATTTCAAATGTGTGGAAACAGATGATCACATTCCAGTAAGCAGCAGGGATGGGAATGAAAGGCAGGTTCTTTTATTTCTAGGCCAGTCTGTTCCGAACTCTGAACCATGACAGTATTCAAGCTTCTAAAAATTAATGGTCCTTTCCCCAGAGGACACGGAGGTTCTCAGGAAGCTGACCTCATCCTACTCTGCCCTGTTATCACTGAATATCAGAGGCTGAGTGGACCGAGGGAGCTCTTACTAACACTGTCTCTGCATTTATGACTCTCTTTTCAGATTTCAAATCTAAATTCACTTGGAGGTTTTTCAGCCTTGTATATTTTAAATCATGCATAGATACTTAGTATAAACACAAGCTTTTCTACAAAACTCCCTTTGCAAATCAATTACAAAATGGTTTTGTGTGTGATGTTAAAGAACGCAAATTTTGGGGAGGGGGATAAGTTAGATTTAAAGTAAAATAATACATACAAAGTCCTTGCATTCAGAAAAGAAAAAAAAACAGCACAATGTTAATAGAACTGACATTGTTTAAATTGATGCATTTAAAACAGAGATAAAATATCTTTATTATTTGAACTTTATATTTGTAATCTAGCATGTCAAACACAATTAGACTTCTTTTTCTTTCTTTCAAGTGAACATATACCTTAAAATTGTATTATCTTTAAGTAGTTATACAAATGGGTTTTCTTTCAAGGTGTCAGGTTCTGACATGACATCTTGATTAATGTATCCCCTTTCAACATTCTCTGTTCTCTACCCCCTGCCCCCGAATACTAGGATTTGAACTGAAAGCCTTGTGCTTATTAGACAAGCAAGCACAAACCTCCAGCCCTTTTTTCTGTTTACTTTATTTTCTCAGATAGGGTCTCTCTTTTTAATCTCTGTTTCTCTGCCTCTCTGTGTCTTGTCTCTGTCTCTGTCTCTGTCTATGTCTATGACTCTCTTGAATTTTAGGCCTATTTTATTTCCATTACAGCATTTAAAAAGTCTTGTGAGGAATAAATGATGATGTGCCCTATGTTTTATACCACAATTCAGATAGCATTTTAGCATTTAAAAGAATTTTTAGA